>NW_024426663.1:352706-860040 GCF_017311325.1 Ursus maritimus
CCCCCCCCCCCCCCGCCCCGCTCCGTAGAGCTGTGAGTTGGCTTGTCTGGACCAGTTCCCTATTAGACCCCCCTTCCGTTCCGCGGACAGCAGCAGTGGACCTGCCTTTCTGCTCTAACAGACCATAGACTTGCCCAGCCGAGCAAGTGTTAGTCGATGACATTACCCCCAGGACCAGCCCCTTTGGCTTTCTTCTGTTTTTTGTTACATGCATTCTAGATGACTTAGACCAGTGGTTTCCAAACTGTGCCGTGGGAAGCTGGAGGAGTGCATTTGGGCCTCAGCAGTGGGCTCGGAGGATGGGGGGAACCGGAATGTATGACCCCCACCCCTGTTCATGTCAACTGGTTCTGCATTGACCATTTTTGTGTCTTAGGCTTCGGCATATGGTTTCATTTGAAGGTATTTGGAAGACTAGAGATCTAGGCTGAAGCGGTAGCACACTGTGACTTGTTGGGCCAGTATGGTTTTTAAAGCACAACAAGAACGTGAACATTTTAGGCCAGGGGGTCGCTGTGTGGCTCTGTGTGGGTGCCCGCCACTCCCGAGGTCTTGCTCCAGCCCAGGCACCTGACTGCTGGAGGCATCAGGGCTCGCCACCAACAGTGTCCCAGCGGAGACAGGAAAGTCAGGGGTAGCACTGGTACAGAAAATACACTGCCAATCTAAAGTTCTCCGTATAACTACGCGGTTTGTTTCTCTTGCCTACACAGAGCTCTAGGCAAAGCTCTGGATGTGTTGGAGGACACATTTTGGGCCTTGTTCATGAGAAAGTGCCACCACAGGAAAGAATGGCCAAGCGGTAGATTGCAACTGAGTGGGGAAAGTCAGGAGCCTGGATAATTAGAAAATCATAGCATGTTAGAGCTAGAGGTAGACCTCAGAGATCAACCCTTCATCAACACAGACAGTAAAGCCCAGAGCAGAGAATGCCTTGCTACATACAGTCCCTAAGTGACGGCGCCTGGCCCAGCACGTGGGTCTCTTCATTGGCCATCCACTGCTTGTTTCTCTCCCCCAGGCCACCTCTGCCCTGAGTAACTGAGAACCAATGCCCCAGCTGCGCTCCCAGGCTCGTCTCACATAGAACTGTGCTGATTAATCCTTTGGCCTCTTTGCAACGTAGGAGACCAGTCCGGGGATGAGAACATCACTCAGATGCTCAAACGTGCTCACGACTGCCGGAAGACAGCTGAGAATGCGGCCAAGGCCCTGCTCATGAAGCTGGACGGCAGCTGTGGGGGTGCCTTTGCTGTGGCCGGCTGCAGCGTGCAGCCCTGGGAGAGCCTCTCCTCCAACAGCCACACCAGGTAATTCTTGGCCCTTCTGCCACCAGATGGGCGTGTGTCCACGTGTGGTCTGCTCACCAGGCTGGACATGTGACCCAGCTCTCAGAGACTGTGAGGCTCGGACGAGGACAGAGTTCTCCCCGTGCTTGCAGCTTGCTCTGTCCGGGGAGTCGGGGATCAGCATGGGAGAGCTGGGAAGGGCCTTCCGTGGCCACTGTGGGAACCACAGCCCAGAGAGAAAGGGACATTTGCTCAAGAAGGTGGAACCTGAAGATGGAGCCCGAACCTCCCTTTCTATCTGGTGCTCTCTCTCCCATTTTGTTCTGTTCTCCATTTCTTCACAGCTCTTGATTTCCGAGAGTATTTGGGGTAGCGTAAGGCCCATTTGCTGCAAACGGTCCCTAAGCATCCATGACCCACGGTGCATCCTATATCCAGGCTCCATTCTTTCCCCCCTTTCCTCCGGCCTCTGTCCTTTGTCAGTTCTTCTTGAGCAATAGCGCCCTCTTTTCCCATCTCTTTTGCTCTGCAGAGTGATACCGAATTCACAGCAGGTGCTCAGTGATGAGCCTGAGTTCAGGTTCTGTGTCTCTGAATCCAGAAAACTGCAGTGGGTACGTGAAAAAGGTGGGGAGGAAAGCAGTGAGGACCTGGCAAAGCACCATTAGCTGAAGCCGTTGGATTCTCTCAGACGGGGGCAGAGGGTCAAAGTGATGTGTTTGCTAGTCTTACCACCCAAGCCCTAAAACCATGGACACCTTCCCTCTGTATATCAGTTCTCGAGCTAGAAAGTACTAGCCCGTGTTACAGACTCTCACATGGTAGCCAGATCGTAAAAGACAGGAAGGGCGGCTTCCCCCGTTCGCACAGGTGAGAAAGCCTCGGCCCAGCCATCTGCTAGTGACTTGGCTAAATAAGGTCTCACGGCTGATGGAGGGAAGTCAGGCCCGAGCCCCAGCACTTCGGCACCAAGCATATTATTCTTGCCACTACACGAGGCTGGATATCATGACCTTAAGAAACAGTGTCCACTTGCAGATCAAGGGACAAGGCTGGACTGAATCTCAGGAAGAAACACTGATGTTTCCTTGGTGCCTGAGAGCAACTTAACGTCCCCATCTCTCTCCGCACTGGCAGGACCCAGCCGTCTGCCGAGTGCATCCATCCGCTGCCCTGGCCCCGGGGCCTCAGGAGAGGGGTCGTTCCCAGTAACGGAGCTGGCCAGGGGCTCACAGACTCGAGGGAGTTAGCTGCTCTGGACTCCAGCGCACCGATCTTCCTATTCAGTGAAACAGATTATAATTTATTTTTTTCTTAAGACCACATTCCTCCGTTAAACACAGAAAGCAGATGCTCCTCTTAACGACTTTTCCACATGTGTATGATCTACAATTTCCTGGTTGGCTTAGAGCAGAAACATCGTCCTCGTGTTGTCTCACGATACTGTTCCGTTGAATGAGTGAACACGAGAAGCGAGTTGACGGGGGATATATGCTGTTCCATCAGCTTCTAAGGAGCGTGTCACAGATCTTCTGCTCACACCTCCCCACCCCCACAATAATTTTGTTTTAATCCAGATCAGAGACAAATTTGGAGTCGGTCAAAAGTAAGAACTCTCACCATCCATTTAGGGGAGATCCTGGTTTGGAACGTTTGTTAGAAATACTTTTACATACAAATGAGCCTTGATTCTAGGACAGTTTTCTTAGAGAAATTTAATTTTTGGTGATATATTAACGCAGGTTGAGATCAATTCAGGACATGGTCTTTATTTTTAAGGATGATCTCACAAAAGAATGGCCCTTGAACTAATTTCAGTCTCAAATGGGTCTTCCATCAAAGTAGAGTGGACTTTACTTCAGATTTCACTCCGTTGTCCTTAAAAATTCACTTTTGCCCTCCCACCCAAGTCTGAGCAGCCAGGGTGGGCACGGAAGAACCACACGCAGGCTGTTCGTGTGGCACTCCGCATTCTTTGGTCCTGACACAACCAGACTACTTCATGCAACATGTGGGCTCTGAAAAAACGTCCCAAACCACCAACCCTTTTCATAATTATAATGACTGATTTTGTGTGGAAATCCTGCCATTCCAGCTCAGACAATCCCCCACGTCAAGTTTAGGGGAGAAAGAAATGGAGTTTTCTGTGTTTCCATAGCCCCCTTTCTTCCCACTGTCACCAACTGGCACAGAGAATCCTAACCAGAGTGTCGGTCAGCTGTTCCTCACGGTCTCGGGAGAGGAATGCTGAGTGTCAGGTCCGCAGATGCCTTTCTGGCAGCAGTCGAACGGCTCCTGATGACAGGAGGGTCGTGGTTTGGGAAAGGAGCAGCAGAAGAGCAGTTACCAGCGACGAGAATAAAAATGGTAGCCAGCCTATGAGCCGACCGTGGGCAGGAGCCCAGAGACACTGCTGTTTTGCTTTTGAAAAATCCATCCGTAGCCTCATCAGGAGGTATAAGTGTCTTAATGGACAGGGGAACTAGGTAATGTTGATGGCCTGGATAGCTTTATCAGCATCTCACAACAGAGGGACCACTGGACTAAATTGAGATGGGAATAGGAAATCTTTAATCAAGCCCCCCCTTCCTGTCAAGCATCACAATTTCAGTTCATTCCATGGAAGCACAGTCATCGATTTAAAAATACAAAAGGACATGTGGCCAAGACAGAATAAGCCTCAGCAGGTCTGCCCTCACAGAGACTAGAGCTGCGTCCCTTCTGTCCCGCCATTGGGTGAGGATCATGGTGAGCCGTGGGAGTCCAGTCGCTGCAGCCTTGTGGGTGAGCCACCAGGCACCTTCTAAGCATCAGGGTTCCACCTGGCTGACCCTTCACCCCCAACCTGGAATAAGGACAGTGGAACTCAAGATGCCCACCTTTCACATTGTGAGCTAGTCTTCTTAAGTGAAGTCTCACTGGAGCAGAAAAGAGGGTTGATGACATTGGAGCCCTGTCCTTTGAAAGGCTGGATGGGATTAGAACGGCCAGCCCATTAGGAAAGGCCTGGGCCACCACCATCAGCAAGCTTCTGGGGGTGAGAGACCAGATCTGGCTGTTGTAGCTGTGATCTTCATGTCCCTCTGAAGAAGGGCGTTGCTTTCACATCCCAAGTATCAGGACCATCCAGAGTCCTTGGGATTAATGCCTAGAAGTGCTAGTAGATTCCAAAGTCCAGCTCAGACACATTCCCAACATGACAGCATGGTGTTCAGGCCTGCTGCTGAAATGTCTTTGTCATTTATCTTTTAGGCTCTATGAAAACTAGGTAGAGACCTAAAATGCTCTTTTTTTTTAAACTTCCTGATTTCAAAAGAATCACATGATGATTGTTTTTTGTTTTTATTTTTTTTTAAGATTTTATTTATTTGAGAGCGAAAGCACGAGCAGGGGGGGAGGCAGAGGAAGAAGCAGGGTCCCCACTGAGCAGGGAGCCCGATGTGGGGCTCAGTCCCAGCACCCTGGGATCATGACCTGAGCCAAAGGCAGACGCTTAACCGACTGAGCCACCCAGGCGCCCCAGAATTACATGAGTAACACTAAATAATTAAAATCCAAGCATTATTTCAAATTCTGCATGGGAGGACCGTCACTGGAAAGGACACTGCAAACAGTTCGTGGTGTATTTCCACAGACTGACTTGTCCATTTTTCCCTTTGATAAGACCCTTGGCTGAAAATGACAGAATCACACTGAAATAGCTTAAACAAAAAGGGGCCATTTTGGAGGCTATTCCGCACACGGGAGCTGCCTACCCTGGCTGGAGGCAGAGGCGCCGTAAGCCCGAGCAGCCCCGGAACCAGGTGCCTGAGTGTAGCCAGACCAGACCACATCTGGCCTCGCGCTCCCCACATGCGACTTGCATCTCCCTGCTGCAGGCAGGCTCCCCCGATGACAGAAAACCAGCACAACACCAGCAGTGGTACCTGAGGCTGACTGGTTTCACTGGTGTCGAGTACAAAATTCAAGCTGGGCCATCTTGCCCAGGTGGGCTCAAGTCCTCGCCCATCATCTGTGGCCGTGGCAGTTCCCACAGGAGCCACACAGATAGCGAGGAGAGGAGGTGCGTCCCAGAAGAAGATGGAAGATGGAATCTTCCGCTGGCAGGCCGGCATCTCTAAAAACGTGATTATAGCTATTTTTAATCTCCCGAGAATCCTATTATACGGACTCTCTTGAAACTTGCTTTCCCCTAGTATTACGGTGTTTTTTGTATGTGGCATTCGTATCTGTCAGTCCATCCTGTATTCAAACCGCTTCCTCTTGTTGGACATCTCTACCCAGTCTTTCACTATCAACCATTAAAGCCTCCGTCCTTGACCTCGCACCTGTCCCTCTTGTGCAATTTCGTTGGGACCAACTGAAAGAAACAGAATTTGCTGGCTCAAAAATGATCGTTTCCAGCGTCAAATAGCCCTCCACACGTGATCGAGTTATTCTCTTCTTCCTCCACACCCTTGCTAAAACTGGGTAGTATAACTTTTTTCGATTTGGCTGATCTCTGGGCAAAAAATACCCTTAATAGTTCCCTTTCTACCTCCTAATTATTAGTGATGTTGAAAATCATTACCATGTTTAATTTTTCTAATGTCAGGGAAATTGTTAGCAACAATATAGCTGTCAGGCCTCGACAGTGTCTGTCTTCGTGTGTTACCAGTGACTGAATGAGGAAAAGGTTAATGTTTGGTTGAGAGAGGTCTCATTTCCAACGCTGTTATAAGGACATCTTTACAGATGGTTGTGGAAATAGAATCCGTTTCTCATTTTGACTTCCACTCAGCTAAGTTCTCGGGAGCTTTCTGGAACCAGGCAGGTTTTGAGGACTTCAGTTATCTGGCACCGGACTTTCCCTGCATTTCGTTAGATAATGTTTCTTCATTTAATCTCTACTTCTCCTCCTAGAGAATTCTGATAACCATCTGAGAGAATATAGGCCTAAAAGGTTAGGATTGCGTTTAGGTGTTTTTAGTCCTTAGTGACAATTGTTGGGTGGGGTGGGGAGGTACCCGCAGCCAACACTCCAAGATGCTGGCAGTTGCCTTGACGAGGCCCACCTTCTGCTTGGAGGAACGGGGCCACTTAGGAGTGGCTGAGCCCTTCCTTCAAATAAATTTAACCAGAAGGCCTGATGGCATTTTCCTTCTGAAAATGAGCTGGAAATGAGATCTTAATTGGGGCCAGGTAAGACATTGATAAAAACTCAGGGAAAAACCCATGTCTGGTTTTTGTGGCAAAGAAATGAAATGCCGTTCTAGCTTTTTGCTATGACAAGATGAGGAGGTTGAAGAAAAATGGATTTTTCTTCTAAAAAGCAGGATGCAGAGCTGTCTGGAGGATGAGGCTGGGACATGAAGGAGGGGGACAGAAGACCAGGTATTTGAAATCCACAGCTGCTTAACTAAACCTGGGTTCAGGTGCCATAGTGGCCCGGGCAGGTGGAAGGGTAGGGTGTCCCAGGCTGCCAGCCCTCACCCCCCACCCCCTGGCTGGAGGCCACCCCACATACAGTGTGCCAGAAGATTCCTGGCAACTTATGAACATGGAGCAAAGCCAGCAGGAGGGGCTCCAGCAGAGCATCCGGGAAAGGGGAAACCCACGTGACCTGGCCCAGCTTATTAAAAAAACACAGCAGAATGCAAAGATGGGCTGTTCCACCATTCTGGGGTGGGCTGGAGCTTTCCACCTGCAGCCCTCCCCGAAATCCCTCTCAGAGAACTGGCCTCCCGCCCTAGGGATGAGAAGTAACCGGTCCGGTGGATGGTGATTCATTCCCACCCCCGCCCCCACCCCGACAGCCAAGACTATCCAGCATTCCAAGCTGGGAGAGCTAATGGATGACCGAAGCTGGGCCCAGCAGCCAGCGGCAGGCCCTCGGGAGACCGGCAGCGCCTTTGTCTGGGGGAGGCAGAGGAGAGGCCGGGGCTTCCCTGCCTTTCACACTGTCACAGTCATATTCCACAGTGGAACATTAGGGCACAAAGCAGAATTGTAATTAACCTCCCTGATCTGCTCCCTGCTGGCTTCCTGGCAGGGAGAGGGGAGGGAAGCCACAGGGGCTCCGGGGGATGCAGGCGGATCTGGAAATCAAACTTTGCCCTGATAAGGGCACTTCAGAGCGCTGAACTTCCCACAAGGGTAGATCTGGGGAGGGAGATCTTTTTTCTTCTTTTTTGAAAACTATATCCATGGTAGAGATGGTGAAATAAAGCCCCCCCCCCCGTTAGGTATCAGGTAGTAGACCCTCGGGGGTTCAGGACACCCCAAAGCCTGTCAGCCTCTGCCCACCCATGTTGCTGTTTCCTCGAACATTTCTGTAGTCCCGTCGGGCACTTGCTGTATTGCTTCTCCCTCAGCCCGGGTGGTGGGGGGATTATTCATATTCCCATTTTACTGCAGCCTAGGAAGGCTGGGTCACTTACTCTGCACCATACAGCTTGGCAGTGGCAGAGAAAGAACGTCCACTCAGGTCTGTCTGATGTCAGCGATCTGCTCCTCCTCACTGGCACCTGCCAGGTCAGCCCAAGACTGTATGGCCTCTCCCTAGAGAATTTTGGGGGGGATCCCATTACCCCATAGGCTACCGTGCAAATGCCCACCTGTCTTATGGGGTAGAACCGTTGTTCTCAAATCTGGCTGTGCCTCAGAATGATGGGGAGGGTACATTAAAATGCAGATTGCTGGGCTTCGCTCCCAGAGTTCCCCATTCTAGAGGTCCTGGGGGTGGGTCTGGGAACGTGCATTCGTTACAAGTTCCCAGGCAGTGCTGCTGTGGCTAGCCCAGCAATGGCTCTTTGACAGGTACTGGGGTACACCGGTCCTGCTAAATGGAAAATCTGCCCAAATACTATCATTTTGGTACCTGCAGAGTAATTACAGAACTCTAGCTTCTAGTGCTCTTTGAATTTTGAAATTTCTGTAAGTGAGAGAGAACAAAGGGTACCTCAAGTGTCCGTGTTCTATTTCTTAAAAAAAAAAGTCCAAATAAAATATGACCGAAAGCTCATCTGGGTGGTAGGTACATGGGTATTGGTTCATCTCCGTGTTTTTCTATACATTTAAAATTTTTCAAAATAATTTTTAACGGACGGAAGGACGAGGGTTGTAAAGTGAGCCTCCGCTCCGGAGCCCCAGCAACCCGGGAAGGGGTTTCAGACCTGAAGTTTCCAGCGCACTGGAACAGGAGTGTGGACGTTGCCCCGCGCCAGGCTGTGCAGACCTGCGGCGCCGGCGAGCAGAGCGAGCACAGCTCACGCTCGGCCCTGTGGGACGCTTTGCGGACAAGGCCACCACTGCAGCTGGCTTTCCTTTTGTTGCTTATGTGTCTGTGGGACATTTTGAGGTCTGTCCCTCCGCGTCCGTGTTGACGGTGCGGGAAGGTGAGCGCTGAGTCCCACTGGAAGGAATGGTTTTGTTCCCGGCAGACTGGGGGCGGCGGTGCTTTCCCGCAGAGCTCGGAAGTGCTGGGGGGGGGGACCCTGTTCCCTCAGACAAGTCCCTCCAGTTCCCAAGTCTCATCGGCTTCCTGGCGCCCTCTGCTGGGGCGGCTCTTAGTTCATTCGCTTCTCTCGGGCTGCTTCGTTTCTTTAGGGATTTGACACCTGAAGTGTTCTGGGCACAGGGTGTTGCTGCTTCTCCTTTCCCGTCCTTGGTAAAATGCAGCTTGAGAAAACACAGGAATGCTGATTGATCGTCACAATTGTATCCCCCTTCCTGCCCTCCCAGCTTCCACCATCTCTTCCCCAGATTGTTGCAATGGCCCAGAATGGGTCTCCCTGCCCCAGCCCCTGCCTCCCTGCGTCTCTCCTCTGCCCAGGGAGCCTGTTAAGATGTAAGGCAGATCACGTCACCCGGTGATACAAACCCTCCCATGGCTTCCATTCTAATTCTAGAGAAAAAGACACAACGCTTATAAAACTTGCTATGACCTGGCCCCCTGCTCCGCCCAACACACACCCTCCTGTCTGACCAGCTCTCCTCCTCCCTCTCCCTTAACTGACTCCACCTCAGCCACAATCTCTTTCGTGCTGGCCATGCTCACTGCCTCAGGGCCTTTGCATTCGCTGTGTCCTCTGCCTAGATTGCTCTTCCTCCAAACATTCACACTGCTCCCTTTCTCACGTCCTGTGGGTCTGCTTTATCCTTAGGTCTACTTTACGTAATTTGTCATGCAGGACCTCCCTATAACTCTGTTGCACAGAATAATCGCGTCTCCTCTTTGTGCTCCCCATAATTGCTTCACTTTTCTCCGTGGTACTTCTCACTGTCTGATGTACTGCGTATTTTACTTGTTTGTCTCCCCTATTAGAATATGAGCTCCGTGAGAGCAGAGATTTTTCTAGGGCCCAGAAGAGTACCCCAGGGTGCCGCTCCAGGATTGCCTGAATGATGGCTACATTTACTTACTGCTCACTACATGCTATAGGCACTGTTGTAAGCACTTTACGTTTCACCTTCATTTTACAGATGAGGAAGTAGGCGCAGGGAGGTTGAGTCACGCTGCCTGTAAATCTACCAAGTGGCGAAGATGCTTGGCTCACAGGTCAAGGTAGCGCCTCTGTGTTTGGGTTCTCCAGAGAAACAGGACCAGTAGGGGCAGAGGTGGCGGTATGTGTATATACAGGAAAAGAGCGATTGATGAATTTTAAGGAACTGGCTCATACGATTATGGGGACTGGCCAACCCTAACTCTATAGGGCAGGCACACGGGCTGGAGACCCAAGGAAGGCTTGATGTAGCAGTCTTGAATCTGAAGGCTGTCGGGAGGCAGAATTTCTTTCTCAGGGGACCTCAGTCTTTTCTCATAAGGCTTTCAACTGATCAGACAAGACCCACCTCCGTCGTGGAAGGTGGTCTGCTTTACTCAACATCTGATTTAAAGGTTAATCGCATCTTGGGGAGCCTGGGTGGCTCAGTCGCTTGAGCGTCCGACTCTTGATTTTGGCTCAGGTCATGATCTCAGGGTCATGGGATCAAGTCCTACGCCAGGTTCCTTGCTCAGCAGAGAGTCTGCTGGAGATTCTCTCCCTCTCCCTCTATCCCTCCCCCCTGAGTTCGCTCACTTGCTCTCTCTTAAATAAATAAATAAATGTTAATTACAGCTTTAAAAAAATGCTTTCACAGTAAGAAGTCAATGGGCATTTGGCCGAGCACCTGGGCACCTGTGACCCATCAGAACCTGTAAGGAGGTGTGGTACGTTGGTCAGGTTGATCTTGCTCCCTTCCTGGGCAAGATACATCCTACCTGTCCGATGGGGTGAAGGGGTGGGTGGGAGAGCAGCCCCAAGAGTCTGTGGTGCTCAACAGCTTGCAGTCCTAGCGGGAGTTCTCGGACTCGAAGATCACCGAAGCCCCAGGGTGTTATCTTCCTCCTGTGTGTGGCCAGCTGAGTGGTGGAGCTCCCACTGATTCCCTCTCCTCCCCTTTGTCTCTGCACAAGCCCTGTTTTCTAGATAATGCGTCACACACAAGAGTGGAATGGTCCTTGGTCACACCTAGGTTATGGGGCAATTGCATCTGCTGAGTTGAGGTCCTGGGCCTGTAACCCCTGTTCCAGGGTGAGGTGAGGAGGGCAGGCCAGGGCCTCTAGCAGCCAGTAGCCTGTGGAGACCACTCCCTGCTCCTGGCACAGCTTCTAGCAGTGGGAGCCTTGGGAGGATGGGGCTGAGGAATGAGAAGACAGGGGCCCAAGTCCAGGTGTACCAGTGTCCAGCCTCATGACCGGGCAAGCCGCCTAACGTCTCTGAGCCTCAGTCACCAGATCTGTAACGACAGAGATGATAATGCCAACCTGGCCTGTTTCGATGAGAGCTCAATGGGCCCCTGCTTGGTTTTCTGCCATCTTTCCAAGGCCAGAGCCATGAGGGCCATGTCAGGTGTAGGCGGGTCCAGCGTAGGTCCAGAGAAACTGTATATCCACGCCAGCCTCAAGTGCTCGCGGACTGATGGGTGCAGTGAGCTTCATCCTGAGCCAGCGGGGGCAGCCGGGAAAAGTCAGTACCCTCTTCAGAGCCAGAGCCTCGGTTTTCCTGTGGCGCTCAACCTTGCACGGTGGCCTGGGTCGCACCGGGGCCACCGTGTTCTCAGGGCTCATCCTAGGTGCTCCTCAGGTGTGGCACTGTCACCGTTCAGCTCGGGCCTCCAAGGGCCCCCTGGCTGGCCTGAGTCCCTGCGGTGCACAGTACACTCAGCCGTGACACAAGAGGAGTGGCGTGGAGGCGGGCGCGTCCTGCTTTCTAAGTTGTCACGGTAGCAGTGCACACACATGGGGGTTCGTTTCACGGTACCCCACGCCCCTTTCTCTACCGCACCTTCTAGCTCCTGCCCCGAGGGGACTGCTGCCACAGTCCCAGACGTGCGTTTGCACAAGCAAATCGGTACACACATGCCTATCTGGATGTCACACCGTAGGTACTTTGTTCTTCAGCTTTGGTCCTTAACACATCCCTTTTTTAAGTCTGGTCCACATGTATGCCTGTTTTTTAATCAAATAGTACTTTTATCCTATTTCTCCACTTAAAATATTTCCACCGTGTCGTCATTATTACTGTGATGTCCGTATAACTTCCATCCTTTTGGAACGTACCATAATAAACTACATCCTCTGTGCCACAAAACATCTTTGTACCTGTAGCTTCTGTGGGATTATTTCCTTAGAATTCATTTTCAGGGTCCGCAGGTTGTGTTAACGGGGGTGAGCATTTCTGTTATTCCTCAGACTGATGTCTCTCCGTGGCACAAAGAATGCTGTTTTTTGGAGGTGCGGGGGGAGGGATTACCATCGAACGCTGTCGGAGAGATGGGGTGTGGAAAAGAGTCTGGAACAAGACCTGTTCACTGTGGCTGAGAGCGTGAGAGGTTTTCTCTGTCTCCTCAGCACAACTAGCTCCACGGCCAGTAGCTGCGACACGGAGTTTACTAAAGAAGATGAGCAGAGGCTGAAGGATTACATCCAGCAGCTCAGGAATGACAGGGCCGCAGTCAAGCTGACCATGCTGGAGCTGGAGAGCATCCACATCGACCCCCTCAGCTACGACGTGAAGCCCCGGGGGGACAGCCAGCGGCTGGATCTGGAAAACGCCGTGCTGATGCAGGAGCTGATGGCCATGAAGGTACTGTGGGGGCGGGGCCCAATGCAGCCCTGGGCCCGGGGGCTGCCCTGTCCTCAGGAGGAGATGGGAGAGGGCCCTCCAAAAGCAGGTCAGGAATGATGACCAGTCCACCCCATCTGGGTTCAGTCATCTCCCCCTTGGAGGACAGCCAGAGCCTCATTCGTAGACAGGACTAGTTTCAGTGTGTCTGGGGTCTCTGAGGCTGGACATGACTCTGGGGGGGTCAGTTGAACTCTGGAGAATGCCTCGGGGTGTCTCAGCTCCGCTCTGGAACACCTCATTCTCCAAGAGAAGCCAGATCAGATCCCTCCAGGCTGGAGTGGCCCCTGTCCCCGTAAAAGGACCTGTCCTCTCCAGGAGGAGAGGTCTTCTTGGGTGGACGCTGATGTTCATGAGGTTAGGGGAGGACCGGGCGAGGACAGGGGCAGCACTTGGACCAGAGCCCTGGGGTCCTGACGCCCTTTTCCCTTTCGTGCCACGGGGAGCCCCCAGGGTCCTGACGCTCTCCAGTGAAGTTGGCCAGTGCCGTTCACATCCGTGGTTCCTGATAAGGTCCTGGGCTGTTCACCCGGCCGGCTGAATTATCTGCTGGCGTCTGGAAAGTTGGGCGAAGGGAGCTTTCTTGGACAGCTAGTGCCTGTCATCGGGAAGCGGGTGCACTGCCATCCCTTCCTCAGGGCGCACTTTGCAGTCTCTGGCCGCGGTGCCGAGCACAGGCCTTCCCCTGCTGAGAGCTTTCTCAGAAGACAGCTGTGTGATGATAAAGAACATACCTGGTCTGCGTTCCCAGCTCCCGTTGAGAGCTCCCCAAACCCTTGGAATTTCCAGAGCGGAGGCAGTGTCTGTGTTACACTCATGAGGCCACTCCTGGTGGGCCCCCTGAAAGCCAGCACTGGGCTGTCCCTGGAGGGATTGAGCCTGGGATTACAGGGTCAGACTTTGAGCCCCTTGACCTCCAGGGAGGAGAGAAGGGTGCAGGTTGAGTTTGCCTGTGTGGCCAGCGATTCCATCCATTGTGCCCAGTCATGAAACCCCTAAGATCCCTAGGCACCAGGGCTCAGGAAAGATCTGTGTCCAGCACTCTTCCAGGCACCCCCGTGTGCACCCTCTGTGTACAACCTTAATCCTAAGTACAGCGCTTTCCTGAGTTGAGTGGGTTGTGCACAGCCCCGAGTTGGTGAGAAGTGCAAGTGGCCCGGGGACCCCCCAACACTCACGGCTGGTGTTGGAAGTGAGGGCGGTCTTGGAGGACTGTCCTTACCTGTGGGGTCTGTGAGAACTCAGGAAGTTCAGGCCAGGCTGTGTTGGACTGTGTGCCCCCAGTTGGAGTGAAAACAGAATAACCACTCACCAGGAACATGGTCCTGCAGGGCTGCAACTGGCTCCCAGCAGGCCTGGGGCAGATGTTGGCACTTGTAAGGCCTGCCGAAGTGGGGAGTAGGATCTGGGAGCCACGTCCCCAAGCCTGCTCTGCAGACTCCACTCTCCTGTGCACAAAGGCCTGATTTGCATAGCCTGGGATTCTGCAGTGTCTGTGGCCCCCAGGTGTTGAGACATGAGGGGCTCTCAGGGCCAGAAGCCAGCTTAGGAACCAGAGGCAGGTCTGTTGGGCCCGGTGGGTTGAGGAAGTACTGAATTAATAGCTCGTAACTGATGTCTCCTGTTGGAACCAGCACTGTCCCTGCAAGAGAGCAGGCTCCCCTCTGGTTCATTCACCTCTAGAGAGGAAAGAGGAGCCGCCAGCAGTGGTCCACCCATCACAGTCTGGTCACTTGCTCAATGTGTCCCTGTCCTCGGCGGCTGCTCAATCTTGAGTCTGGCTGAATCCTGGGAAGACTTTGGCAGTGGCAGCAAATTAGGAATCAGCCCTTGGCTTCCAAGCTGGCTTATCGTGTCCCACCCACTCAGCTCAGACCCTGACGTCTGTTCCCTCGGGGAACCCTCACACAACCTTGGCTGATTTCTCCTCTCATTGCCCGTGAGCCGGGCATTGGGTGCATCGTCACAGTGCCTTTTTCCCCAGCCGGAAGCCCTGTCTGTGGCCTTTGCACCCTGCGCCACGAGCTGGGAGGCTGCCGTTTTGTTGTGTTCCAGTCATCATGTTTCGTTTGGCCAAAGACTAAGGATTTTCCTTTTTATATTCAAGCCAACATGTGTGATAAATTCCGGGTTACTCTGGCCAGGAAAGACATTTTTGGTGGAATAAAATATTCCCTTTGCTAATGTGTATACTTTATAGAAATTGTCTAAAACATGGGGCGCCTGGGTGTCTCAGTCGGTTAAGCTTCTGACTCTTGATTTTGGCTCAGGTCCTGATCTCAGGGTCTTGAGATGGAGCCCGCATCAGGCTCTGTGCTGGGCATGGAGCCTGCTTAAGATTCTCTCTCTCCCTCTCCCTTCCTCCTCCTCTCTCTCTCTGTCTCTCTCAAAATAAATAAATTAAAATTAAAAAATAAAAGAGCCGAAATTATGAAAAGCTGGGAGAGAAATAACCCATAATATGATCCAGAGGCAGCCATTGCTGGTGTTCTGGCTTTGGTCCCTTCCTGTGAGGTTTTTGAAGGGTAAACATCGGAGTCCTCTCCCTTCCCTGCACACTGCACTCCCGGGGATGTGCGTACCCATTCCGAAACCACTAGCCCCAAGTGATGTTGGATTTCACCATTTCGTTCTGGGATACAGTTGCTGAGAAACTCAAGTTTTCTGGGTTTTCACTTCTCGTACATGGTCTTTAGTAAACACCTTTTCATTTCCAGATCATCTACTTGGCTCCTTTTCAAATCCACGCTTCCTTTTTGAATACCCTACCCTTCCATTACCTTCTTCCTCTCTCTCTTTTAAATATTTATTTTCTAGTGTTTCGCCTGTTATCGCTGGTTCTCGTAAATGCTGATTCTGTCTCGCATGATTTGTTTCCATTTCCTCTTTGTGTGGGTTGGGGGAGGGCGTGCGTCCTAGCTCATCTTCAGGGGAGATTCTGTCTTCTAAGGGTCTTCTGGGTCATGGGTTGTAGATGCCCCTACAGAGTGGTTCTGTTCATGGATCTGTTGGGACCCATGGATTTCAGAGGGTTAGGGCTAGTTTCTGTTACATTCTTGGATTAGGATTCCCGTTTCACATCCACATATGACAAGTTTGTGGCTCTGATTCTTCAAAAAAGGCTCTTTTTGCTTTTCCCACCCAGACCCTGAGGGATAGGTTTCCTCACCACATCTCCAGAAAGGGAATCTTCTAGTCTTTTACTCTAGGCAGTACTTTGAGAGTCCTGACTCATGTAGGGATCTCTGTTCTGACTCTGCCCTGACCTTAGCACAGGCGCCAGAAGCCCAGGTCCTAGGGCCCCCATCCTGGCCTGAAACCTGTGTTGGCCTGTATTACGGCCACCTTGTCTTTCCTCTTGGGCCGAGTTCCTTCTTCATGGCTGGCACCCATGGATTCATCTTTCCTTCTTTCAAGCTTGCATTTATGTGTTTGTTCTGGGTGTGACTGGCCCCCTTAGCTCAGTATGCAGTGTTGCCAGAACCTTCAGAATCCTGCTTCTGATGGCAAAAGATGAGAAGGCTTCTGTGTATGGAAGCATCTTTCATTCTGGTTTTATAGCTCATCTTTAGGAAAGGTCTGGGGGCTGCTTTGGAGTAGTCACAGAGCACACTGCCTTCTGCATGTCTAACGCCTCCTTGGCCCTCATCTGAATATTACAAGTCGTAGTGGGTGCCCTCTAGGTATTTCCCTATGCTGGAGGGTGAGAACGTCTACACTCCGGGTTTGGCTTATCCAGAAGAATATACCAGGCCTGTGGCTTATTACCTCAGAAGGGTCAATTCAAGGGTAACTAGAGTCAGTGATGTTGGTGAATCCTTCTCAAGGCAGTGACTCAGTAACAGAGAATCTTTGTAAGTGAGACCCCAGAGATAGCTGGGAAGACAGACCTGGCAGTCATGTGGTGGTGGGATCACATGACCAGAGTCATGCATGGGCTCCCCTTGAGGGAGGGACTATAGCTTAGTGGTTACGAGCCAGACAGCCTGGTTCAAACTCTGACTCCCAATTTACCCAGTAATTGTGAGCAGGCATATTTCCCTCTGCATGCCTCAGTTTCCCGTCTGTGTATGGAGATGTTCATAATGCCTACCTCAAGTTGGAAGGATTAAGTGGGTTACTTTGTATAAACCTCTAAAGCGGTGTCACATGCTCAGTAAATGCGGGTGGCTGTTGTTATCTGGCTCCTGGTCCCTGTTTTGGAGCGACTCCAACTGGACTTCTCTGAGACCCTTTGAGAAGTTATCAGGTGGGTGGTCACCTGTGAAGGACTCGGTTTCTGTGGATTTCACTTGGGCCTCCTGAAGTAGGTAAGAGCCGAGGTGATATGCTTGCTGTGGGCACACACCCCCACCCGGCTCCGCTGCAGGGCGCCAACGGAGGGTTGAATATGTGGGTCAGGGCCATAGAAAATGGAAAAGGAAATGGGAACTGGAAGGGAGCTAGTCAGACCCAGCCTTGTGTGGATGGCCCTCCTTCACAACCTCTCTGACTGACGGAGCACGGCCAGTGCATGCTGGAAAACTGGTTTCCAACAGAGACAGGTGTGCCCACGGAGGGGGGCAAGGAGTGGCTGGGAGGGCATGTTCCAGTTGTTCAAAGGGTTTTTCTTACAGTGAACCAAAATCTGCTTGCCTGTAACTATCCTTCATTTATCTCCGTTCGGGTCCATCAAGAGACAAAGCACGTGGCTTTGTCCACATGTCAGTCCTTCAGAGGACGGGGGCAGCTGGCTCGTCTCCTGGTCATCTTGTCCCGGCGGCCAAGTGGTAGCTCCACTGCAGGGTGTGGGTCGCAGCCTCGGACACCCTTGTCACCGGCCTGCTTTCCCACGCCTGGTCCTGCTCCCACAGCGTGGGTGCCTCATACCCTCTGTGCTCCGCAGGAGGAGATGGCCGAGCTGAAGGCCCAGCTCTACCTCCTGGAGAAGGAAAAGAAGGCCCTGGAGCTGAAGCTGAGCACGCGGGAGGCCCAGGAGCAGGCCTACCTGGTGCACATCGAGCACCTGAAGTCCGAAGTGGAGGAGCAGAAGGAGCAGCGCCTGCGGTCCCTGAGTTCCAGCAGCGGCGGCGGCAAGGACAAGCCCGGCAAGGTAGGAGCGAGGGCGTGGGGACCCCCGGCCCGGCCGTGCCTCCCACACTGTCTCCCTGCCCCGTGGAGTCAGTGTCCTTATTTGCATGGGAACTGCAAGCCTTTCCACAGATCTTAAAGAAGGTTCCATTTTGAGTGTGAAGAAACCAAATCCATGTTTTAATCGCACTTTAGGTACTAGTTACAGCATTTCCGGTGCCACAGTCTGATCAGGGGTGATCTGCACTGTCGTCCAGGGGCCTGGCACCGTGACCGTCGCCTGTGGCCTGTTGGTCACACCTGTACCGATCATCGCATCTGTGGGCCTCCTATAAATCTCAGCGCCGAGGAAGGAGTGGGTGACCCCATTTACACGGGAGAAGCGAGGCTCACAAGAAGTGAGGGGGTCTCACAGCTGATAAATGCAGAATCAGGATTTAACCCGAATTTGGCTAATGGCCCTCATCCTCTCATCCGTGTTGCCACCTCAGCTTCTGTTGGCATTTCTGCCGTCAGCGAGACGGGAAGCAGGAAGCTGCTGAGGCAGGGGAGGAAGGCAGGCCCTGGGTCACACACAGGCTGTCACAGAGCGTGGGCTCACAGGTGGTGTCATCCAGCAAGCTCACACTCCCATGAGCCCAGAAGTCTTTTTCTCTAGAATCTAAGCTCATCCATCATACCATATCTCAGGATTATTCCAAATATCCCATGGGAGAAAAAAATACTCCAGACCCTAAAGAATTAGATCCCTCGTCCCAGGGTACTGAAATTCTGTATTCCGCGTTGTACTTTCTGTTCCTAATAAACACTAGCTTCTCCGAACCCCAGGTTGTTTCCAGCGCAGGACCCGGGGCAGACGCTGACTTGCTGGTCTAAGGCCACAGGCGACGGTCACATTCGTGGCACCCGGCTGGGCCATCTCTCCCCAGACCTGGGTGCTTGCCTGTCACCCATTCACGAGATAGATGTGAGCCGGTCCTGCTGCGGTGCCAGAGGCTGTTCGAGGAGTTTCTGTTCCAGAGAGGGACACTGATGGGCAAACAGACGATTTTAACACGATGACCTAAGACCAAGGACCAATCCTAGTACGACGGGAGGCCACGGGCCCGACACAGAACCCAGGCGTGGAGGTTTGGGACAGGTTTCCTGCACTGAAAGCCAGTGGAATGGCAGCTAGCTCGATGGAGACGGTTGGGGCCGAGAAGCCAGTCCCCCGTAAGCCAGTGGAACGCCAAGGGCAAGACCCAGAGGGAAGAGGAATATTCGTACATCGACTGAAGAGTGGAGGCGGCTCTGCTGTCCTGAGGACAGTGAGGAATCACGAAGGCTTTGCAGCGGGGGATCACGTGCCCCAGTCTGGGCTTAGGAGAGGTCACTGTGAGAGGCCCCGTGAAACCATCTGCCCGCGCCTGCGGAGGGGAGTCTGGGTGGGCGGCAGCCTACAAAGAGTCTCCTATGGTCATATCTGGGGCTCAAGAAAATGGGGTTTCCCCTTCCACGCCAACACCTTACGAATCTTTGTAGAGCCATTTGAGTCTGTCACCAGTCACTGCGGGACAGAGCTGAGAGACAGAGCTCCAGTGTTCGCCTGCGTGTTCTTAGGGTGTGGTGGGAACGGACCTACCAGGTTCTTGCCAGAAAGCGCACGAGCTGAGCATTCCCCCCTCGTTCTTGCTGTTTGCTTTGACTGGGGGAAACACTGTGCTGTGTGGAATGGCTTCAAAGTACAGAAATTGAATGGAAAAGGCCAGGTGGTTTTATTTTTAAATTTTTTTTTTACATTCAAGTAAGAAGCTTTGTGAGAGTACCTTGTGTGGTTTAGGTAATGAAATTATTGTAAGCTGATTACCTTGTCTTTCAAATATCAGATCCATTTACTGTTTCAGTGAAATCTCCCTTCTGGGCCATTCATTTGGCCTTGTTTGGTGGTAGATGAGGCGGGCGGTCTGTAGGAGGGGTTGCCACGCTGTCAGGAAGACAGCAGTCATTATCTTACGGTCTTCAGGTCACACAGGCCCCTCTGCAAGTACGGACCTGGGCCGTTCCAGAACTGCAGTGTGAAAGCAGACCCCGTGCAGACACAAAGGGGCGTGGGCTGTGTGCTAATAACATTTCCTTCACGGACACTGAAATTTCATATAGTTTGTACACATCACAAAATGGTCAGGAGTTTAAAAATAGCAAACAATGCTTAGCCTGCAGGCCTTATAGAAACAGGCGGCAGGCAAGGTCGGGAGCTCGCACATCCACTCTGGCTGCGCAGGGCTTGCTTTAAATCTCCCCTCCAGCCAACGAGCTGGGCCCGTCTCTGTGCAACGGATACGACCGCACACGTTCACGGAGAGGCACCGGGCGAGCCAGAGCCGCTGCTGTCTTGAAGCACTCCTAAGAAATGTTAACATCATGTGGGAGCTGATGCACAGAGAGAGAGGGTGCTGGAATCTCAGCAGATCCCACGGGCTGGCAGAGGGGCTCCGGTCTGCAGGACCAAGATGGAGAGGGGTGGGGAAGGCAGGGCAGGCGGAGCGTGGGGCAGAGAGAGGTGTCCGGAGGCTGGAGGGTCACCACGATGACTCAGTGGGAGAACGTGGGCGGAGTGCTCAGAGCACGCTGGGAGTCCCCATCGTCCACTAGCCAGCCTGCAAAGGTCCAGAGAAGTGGGGCAGAGCTGCCCTGCACTTCCAAGGTGCTCTCAGGCCTGGCTCCAGGGCTAACCAGAATGTGTCTGCTGTCCTCAGGAATGTGCTGATGCCGCCTCCCCCGCTCTGTCACTGGCTGAACTAAGGACAACGTGTAGCGACAGCGAGCTGGCTGCGGAGTTCGCCAATGCCATCCGTAGGTAAGCTCCCTTCCCATGACCCCGGTGAGTGATGTATTTCCGGTTCTCTTGCTGCACATGCCAGCTCTTCATGGGTCATAACAGGAAAGGAGCAGGTGCCAGCAGGTCTGACTTTTACCCGGGCCTTGGAGGCTCAACACGGAGAAGGCCTGCTGGCGCCAGGCCTTTTGAGAGGGGAGTGGCAGGGGAGAGCATGTAGGCAATCATTTCACCTGCAAGCAGAAAATGTCTCCTCCTTTGCCTTTTTTTGCTGTGCTCTTGCATTGACGAGGACAGTGTTAAATGGTGATGATCGGTCATCTTTGTCTCGTTCCCAAGTTTAGTGGGAACGCTTCCTTTCAACATCACTGGCTCTTCCCAATCAGAAGGCCTCGTACTTATTCAGTCCTTGGACATTCTTCCTCTGTGGTCTCAGTGTTTCTTCCCCTCCCTTGTCCCTCTCCTTCTGCAAGGAGAAACATGCTGACTCGTCAGATCTGTCTCCCACGTCGTACCTTGGCATACTCCCGCCATCCTTTTGCAATGGCATCCAGTAGGCATGGAACACAAGACACCTAGGAAATTTCACATTCTCTAGTAGTTAAATTCAAAAAGTAAAAAGAGGGCACCTGGGTGGCTCAGTTGGTTAAGTGTCTGACCCTTCATCTCAGCTCAGGTCTTGATCTCAGGGTTGGGAGTTCAAGCCCCACATTGGGCTCCACACTAAGTGTAGAGCGTACTTTAAAAAAAAAAAGTAAAAAGCAGTAAATCCACTCAAATTTATTTTATTTAACCCAGTGTATCCAAAATACCATTTCAATATGTAATTAGTATTTTTTAAAAGATGTATAAGATAGTTTTCCTTCTTCCTCCTCATCTTCTTCTTCATTCTTCTTTTTGCTAAGTCTTCAAATCTGGTGTATATTTTACACTTACAGCACATCTCACATTCAAACCAGCCAACATTTCAAGTGTGCAGGAGCTCACCTAGACATTCTGGAAAGGTTCTTTGGCTCAGTTTTCCACAAATTTGTTTTTAGCTGTATCCATTGTGGTGTGTGGCTATGTTGAGTTTTATCATTTTGGTCATGAAATCTATCATTTCGTTTTTTAACAAGATGAGGCTATCTGAGGATATTTATTATATATATTCTAAAAATGTTATTCTGTCTGCTGTAGTAACTCTGTTTCCTCAAGTGTAAGTTCTTTTTAGAGTTGAGTTTTGTGACTCTTGGTTTTGGGTCACAAGCCCAACTGTTGGGCTTCCTGTCATCCTGGCTGACAACATCTGTCCGTGCAGATGTGGCCCAAGCGTCTGGTCCCCTCCTGTTCGCATGGCTGGTACCTGTGGTTGGGGCACCTCCGAATCCCTTTCCTCCTCTTACAGCAGCTTTCTTCCCTGTGCATTTTGAGTTGTGGTTTCCCTTTTCAAGAAGAATCAAAGTCTGCCTTTCATTTTTTATGAGTGGTCATGGTTTCTGGTACACAAAGAGTGTGCCTTGCATTCTTGACATGCTTGAGGATTTTTTAGAAATGGGTTTCCCATCATTTCTGGGGGTTGGGGTAAGAGGGCATGGTGACAGCAGCCGCTCCGTCTGCTGTCCTGATCCAGCCGGGGCTGTTTCTGTTACGGTGTGGCCTCCAAGCAGAGGGTGAATGGAAGGCTGCCTTGTGGGGAACTTCGCTACCCTCCTGATTTACTCACTGTCCCTTGGTGTCTTTCCTTCCAAGCTGTAATAGCTCTCTCACATTGCCAGTGCCTCTGGCCATGAGGTTAAGTTGTAATTGCTTTGCTTGAGGCAGGAAGAGAAAAAGCAGTGCAGGGAAAATGCCCTCAACAAATCCTAATGACTTGACTGTGCTAGAAACATGGGATGCAAATCCACTCCCTGCTTCCAACTGGGAGCCATTTGGATATTGTATCTGTAAGCTAAGCCCCTCAGTTTTTCAAATTCCCCAAACCCCCAAGGCCTTCACTGGCACAAGTAAGATGCAGATTCCGCTGACTAAACAGAGAGAGACTTCATTTGTTCTGTCAGTCACCACGGGCTTCCAGTAACCAGCCATAAGTTGGTTAGCATGGATTTCTAATCAAGACCCAGATAGATGGAGCCAAGAAAGAATCCACAGGGCTACAGGAAAAAGGAAAATAACATCATTATACTGTAAATATAGCCTAGGAACTGGAATAATCATTTCATGAGGGCATATGATTTGGACACCTGAGAGCTGAGGTCTAGGGGTGTTTTTATTTTTAAAAATCAAGTGGGAACTAACATCTTCTTTGAAGGTCTTAAATCAGTGCCAAACTCGTGGTTGAAGTCAGTTGAGGGAATCTGCCCTGTATTTTCAGAAATAGTCCTCCGTTTAAAAGAGATGGCTGCAAACACCAGCGCCGTGGGGCCGGGCATGCTGGCTGCAAAGAGCAGGGGTAGAGAGGGGCTTGGGGAACAGGCGAAGTGGTGGTCTTTTCTTGAGGAGAAACCCCTCAGGACGGTGCCTCATGACGTCCGGGTTGCTGGTTCTAGGTCATGGCCTGTCCCAGGCAGGTCTCCCCACTAGCTACTACCTCACTGGGCTTCGGCCCCCAGCCTTTGCTACCCAGCCCGCCCTGTGTGTGTCTTCTCCCAGCATTCTGTTTGGAACCAAACCAGGACTCCAGACAATCACACATGGACTGTGTCACTGCCATCTGGTCTGATTTCGTCCCCTCCACTTGCATGAACAGTTATGCGCTTTACTGGCTCCAGTGTTACCATCAAACCCCATCTGGATGACCATGCTTCCAGTTTTGCTCAGTTTTCTTATCGGGGTGCCTAGTTTTTGCTGTGTTCTGCACCAGCTGTGTGCTACGAAACCCTTCTTCACCTCTGGTCCCTCTCTTGCTCTCGGTCCTGATAAACTTTCAGCGAATGACCTTTCCAGCAGAGAAGGGAACTGTAAACCTGCAGCTGAGAGCGTTTTCGGAAACCAGCCTTCCCTGTGCCGATCGGGCGTCTGTGTAGCCTGCCGTCGTCGTCGGGCTGAGCGCAGCTGAGGGGAGAGGCTGTTTCATCTCCGCCCTGTTCTTGGGAGGCAGCGGGGGGCAGGGGCTGCTCTTCATGGGATGGGGGTGGGCTGGAGACTGGACGGCAAGGCCACACAGGGAGGCGGTGGGACACCGCGGGCCTTCAGCGTCTCTGCTGGGCCGGGGGCTGGCACAGGTGCTCACAGTGGTGTGGGCTGAGCCCCCTTGTGTGGGCTCCCCGAAGGCTCTGTGCACTGCAGTGTGCGCGGTCTGGGCACACGGGAACGTCTGCACTGCTGGTCCATGACCGTGCATCTGTCTACCAAGTGCTGAGGGCAACTGAAGTGCTGGGGGTAGGGGGAAACTTCTCAAACACACAGACCCCCGGTCATATTGGGGAAGAGGTAGGGATGCTGTGCTCTTCAGCGCTAGAGGACAGGGGAGAGCTGGGAAGGGGGCTTGTGACACGGGGACTGCCTCAGAGGAGTCCACGTGCACCTGGCAGGACCCCGCTGGGTGGGCGATCGGGACCTGGCTCCAGCCCCACACGGCCCCTGGGGGACCGGCCAGCCTGCTCCAGCTGGGGATGGGCCCGGGGCATTTAGTGGCAGGCCCCGTGGGGGCTCTGCTGAGCCCTTTAGGGAACCGGGATTGGGCACTTGTGCCTGCATGTGTGCCAGATCTTTCTGTAAAACGCCGTCCAAAGGCAATGCACACGTGACAGCAGCCACTCAGTCCAGGGACCAGATGCGCCCGACTCTTCAAGCAGAGGAGCGCACAGACATCCTTTTCTCTCTCTGGTGAGTGACAAGCCACTGCTGCTTGGAGAGGGACCACGTGTCACATCCCCTCGAGGGGACCTCTGGGGCAGGTGGGTCTCAGCAGAGACGCCAGATCTGATGGGCCCCCGCTGGATGTGCAGCCGGCCCACGCAGCACGGGGCAGGCGCAGGGGGCAGCATCTCAGACTCAGACAGGTGGGATTCCCCCATCGCCCCCGGCCCACGGGGCCACACCAGTGCTCAAGTCACTCAGGAGGCGACCCCTGATGCCTCCAGACGGTGGACCCTGACGCAGCCACCAGCAGGAGCGACCGAGAGCCAAGAAAAGAGGTTTCAGAGCCAGGCGGCGGGGCTTGCAGCCGGCGTTGGGGGAGAAGGGGCAAGCGGGCTGCGGGGCGGGGGCCTGAGCACAGAACACGCTCCCGGGAAAGCCTCAGGGAGGGGGGGCAGCCTTCAGCCTCACGAAGGGACTCTGCACAGTGCCAATCTGATGGTTACCCTGGATCAGGGTTCTGTTGCCGTGTAGCAAGTCACCACAAGCTGAGTGGCTTGAAACGACGCCCATTTATTAGCTCATGGCGTCCTGTGTCCATGGGCGGGAGTCTGGACACAGCGACCGGCTTCTCTGCGTAGGGCTGCGTTCTCATCTGAGGCTCGCCAGAAGAATCTGCCTTCGGCTTCTGCCTGTCGGCAGGTCACTTCCTTGTGGTTGTAGGGCTGACATGGCGTTTCCTTGCTGGCCGTGGGCCTGGGGTGACTCGGCGCGGGAGGCCTCTGACAAAGCTCCTGCCCAGCCCCCTCCAGCCTGCAAGTCAGCGAGGAGAACACCCCCGCCCCAGCCTTGCCTGCTTTAAATCTCCTCCAGGAGGAGCCCGGCCCCTTTAAAGGGCTCATCTAATTAGGTCAAGTCTACCCAGAATAATCTCCTTATCTTAAGATCAGCTGTTTGGGGCCTTAATTACATCTGCGAAATTCTCTCACAGCAGCACCTAGATTCGTTTTGGATTGAATAACTGGGAGAAGGTGTGTCATATTAAGGCCCTGCAATCGTGGGGGCCATTTTAGGATTCTACCCAGCTCACCTTGTTACGTAAAACCCTCCAGTGGCTTGCAGCAGTGTCCAAACTCCTTAGCACGCGTGTGATCGGACGGTTTCTCCACCCTCACCTCCTGTCACAGGCCCCCTCCCACCCTGACCCACACCGACCGTTTGCTCTCCCTTGTGCCTCGGGGACTTCACTTTGCTGCTGCTCCTGCCCTCACACCGTAACCTCCCGTTCTAAGCGCTCACATCTGTGTGCCGTAACGTGGGTTTGTTTGGTGTTTCTTTGGCTCCTGTGCCCTGAATTTCCTTCTGTCACAGAGCACATCATTGCTCCGCTTCTCATGTCCCTGGTTCCAGCCTCCCCTCCCCGTCTCACCCACCGCCCCCTGCAAAAGGGGAGTCCTTTTTGGGTGGGGATCGAGACATACTCACCCAGGTATGTGACCTCAACTTGGATGACTTCGTTCCTTCTAAGTGCTCCCTCAAGTCTCTCAGCCACGTTCCTCTCTGCCCACTGGACAGCGAGCTCTTCCCAATACCATGCTAGGGCTTCAGAACACAGCACGTCCAAAACAAATTCTAATCCGTCTCCTCCTGCACTTTGGAATTGGCCCCTTCTTCGGAATTCTGACTTACAATACAAATTATATTCATCTTTCCAGGAGCACGCTCTTCGCTTCGTGCCCCTGACCCAAGCCGTGGATCCCTCCTCTCGTCCCCCCCAGTAGGACACTCATGTTCCCAAAGCTTTCCTGTCCCCGCCCAGTGTGTCTTCCAGCTCGTCTCTGTGGCCCCACAGGTGCTGACCACAAGCCTCCTCAGTTCAAAGCCATGTCCAAGTTCCACAAATACCTGCCCAGCTCTAGAAATCTTCCAGATTTGTAGGAAATATGCGTCCATGAGAGGACAAAAGATGGCGCTGGTTGGCCCCTCTTATTAGCGGCTACAGATTAATAGTGTTTTGGAGCCATATACATAGTGGAATGAAAAGGGAATTACTTGGGGTCCTTTGAAAGAGGGAGCCCCCAGGGATCAAAAGCAGAAGTCTCACCATTTTGGTGGTAAGGCCAGTATTTTAAAAGGTGCTGTTTTATTAAACTTTCTTCGTATTTGGCTGATGTATACTGGCAGTCAGACCACCCAAACTGTGCTTAGAGTTCTGTAAATAAATCATGGACCTACGTAAATAACTTGCAGAGCTCTAGAGCCAGGGCCCCAAAGGGCACCAGTAAAAACCAGGGCTCACCCCTAGGGTTGAGGCTGGGCGTAGCCTGGGTAACTGAGATCTCTGTGCACTTCCATCATCCCCTTCATGTTCCAGAGGCTCAGAGAGAGAAGGCCTTAGCTGTGATCTCTTAAAGGCAGGGCAACGGAGAGCACCCCGCAGGCAAAGGTAGCAGCAAGCCTGTGAACACGCGCCTGCATTTCCCGGGCAGGAAACAGGGTCTTAGGAAGTCTGGGCCAAAACGCTAGCCGGTCGTGATTATCTCGCTGCTACTCGGGCTAAATACAGCCACACCCCCCACAGTACCACAGAACATCGCTACCGGGGGCGCCCTCGTCGGGGCCACGGGGTGTGCTCTTCACTAGACGTCTCTAGCACCTGCCCCCTTTATGAACCACGGCAAGGTGCCCAAGACCTCGGGCTCGCACACAGCCCCTGGTGTGGCTCCCAGTTCTGTGGGCATCCTGGCAAGTCTCTTACCTGGGCCCCGAGTTCCTCTTCTAGAGAACGAGAGGAATACTAACAGTACTGACCTCCAAGGGCTGTGGTGAGAAGTCAGTCATTCCATCCCTGTGAAGGACTTAG
This sequence comes from Ursus maritimus, assembly GCF_017311325.1. Lineage (NCBI taxonomy): Eukaryota > Metazoa > Chordata > Mammalia > Carnivora > Ursidae > Ursus > Ursus maritimus. The sequence continues at coordinate 379,674 of NW_024426663.1, forward strand.
AGATCGCTGTTACTGCTGCCTGCATTTCCAGAAAATGAGTGTATTGGCAGAGCCCGGTGACGACCATGAAGGAAGTAACTAGGGTGATGTGATGCAGTCACTGTGGAGGTGATTTTTAGATTAGAGATTGCAATGAATAATATGGAGGAAGTGACAGGGTGCTGTGACATAACCCTGGGACATGTGTTCAGATGGGCAGTCAGGGTGGGCTTCCTCGAGGTGACATTTAAGCCAAGATGAGGAGGAGGAAAGGTAGCCAAGTGGAAGCAGCACATCCCAGGCAGGGGGAAGCTAGTCCATGGTGTGCATTGGGAAAGAGCATGGTGTGTGCTGAGGACTGAGAGGGTTCCAGCCTGCAAGGGTGAGGGTGACCCCCAAGACTGGACGGGCAGAGGTCAGGTCGGGCAAGGCCTTAGAGGTTGGGCCGGTAAGACCACAGACGTCCCGCCCAGTGCAGGTGGAAGGCACTGAAGGACAACAATAGGATCTGATCTGTCATAGTAAAGAATGAGCCGGCTGCTCTGTGAAAACCAGGCTCGAGGGTGCAGAGGCGAGGCGGACAAACCAGTTAGTGGGCTCTCAGGGCTGCCCAGGTGAGAAACGAGGGCAGCCTGGACCGGGGTGGCGGGGCAGAAACTTCCCGACACTTGGTGGGTGGGGACACTGTGGAGCGGAGGTGGAGGCCCGGGAGAGGGAGGGGTTGGGCTTACTGAAGACGCATCGGCTGCTGGACAGCAGTGTTGCTGTCTGCTGACGGGAGCAAGGGTGGGCTGCAGGGGTCCTCTGGAAGGTCCTGCTTCAGGTGTGTTAAATAGAAGACACCTGTTAAGCTGAGATGTCAAATAGACAAGTCCAGAGATCCAAGGGAGGGCCTGGAGATAAAGAAGTGGAAGCTTCTAGCATGTCGTTAGTCTTGGGAATGGGACTGGTGGGAACGGAGAGAGGCAAGTCCAAGCCCACGTCCTCCACACTCGGGGATTCTGAGGCGGCGCAAGCCAGGATCCGTGCAGAAGCCGGACGGACGGCTGGTGCAGCTGCAGTGCGGGCACTTGGGAGTGCAGGTGAGGAAGGAAGAGAGGAGGAGGGGAAGGTGCGGGCAGGGAAGTGAGGGTCCAACAGAACAGCAGCGTAGGAGATCGGGCTGCCTGAGGAGCCGTGGCAGTGGTGACAAGCCCACTGGTGTTAAGCAGTAGAAGGCGAGGGAGAGAGGAACCACACTCCCAGATGATTCCCGCCATGACTCCTTGTGTCTCTCCAGCAATTACTGAGTGATTGCGGGCCATGTGGCCCTGTGGCCGCGTGGCCGCGCCTCCCGTGGTTTGGGCTGATGATGCCCGTGCAGGTGTCCTGGTGGCCATAAAGCCCCTTGCCCTTTGCTCCCCCAGTGCCTGCCACATTTAGGTTTGTGATTACAGTCTGGCCCCCGCCTTTTCGTTTTGGGGATAGCGTACCCCCCTCACAGGAGGCCCAAGAGCCCTGCCGGGCACCTCCCAGACCCCGCGTGCAGGTACCCCACCACTTACGGGGCTGACATTGAAGATAAAGACCGCCCCCCTGGCTGTGTGGTCAGAGTGAGGTTTACAGGACCCTTGGGAAGCAGGAAGAACCCTCGTTTTTGGTGGAGCGGGAGGCCCTGCAACTACACACGCAGGGCCGTGCCAGGGGCTTGCACCGTGTGAGTGGGACCCCACAGTGACTTTTCACCTGCTGCTGGGGGCGGGTGTGCCTGAGTCAGACACGGGGAAAAAGGAAGGGATAATGCCGTTCTGGGCACTGCAGAAAACACCGCGTGGCAGGGGCGAATGGAAGGGGTAGGGTTTGACGTTGACTCGCGTCCTCGTGTGGAGCCGGAAGGTGCTTGCGTTAGCCTTATTTATCTAGACAAACTGTACATGTTTCTCAGCTGAAGGCCAAGAAAATTAGAACTAGAAACGTCTATAGAAGGAACAGGACATGAATGGTTGAGGTTCCAAGGTGACCTGGATTCGTATCCCAGTCGACCTTTGAGAAACTGAGGAAAGCGGTTAGACCAGAAAGTGTGCCCCTGCGTGTAATTTCGCATTCGGATCCAGGGCCTTCTCCAAGACACATGTGGTCCATCCACAGCACCAGGTGAAGAACACTTTGATTTACCAGTTTCCCCAGTTTGCTCGGTAGTTAGGATCACCTGGGTGCTTCTCAAGCTGCGGTTCGGGGCCTCCCCCCAACCCTCCTGCGGCGGAGTCCAGGGCCAGGCCTGGTGCGGTGCTGCCTGCCGCGCTCCGGGGCCGCGCTGCCCCCTGGGGGTAGAACGCAGGTCACACGTGCAAGCCACGTGGCTAACTGTACGTTTTTAGTAACCACGTTTGAAACTTAAAAAAATAACGTGTTTAGCCCAGTACATCCAAAATACCATTTCAACATGTAATCATTATTTTATTCTTTTTTCATATCAAGTCTTCAAATTTTGGTGCGTATTCACACTACCAGCACGGCCAAGTGCGGACCAGCCGCCATGGCCGGTGCTGCCGTCCTGGGGGCGCGGGTGTGCAGTGTCGCTGGGGCGCAGGGGTCCCAAACACCAGGTTCCACCACTCGCCCCCACAACATCGGAAGGCAGGGGGACAAGTGGTGACACAGGAATTTATTTCAGTGCGGCCAACACCGGGAAGACGGGGGACTAATGTCTCAAATACTGCCTCCCAAGTGCTGAAAACAGGCCTACGTTCATATTAAGGAAAAGGTGGGACAAAGGTCCGTGTGTACGTGCAGCTGGGCAGTCAAGGTTGATCACGGACTTGGGGTCGGTCATGCCGGGTCTTGCTGGCTCAGGGCAGGCGTTGTTGCTTTTGAGGGGGTAGTTTCGGTTCCCTTCAAGGGGATGCTTTGCCCATTGGTCTTCTGCCTGAGTTGAGAGAGAAGCTCGAAAGAAAAACTTAGTTAAAAAGTACAGACTAAGTTCAAAATGGAGGTAAAGTCCTCTTTCATTGTCCTTCAAAGTAGTTTGTAGAGTTTCAGTCGATGAGCTCATTGGAGGCCTCACTCAGATGGAAACAGGTAAAGTAACCCACATTTTAGGTTTAGGTTTGAGGTTTGGCCTCGTCGTCTTTATATTGTTAAATATATCAGCGTCTTAGTTCGGTCCTGGGCACTGTACAGACCAGTGCACCTCGGTCTCCTTCCTGAGGCCCAGGGAGCTCTTGGGGGTAGTTCTCAGCTCCCAGCGTGCTCCCCACCCCGAGGGGGTGGGGCAGGGTCTTTGAGGGCCTCTCCTGTCTTCCTGGGTTCCGTCCCCCATTGGAGCCTGCCAGGTCTGGAAAGCTCCCTCCTGTCCCCCAGGGGCCTGGGTACTGGCAAAGGAACCCTTTGTTTCGTGGTGAGGCTGGGATTTCTGTACTCTGCTGGTGGTGTGGATGTAATGGGTGGGGGGAGGGGTGCTGCTCTGGGCAGTTTTTGTTTTGAATTTACTGACTTCATGGTGACATTTTAAATTCTCTTCACCATTTTCTTTTTTCCCTTTACACTGTTAATATAACTTTAGAATGAAAAAGAAAAGAATCGAAACAGTAACAAAATCGAGGACAAATAACCCCTTCCCCATTCTTAATAGCCAGAGGGGAGGGGGAGAACTCTTTCCTGTTTTCCTAGCCCTCCCTCTGCAACCGAGGGATGTCTGTAGGGCCCCACCGTCCCAAGACACTTCTCACTTCTGCTAGGAAATGTTCCCTCTCTGGATTTCAGTAGGAAATGCAAGCAGATCGGGGATTTCCTGGTGGCTGCTAGGGCCCAGGGGAGATCCACATTCCTCAGGAATTCCTCTGCAGTGGCTCTGGCTTCCTTGGGGCAGGTGGGAGGATTCGCTGAGGAATCCGGAGTCCTGGGACTTAGAGCTGGTTGTTAGGTTTCCTTTAAAAAGATCGTTCTCCCTCCATCCTCACTCACAAAAGCAGGACTAGATTTTTGTGTTGCAATTCTTTCACTAATGAGCTTGAAAAGCTTGACTTGCGCTCACAGTAGCTGGAGGCAGAAATGTAAAAGATATTTGAAAGGCCAGGCAGGCTGAACCCTCTGAACATCTGAAAGCCCTCCACCTGGGGGGTCACCCCCCCTTAGCCCTCCTACAGGAAGCGGAACCACTGAGTCTGGCTCTCACAGACTTCCCAAAAAGCATACAAAATTATAAAACCTTCAAGCGATGCAGAAGTGAGTAAAGTAGAACATGAAAGCCTTCAGTCCGCTCCCTCCAGGGGTCACCATTGGGGGTCGGTGGGCAGCTCTCTGGTCTGCTGTTCTGGTAGGTCAGCATTCACACTCCGATTTTTAGTTGTTTTTGCAAAACTGGCACCCAGTAGAAGTCACCCTTTTCACTTGACAATACAGCAGACACTTTTCTGGTGCCGGTGCATGTTGATCTGAGGCGTTTTGTTTGTTTTTGTTTTTTTTTTAAATAATTGCAGAGTAGTTCAGTAGAACCATTATACCTTGCTGAATCTAACCGGTTGCCTGACTCCCATTCTTAGATGTTGTAACCAATACTGAAGTACTGTGAGAAAAATTTCTGGAAATCAGGTTGCCTCGGCAAGAGATAGGTTCATTTTTTTTTTATTTTGCTAGATCCTTGCAGACTGCCTTCCAAAGCAGCTGTGCTCAAGTACATTCCTCATACTCATGAATCATTTCTAGAGGAATTTCTTCCATAAATCTGGTTTCTTGTGTGCTCCAAAGAATCAGGGAGTTGTTCAGAAGCTGTTTTAACAACTATTGTCACCAAGAAGCTGTCACCTGGGCGCGGTGCTCAGCACTGGGGATATGTTTGGGTAAGGTCTTCACCACCTCAGAGCCTACATACCACTGGGGGAGCCCGCAGATTGGGGGCGCCTGGGTGGCTCAGTTGGTCAAGCGTCTGCCTTTGGCTCAGGTCATGATCCCAGGGTCCTGGGATGGAGTCCCTCGTCAGGGTCCCTGCTCAGCAGGAGCCTGCTTCTCCCTGGGCCTGCAGCTCCCCCTGCTGGTGCACTCGCTCGCACACGTGCGTTCTCTCCCGCCCTCTGACAAATAACGAGCGGATTTGTGCTGCACAGGGCCCTGTGATGCTGCAGTGACACTGTCCCTGTGACAGGGGGGCCTCTTGAGGAAGGGCGCTCATGAGTGTTTCCCTGCCCAGGTCTTATGCTCGAAGGAGTCAGAGGAAGACAGGAAGCGCGCTGGACACTAGAAACCTCCTGGAACTGAACCCTAAGTCAGTGACTTTGGCTTACCCCAGCAGTAAAGAGCCCAAGGAACTTGAAGCCTTGGGGAAGGGAGGTTGTCAAAGTGCAAATCTAATCTAAATACTTTAAAGCGGGAACCAAGGACCTTTAAAATCAGAGTATCAATTTCTGCTCCATCACTACTGGTTTTTATTTTTGCAAAGTAGGATCGTGTTGATTCACGGAGTCGGGACTTGTCCAAGGTAGGCTGCCAGACCAGAGGTTTCTGTTCTCAGTGATTCAAGAGATGTTTATTAGCACACCTGGAAAAGGGGGTGTGGAACTCAGATTAGATTTTGTGGTCCAGCTGTACTCGTTCCTCATCTGGACGGCTACAACCGCCTGTCTTGTTCCTTTGTGACGTGTACTGCGATCGGAGCTCTCTTAAGGGCCCTTATCAGCCTTCAAGAATGCAGGGGTGAGATGTTCTGGACCTGAGGGGACCTCTAGGTACCTCCAGTACCTTCCTTTTCACACATGCCTTTTGGCTTGGCAAGCTCAACCCTCCTCCTCTTTGCCATGGCTTCCAGGGTAACAGCCACCGCCCTGATCTTGTCAAGTTACTCCAGGCACGCTTTGTGTCTCCTCCATACAGAGAAAAGAAGTTAAAGGCCCGAGTTCAAGAGTTGGTGAGCGCCTTGGAAAGACTGACCAAGAGCAGTGAAATCCGACACCAGCAATCAGCAGAGTTTGTGAATGACCTAAAGCGAGCCAACAGGTAAAGTCTCCATTTACGGATTCCCAATGGTGCCTGGACTCCTACACCAGGGAGGGCATTTCCTTAATTGCTGGGAGCCAGCTCTAGGGAATGGAAAGTCCTCACCAGCCCACCCCACCCCAGGCCTGGCCTTCCCTAAAGCATCATTTCCCAGAGTGTTTCATAGAAAACTAAGAAATGCTTATTAGTAAAGGCCTGTCCTTGGGCCAGATATGCTTGAGAAATGCAGCATACTACGGTCCCCTTAACAATTCCTACAGCGAAGGTTCTGAAGTCATACAATTTAAAAAAAAAAAAAAAAAAAGATGGTGTTTAAGCCAACATTTGCCAAGCAAAATTGGCTATAGAACTTTTATATGAGCAACAGTTTTTACTTTTAAAGTAAACTCTGGCCCCCAACATGGGGCTCTAACTCATGACCCCAAGATTAAGAGTTACACTACCAACTGAGCCAGGCTTTTGGGCTCAGGACCCCTTTATGCTCATAAAACACTGAGGAACCCAAAGGACTTTGTTCTAATAAATTACTTATCTATTGATAAATCTCACTTTAGAAACTAAAACCGAGACAAATTTTTGAAAGTTTTTGTTTGCCAAAAAAATTTCAAAATAATAATAATACATTGGTCACATTAATACCATTGGCATTTATTTAAAAAACTATTTTCCAAGAAGATAATTAGAAAAGTGGCACTGTTTTTACAATCTGCAAATCTCTTTAACGTCTGGTTTAACAGAAGGCAGCTAGATTCGCACCTCCACTTCTACGGGCAATACACTGTTGTGAAATAAATCGGGAACACCTGGCTTCACAGGGACTTGAGGTAAAGGATATCCAAGGCCCCTCTCCTGAGAGGGTTTTGGGAATCCCAGAGAGTCAGTGTTCAGACCACGCTGGGAGGACGTAACTGCACATGGAAGGGACTGGGCTGCTCTTCTGGCCCAGAGCAGGCATTAGAACTTACGGGCCCTGGGCTTACTCCCTGCTCTCTTCCCAGCAGGCTTTCAGGGAGGCAGTTCAGCGAGGCTTAGAGAATAAGCTGGTTTGGCTGGCAGCATTAGCTGATGGCCTTGTGCTCCACATTCCACCAGCCCAAAGCGTAAAGTCATCAGAGCCTCTCTGCCCTCCTCCTAGGCGAGGTCACTTAAGACTGCAGGGCTTGAGGAATACTCCTGGTAACTTAGACTGGACCGTCTGTTGCAGGCAGCCATGGACAACAAACAGGCTTATCACTTTATTTATTTTTAAAAGATTTTGTCAGAGAGCGAGCACACGCATAAGCAGGGGGAGCAGCAGGCAGAGGGAGACATAGGCTCCCCACTGAGCAAGGAACCCGTGTGGGACTCGATCCCAGGACCTGAGATCATGACCTGAGCTGAAGGCAGATGCTTCACGGACTGAGACACCCAGACGCCCCCTCATTACTTGTATTTAAATGGCAGATTTCTGGAATTCACCTGCCTTTTCGCTTACCTATTTTGGATGTGGCTAGTCTGGGTTTTTGGTTTACACCCTTCCTAAGAGATTAGGGACAAGCCTCTAGCATGGAAACGAACTGTATGTAAGCCAACAGGTGAATGGCCACGAGTGCTGAATACTTGATTTCAATTCTGTAGAGGCTGAGTGACCTCGCTGGACCTGTTTACCCAGCAGACAGGACAGTGTGTGTCTCCACACTGCTCAGATGACTCTTCCTTCTCCCTCCCCCCGCTTCCACACAGCAACCTGGTGGCTGCCTATGAAAAAGCAAAGAAGAAGCATCAGAACAAACTGAAGAAGTTGGAGTCTCAGATGATGGCCATGGTGGAGAGACACGAGACCCAAGTGAGGATGCTCAAGCAAAGAATAGCTCTGCTGGAGGAGGAGAACTCCAGGCCGCACACCAACGAGACTTCACTTTAACCGGCACTTGCGCGCCAAAGCTCTGCCTATGGAAGCTGAACTCTGGCGGGTCACCGGGCAGAGACGGGCCCCGGGAGCCGGAGCACCTGGTGGGAGAGTGACAAAAGACGAGGTTGGCAGGTAGGTCAGTGCCTGCACCGTGGAGTACCACGGACTCAGCTCCAGGGACAAGTGGCCTGGTGCCACGGACTCAGCTCCAGGGACAAGTGGCCTGGTGACACCGTGCAGACTCTAGCCAGAGGATTCTGTTCCTCCCCTCTGGGCCCATGGCCAGCGTGTAAAGACCCGCTCTGTGCGCCACGCTCGGGAGGCCTTGCTTCTGCCTCCCGCACGGGCGGCCACTCTCCCACGCGTTCCGCTATGGAGCCTGTGCAGCAGTGGTACCCTTGGCATTTGTTTTGTAAGATTGTCGCTTCTTCCCTTCTCTTTTTGGTAGTGACTGGACCTGTCATCCCCAGTTTCTTTTCTTTGTTCTTCAGGGATAAACACGGACACGTGTGGGAGTGCAGACGGGGTGTCTTCAGCCTCTAGAACTGCTGATTTGCTTACTACAACCAGGCTTTGGTTTTCGGGACCCACGCACCAGCTCTGAGACCCAGGCTGTCACTCAGAGGTGCTCTGAGAGGTAGATTACAGGGGGATGGGACATAGGCTTACAGTCCCAGATACATTCGAAGTTACAGGGACAGCAACCCCAGGGCTTACGCCTGAACGACTGTTTGGGAGAATGAGCACTTCTTTCACCTCTCACTGTGGAGGCAGGGCTGGAAGGGTACTTTCTTCTGACTGTGGGATTTTCCTCCCAGTGGAGCCTTAGTAAAGCCAAGACTTAGAGCTGAGATGATCCTGTTGGTACGTACATTGGAACTAGAATTTTATCCGGAGTTTCAAGAGCAGAGGAGCACTGGCAGTACTTTCGCCCACCCCAGGGCACCACATAGTTGCTGTTCTGCATCAATCAAAATTCATCCACAGGAGTACCTACGTAGCTCTAGACCTGCCTCTAGTTCTCTAAGGGCAAGAGGCAGGACACTGAGTGTTCTGCACGCTGATCCCACCTATTTAAGAGACGGCTACTGAACCACCAGTTCGAGACTTCACTCCTGCTGTTACGAAAGGCAGGGGGCGAAGGAGTGGTCGCCGAGGCCTCCTTTTATCCTGCAGCCCCCCCTCCCCCAAAGTGGTGGTTAGTATATGGTACTTAAACAGGTTAAATTTCAAGCAAAATGCTGACAGGGCTGGGCCAGGACCAAAGTACCTGAGTTCTTTCAGGAAGCCTTCCATCTTAAATTCATTATTCCGTTGCCTGCCTTTCAGTTCTTCTACAGTTAGCCTACCCTGATGCATTTTAAAGGACCACTTGCCTTTCATTCTGTAGTACTTGAAGAGCCACCCGCAGTCCCCCCAAGAATTATATCCCCAAAGTTTTGTGACCAGGTCACCACATGAGAGTCCCAATGTCCATGACCTGAAGATCTGCTTTCGGACAACCTGATACAAAGTCCTCAGCTTTCTGTACAATGGAGGCCACTCCGGCCACCGCCCTGGAGGGCAGAGCAGCTGCAGCAGTTCTCTCCCAAAAGCAACCACCCTTCTTTCTGAGGCCAGCAGTAAGGCTGCCATCTTCCCCCAAAAAGCCACCCCAAACCAAAAAAAACCGTTATCAGTCTGGAAGGCAGCTTTTGGCTGCTTTGATCACTGTGAAAGTGCCCACTGGCTCCTGTTTCTGTTACAAATCTACCATTTAGTCAAAGTTGGTTCTTGTGATTTTTTTTTTAAGTCAATTTTTACTTTGGGAAAAGTTTCATTTTGTCATAAGGAAAATGTGACTGAAAAAGTTATGTGCAAAGAAAAGTTTAAAAGACAAAATACTGGTTTTCCCCATTTTTCCAGTTTGCCGAGGGAGATGTTTATGGACTGAACAGATATCAAAACAGCTTTCATCTTCACCAACACTGAAAAGTATAGCTGACCCAGGACTAGAACCCTGTCTGCTAACTTCTGTCTACCATTGTTGGTCCAAGTAAAAAGAAAATTCACCCTTTAGGGTCATGTAACTCTTCCAGACCCAAGAGGTCTCAGCTCCTCCATTATAAGCCCCAGTATTACTGACCCTACCTGGCCTCCTTTTGAATTTATACTTCAACGTAAATATGTGGTGATTGGGTGAAAACTATTTCCCCAGAAAAACTGTTACTTTTATAAATGTGTGGAATAAAAAAAAAAAAGCAGTAGTTGATTTCCTTTCCTTGTATTTTTCAAATACTCCCTAAGACAAGATCCTTCTTGGAGGTGAACCAACAGGCATTTGTTTATGCTAATTGTGGGGCCCACTGAAACCACACTGATTAAATCAATGCACGTACCTGAATGCTTTCTTATAACCTGAGTTTTTCTTTCTAAATAGCAGCTGGTTTATATTAACCTCTCCATCAAAGGTGAACAATGACACTGATTTAACTTGTAGGAGGTTAAAAGTCTTCCGACTTCCATGTTTTTGTGTTCCACTTCCCTCAATGGTTACCCCTTTTAGGAAGTCACCTTCTCTGTTCCATCTCTGGCTCTTAGAGAAGCAGCATGGGGAGAAAGGATCCATTTCACAGTTCCCTTGGAGTGTATTTCCCACTGCTGAATTAAGGTAAAAATCATAGCTAAAGAGACTTCCGTCTGCAGCTGGAGTGGCATCAGTCTGTGGGCCTGCCAACTGATCCGAGGTTCTGCCAAAGCCCATGTGCACCAGCTGCCGAAACTGCTGTGGACCCGCGGGTGGTAAGAGTCCTCCTGGAGACTTCCACCGAAAGTTCCTTATGATTAAATATCCTAAGTGATCAGACAGCTGAGATCATGCCCTTCCTGCCTCTCCTGCTCCGGCCCCAGACGTACACTAGATGTTTCATCATTGCCAATGCAGGTAATTAGCCATTTCTGATTCATGCTCATCTACAAGCACGTCCGCTTTCTGAAGGTAACATCCAAGCTGCCTGAAACTGGAATGTTTGTTAGGTTAATAAAAAATTAAGTGCCAGTTAAGCATAACTGCTTAATTCTCCTTTAAGATGCTTGCACTTGTTGCTAAGTCTTCCTCTGAGCCGGCAGCAATACTTTACAGGGATCTCAGAGAACTTTAAATTAGAGCCTTGACATTCTAACTACTCCAGAAAGGCAGTCCGAATTAGAGCCTATATGATTTCTTCTTAAAAACTGTTAAAGTAGTAAAATCCTTACTGGCCTCATCCTAAAAAAAAACTTGAAACTATATGAAAATCTAGTTCCTACCTGCACATTGATTCCATTATTTTAAAAGAAAAAAACACCCCATGGTTTTACCTCATCTGGACCGGACTAGGCCACTGGCATGAGTTAGGAACCTCCAGAGTTGCCTGTTCCCTTCTGAAGGTGTTCCTGCAGCCCGCTAAAGTTATCCTGCAATGATTTTTAAACTCTCTCAATTAGCTTAAAGCTCTCGAGAGTTTGGGGTATCATGCTCGTATTTTAAGTAGTGAGAAAGACATCAGGAACTACAGAAAACACCCAAAGGATCCCCAAAACTTTTAAGACATTTGCAAACGCCTAACTGGGAGTTACGGCTCATCCATGAAACTATGTAAAGTGAAAAGTTCATGCTAAGTTTACAGCTGTACCTGTATTTCTAGATGCAGCAGAGATGATAGAAAATTTTTGGAGGCCAAAAGGGAAAGAATTCTGATGATATTTCTGAATTGAATTGAATGAGGGTGCAGTTGATAGGGTTGCCAAGGTTTTTAGGGAGGGGGGGATAAGAAGTAACATTTTTGAGGTTTTTTTCTGCAGTGACAGCTTTGTAGAACAATAGTATTAAAAAAATCATATAGCAAATATTTTTCTATTTATCTGGAATGGCCTGACAAGAAATGATACTTGCTGCACACTTATTTCTCACTGAGGTTTATCCGAATCCTATTCTGGTCCCTGGAAACCTCGTGTTTCTGTAGGCCAGGCTGAAGTTAGCTGTGAATCTGTGGCCTTCTGAAGTTCCCCGTTTCACACACTTGAAGTTAGTTACTTTCTAACTGATTACATGTGATTCACTAGTAGATACATGTCTTCGGCTGCCAAGCATTGACTTTTTAGAACTGGACCCAGAACTACCAATGTAATGCTGGCTGCTGCCACCGTATCGTCACTGAGCACTCGATGGCTGTTAAAATACAAGCAAGTGGAAAAAGAATACAAGCTGAAAAGCAGCTGGACCTGCATTCTTGTTTTACCAATTCCTGTATAGAGGAAGACTATTGCACATACAATGGTTGCATTTTTGATTAAGAGTTATATTGGATAAATTCTCTACTCAAATGCAAGTGAGCTCTTGCATGTGGCCGAGACAAGAAATCATTCTGCCCCGTAACAGCAACTGCTGTTGAGTAACTAGATCCTTGACTAACAGTGCTTGATTTTTCCATAGTCGAGGCTGCTAGAAATCACTTACCCACTGATCATCTGAAATACCAGCTCAGCAGAATGAAGCAGCAAGCTACACACAAACTCCCCCACATTCACACCAATGACCTGCTTTTAGTTAGTTCTTGCTGTAACTTTCACTTTTGCACTTTCTGCAAATCAAATCCATGTGGAAAATGTTGTTTGTAGAACTCACAGAATTCACTAAGTGCTCGTGTCACGACTGCCAAATGAATGAGAGCCCCTACTAATCTTCTGTTTGAACCTAATGCAAAGATGACACACGTTCACTTTTCTATTCCTAATCAGTTTCTAGACACATTATCAAGACGTACTTTGCATGAGATTTAAGTTTCCTATTATTTGAAAATGTGCTCCTTTTAAACCACTTGAATTAGAAGAACCTGCCTGAATGTACTGTCAGTTACTAAAGCACATGGGACTAAGTTTGCATCTGTCAGTATTCTGTTTGTACTGAAAAGTCTCATTTTATTAAAGTTTCCCCTTAACACTGTACTATACCTTGTAATTTTTTAGATTCTTCACTTGTATGCTTTAAAATGCTTCCAGATGCCTTTAGTTTTAGCTGCTGTAAAATAGCTACTTTGTGTTATTTGATATAGAATTAAGAAGAACTCCATTTATTTATACAGAGACATTTATAATATTTTACAAACATTCTTATATTCTGAATAAATATTTCTAATTCCATGATGTACTTCAACTGTGTTCATTAAAGGGTGATAGGACTGTCCTTCTGCAAACCTGTACTGCTTCACACTAAACTGAAAGCCCTAGTCAAAGCTGGGGACCAGAAGACACTATATCATCATGGTCAAGACAGCCACAGAACCCTCATTGATCACCTATTTGGCTGCCTTTTAAAATTTGGCATGAATGGGAAGTTATCTATTGAAAAATCTTTTTTCATTTTTAAAAAATCAGGGAAACAATATAATCGGGGAAGTACAAGGAAGTCACACATGACTACAAAGAAGATGGCACGGAGCTCTGCAACATGTCTATTAGAGGAACAATGTTTTCCTGCAAAATGTGGTCAGCTCTCAACATGAAAGCAAGGTGTAACATCCTGGTCCCCCTCTTAAAATTTTAAATGAAAATAATTATATAGCTGAGGTTTGTAGTGGAGAAGAATGTATTTCTCCCATGATCCAAGGACTTACATATTCTATTTAGAAAGCCTGGTTCAAGAACAACTGTTTAAGAATTACTGGATTGTATATTATCTAACCAATTTTGCTTTGAACCAATAACCAAACTGTTAAGTGTTTGAGATGGAGAATACATACCGGTTCTTTATTTTCACTTTTGCAGAGACACTCTTTCAATAGTTCTTCCCATCATATAAACATGCCTTTATCTCATACTTGTCATTTTTTATTGGTCCAAAGAGAGACAGACAAAATATGAGTAAGTTGGAACCTATGATAACAAGTAACAGTAACAGGAACCAGGTTAAGGTAGTAATTAAAACTGCCCAAGCAGCAAAATTTATTGATATTGCACTACAAACAGTCTAAATTTAACACAATATTTTTACAGAAAGCCAATATTTGAACAACCAACTGTAAAAATGTTTTAAAATACAAAAGGAAACCTTCATTCATTCAAATTGTATTCTGTAAGATAAAAGGTTTTTAATTTCTAAACTGGTGTTATTTACATCAAAAAGCTTTCAAAAAAAGAGCATAATAACTGTTAAGACACAGGACTTTGTTCATTTTCTCAGGGGAGATTACAGCTGGCATTGCTAGTCAACTGTGGAAGTACAATAATCCTGCAAACATTTAAACTCACTGGAAAATCTTAATTTATGATAGTCACACCCAATATAAGTGACAATCAGTCCTCATCCTTTGATTAACACTAAGGGAAAAGAGACAAAGCTACTGTTTAGCCAGAATGTAATAAATCCAGAAACACAATAAATCCATCTGAAAGTTACCAATTTGTATAACAAGGTAAACAGGTATTTTGGGGTTCCTTTTCTGCTCTAATTGTTCGACAATTAACCAAAACAAGCACCAGGAACTTCATTACTACCAGAGACAGAATTATTCCAGTGGTTTACTTACAGTCTTTTTCTAAACGTTAAAATGCCCTAGAAGGTAAAGTCATAAAATGCTGTGATAATTAAGGCAAAAATTAAATGTTAAATCCTTTCACACAAGACAAAAATGATTACTGAAGAGTTTACAAATCACATTTACCCTAAAGTCCAGTTTTCTCAACATCATATTTAGGGAAACCATTTCAATTTTTTTCTACCAGCTTTTGTAGGTCCCACATAAAATTTAACATCACTCAGCATAAGTCTCTTCACCTTCTCCAGACTAAAACCTTCTCCTAAGAAAACTGTTTTAAGACTACACAATCTTCCTTGAACACTACCTAGTCTCTGCAGCATAAAAGACACTTCAAACCCTTGTTTTAGAAGTGGTAGGGTTAAAAAGAAAAATTCTTATTCCCTTTCCCATCCAAACTGCATGAAAAACAATCTTATACAGAATTTCACTTGTTAATACATGAACTATAATTCCATTTGATTAATCATTTTATTCTGAAATAAGACTGTTTTTAAATTTTCATTAAAGCCAACAGGTAAACTTTTAAATCTGAATTGTATGTGTCAATTACCAAAGATGATTTTTTATAAGGTATTAAGCTAAATAAACTTCAAACACAATCATAAGAAAATATATGTATGTGTATATATATAATGTGTGTGTTATATATATATACAAAATAGTTCATGGTTTTATTTTCCTTCCCTGTTACTGAAGGAAAAGTTTGTAAGAAAATGGAAAGTCAGTTAGCTGTCTCCTGTCCTAACTTCGAAGTGAAATGAGCAAAAAAGTAAAAGACTCAGTTCTTCAGATACCTATATTTCAAATTAAAAGGTACTTGTACAGCATCCAAATGCAAACCTAAAATGAACAACAGAGACAGGAGTCCCCTAGGACAGTAGTGAAATGCACAGGGAAACTCCTGTAGATACGTCTGTTGTGCTTTTCTACCAGTGCACACCATATACACAGGACACGAAGAGAGCAAGTCCACTGCCGCTCGCTGCAGAAAGTATTAACATCTAACCCAACTGCTGAGGAACAGTTACTACCTGCTAAACTGCATTCAGCTGAGAATCTTTGCTTTCATTTGCTGCCATCCATAGTTGATTCCAAAGTATCACGAAATAGTAATATAAACCAAGATATTTTACAAAGAACTAGCTAAATTCTTAAAGCTTGAGCAAGGACTAACAATGTGGATTTGTGCCCAAAATGTTTCACACCATAGTTTGTAGCTAGAGATTGTTTCAGAAACTCAATGAATTAAAAGCAGATTAAATTAAAATGTTACATTCTATCTCAGAAAGCCCACAACCTAAGACTGTTAACTAAGACTTCTCAAGGACTAAGGACTAGCAGAACACTGCCAATTTCACCTTAGAACCACAGTTTTCTTTGTTCCCAGACAATCTGACAGCTACATGCACTGAGACCCAAAACAGCACTGGTGTCCATAGCCTTCCTCTCCGCTTGTGGATCAAGGGTCAAGTGAGATCATCTCTGAAGGGCAAGATATGATCACTGCATATAAATTCCCAAAGTGGCAGATTTCACATAAGGATGTAGCACAAACTATTCTATACAAGGGACAAGATACAAAGGGCAGGTGGGGTAGCAGTGGGGGCTCTGTGGCCTCTTCCTGGCTTCAGAAGCCAATAATCAAAACACCACCCAAACCCCTACAAGAGCCCTCCCACCAAAAAAGCAGCACCTATATATGTTCAGGGCCTTATTCTTCCATTGGACTAAAGGACTAAAGAAGTCTACTAAGAGGAGGGTCCATGTGGTTACAAACCACAGCAACTGATTTCTGCATCCACTCCCTTCCCCCCAAGCACCGCCGGCCAATACTACAACACAGCTAATGCAAGCACTGTGTCACAGTCAATTCTTTTCAGACTGTGCTTTCCAGCCACTACCATCCCTAGACCATCCCCTCTGCTAACCACAGAAGACACAAGACAAATGGAATCTCTTTACTAGTGATTTCATTAATCTGGGGACCCAGATTAAAGATTCAATTATAAACATCTCTCAAAATAAAACTTCCATACTTTCCCATAGTTTTTAATTTACAATTCTTTGTACTTTACATTAAAGTCTGAGCAACTAAGCTGGTGGAAGCCAGCCCTTCAGGTCCACTCCCATGTATGAAAGGTAGCTTTATTCTCCTCCCTAGCTTTACTGTTTCAATAGTAAATGCTGTTTGTCACAAGAGAACTAGATGGAAAGGAATGGATCACATTCAGCACGAATGTACAGGTACCTCATGAAGTGGCTACGTCACACGCCTGACCATGGCTGGCTGTGCTCTGACTTATGCTCCTGTAAGAAAGCAGAGAACTTCAGTGTGGCTGGAGTTGTAAATTATCAGCACAGGAAGGACCAGACTCCCAAACACCGATCTTTAAAGTGAGAAAAATTACTTTAGATTTACTAGACTGCTTGGCGACCGTAAAAAAATAATAACTTTATCCAGAGCTAGAAAACACTTGGTAACAGCCATATATATTAGACACTGCTTGACTAGGCAATGATCACATTGCTAGCCTAATACAACAGACAGCACTTAAGCACTGGTTTATCTTCTAATATTTCTTCCTTACACTCTCTTTGCCTAGCAAGGATAGCTATCTCCTCCCCTCAGGCCACTTTTGTGCTATAATAATCTATCCTATATTTTGGAACTGCAATCTAGAACTTTATTTTGAAAGCACGGGACAGAGGCTTTATTGCCTATTTGCAATCTGCCACCTTCAGGATACACTAGTATAAACTTCAAGAGCAACTCAATTCTAGGAAGAAAAAGATGCTGAGGCCATCATAATCTCATTTTTAGAGTTCTTGGCAACTATACAAATACACTTTGAAGTCTTAGGACAGAATATAAAATGAGGAACTCTAGCTAGGCTTTACCAAGCTATCAGAAATAAGGTTTAACAGAACTGTTGTTTTACTAACACCTGCTTACCCAGAGACAGGTACTTAAACTTAAAGGTAAAGGATATTGATACCTTCAGACAAAGCAAGAAATGTCTTGCTTATCACTAATCTAAAGTTAGGACAATACATATGAGCCCCTTCCCCAGGCCAGAATATAATCTCAGTCAAAAATCACTAAGTTACACTTTTTTTCAATCATAAAAACGTTAATGAATCTGACCTTGTAACTATGATTAATATGCAAAGAAAACACTTCCTCAGAGAACACAGAGACAAAACAGATGTCAATCAAAACAAAATCTCAAGAGGCAGAGGGAGGTACTGGTACAAAAATAAATATAAAAAACCAAGAGATATTATAGAAAGAAAAGTAACTTGGCAAACAATCTAATTTTTAAATTGACTTTGCTCCTTACTATTCACGTTAACTGTTGGAAACAAACAAAAAAGAGGGAATTAGGTAATGAAATGTTTTTAATGCATACATGCACTTAGACCTGAACTTTTCTAAAAACCACCATAATATGTTGATCTTTATAATAAAATTTAAATATAATCCCTGTGGAAGGATGCCATTCACTTAGGTTTGAGTTTTTATTTGATATTACACACAAACTACTAAAGCCGTAAAAGACAAAGTACCAACCCAATCTTATAGCATAAAAGTATTTTTGCCATATTTTGCTATACATCTTAATTATCTGCACTAACTAATTGATATTTAATAGAAAAATAAGAATATCCAAAGCTCAAAGCAGCAAGCAGTGACCACAAATCCCTTGACGGCATAGGAGAGTTGCTTTTATACAGTAACGTGAGAATCCAACTAAAGTTTCAAACCTCTTCAAATTTCACCCACGCTAAGGGTGCTCTTCAGTTTATGTCTCAGGAAGAGGGTCACTGGTTGAAATCCTAAAACCATTCATTTGCTATTTCTTAACAGAAACTTGTGAAAGCATGTAAACTATATACCCCTATCTTTTGGATAACGATGGTTAAGTACAAAAAAGTTCATTTAACATCTTACAAATCATTACAGTTATACATAAAAACACCTACAAAATTTAAAAAAATAAAAGATTCACAGTGCACTGAACCTTGGAACATGTAAGTTTGGAACATAAGAACATTTAACAAGTGAATTCAAAGACCTATTTTTCTCTCAAAGACATAAAACACAACGAAGCCAACACAACTACTCTTCTCATCCAGCTTCTTAAAATGCAGCACACAGAAGTAAATTATTGCATATTCAGCACACTCTTTATCACTTGATTTCTTCAAACCATGCTAAAATTTCTCAAAGGAGAAATCCAGTTCTGTGCTAAGCATGGCCTTTCTCAAGGTAACCTGAACACTGAGAAACTAATACACAGGTTCAAGGGAGTAAGTACAGCAGATGGACCTAAAATAGGTACACCCAACTTCCCCATTTTCTGCATAGTTAAGTCACATCACACACAGAAACTTTAACTCACATCTTTTCTTATCTCCAACTGTCAAGAGAGCTAAAAGCCTCAAGTTACCAAAATCCCATCCCAACAATACCCTTGTTTTGTTCCACAGTGCATTAAACGAAGCAGCACAACAGCAATACCATTTAACCAGAGTTAAACTGCTGTAATTGAAAAGAGATACTCTGTTGGTTCTTGAAAAGGCTCAACACCTTTAGAGGACATACTTATGGTAACTAACTCTAATCTCTTTTGCTTTTGTATAAGAGCTGAAAAACACAACTCTAGGCACCAGAGAGACTGACCAAAATATTCAAAAAACAAAACAAAACCACACACACAGACACACAGGAAATCACTAAAATTATACGGTTTCCAGATGATAGTAAATGAGTGAAAATGATTTACCTGCTATAGGCAAACTAAGTTTTCACTCCCTTAACAATTTAATAGAAATCTGGAATGCTGGGACCAGCTATAAATATGGCTCAAGGAGACCCAAGCAAAGCAGCTGTATTTCTGGAAAGAACAGTAAGAGCTTCCAAAAGCAATCATATAATGTATTTTAAAAAAGGTCACGGAAGGATTCACAAGTTTGTCACATTACAAGATGCAGGATTATGAATAACCCAATTTTAAACACACTGCTGTAATCGTGAATTCTCCTGCTTAGCACCAAGAGGGTGACACTTTTATTAATAAATAGAATTTCTCCTTTAAAATCAAGCCATTTAAAAGCTAAAGCAAAGAAATACCAAGTGAATTCCTTACAAGAGTACTTCTTCTGAAAGTCCTACTGGGTTAAATAGAACCCCTATTAAATAGGCTATCTATACAGAATAAAGATTTCTACAATAAAATTTACAAGCAGAGATATATTTTGTGGATACCACACGTAAAAAAAGATTTTTAAAACCCACATGGCAGATGCACACGCACACATATGCTCACACATCACCCCCCCAAAAGAAATACCTTCAAATGAGGTCAGAAGCAGCCCGAACACTAAAGTCCCCTTAAAAGTCCTGGTGATTGTCCTCGATTAGAGCTGAAATTCTTCTTAAAATGGGCATTGCCATCTTAAGAAGATTTAAGAATCCTGGAGGAGCAAAATACAGTCCTAGAAGTGAGTTATTTATGTTACCTTCATGTTCTGATCGTCCCCTAATAAAATGCTTTATTTGTACCTGGGTGAATCGCATACCCTTTCCCTTCCCGCTCCATCATCCAGGGGCTTCAGCATGCTCATAAAAGCATGTCAGTTTCTGCCACTACTGCAAATTGGAACCTAATACAACATTTGTTTCCAGAGATGAACACCGAGATGCAATGCAAAACCTAATAATGTCAGTATTCCATTCATATTTACACAACTGTGATAGAGAATAAATTTTCACAGGAATGAAACCATTGTACAATACTGAAGAGTCAGCGGCAGGACAGTGAAGACAAGACCAAAGCAGCTGCCACCAAAGCAGTTGCCAGGTCCCCGCCTCCTTGGGCCACGCTCCCCTCCCCCCACTCCCCAGCGCCCTGCCAGGTTTGCTGACTGCACAAGGCTCTCAACTCCAAGTCAGAGCGTCCACTCCCCACCCAACCAACTCAGTCCCTGTCCAGGCTGAGGACTTTGTCCTTTAATGAAGTGCTGTGTTCATTTTTAACATGAACATTACATAGTAGATGCTGGCTCTAAATAAAACCTTTCAACAAATCTCCCAGCAGAGAGGATTAGAGAACCTAAATGGTTAGAAGCAGAGAAATGCACA
Source organism: Ursus maritimus (assembly GCF_017311325.1). Classification (NCBI taxonomy): domain Eukaryota; kingdom Metazoa; phylum Chordata; class Mammalia; order Carnivora; family Ursidae; genus Ursus; species Ursus maritimus. Next base: position 400,213 of record NW_024426663.1, read on the forward strand.
AAATGCCACCAAAGCAGATGGCCTGCAATCTTGACTTCTGTGACATTTTTAGCTCTCGCATTCATTTAATATTTTGTGAATTTTCAGTTTCTTTTAAAAATGTCAACACAAGGAAACTCTTATTGCAATCATTGTCATGGACAGATGGAGCATTCCCATTAACTTGGCTACCTAATGATGACTCTAACACTATTTTCTTGACCAGAACACGAAATAAAAATCACAATCACACAGAACAAAATGCTCTCATAAAAAGCAACTTAAATTCGTTAGCCAAACACTGAAAAGGTATATCTGTATAAAAGGTTATAACTGCATTTACAGTGCAAACTTATGTTTCTTTCTACTCTCTCTTCTGCAGAGAACGTTATCTTCAGAAACATCATTACCTCCCTGCATTTCTTTAAAACACCTGAGAAAGGTAAGGCTCAAAGAGACACCCACTCAAATGCAACAGGTCTCTGATCCTGGGACTTCCACAACACATCTGCTGCTATCAAAGGTCCAAGATTTTCATTATAGCATTATGGTCAAACTTAAAACTCAAAAAGGCTCTGGATGAAAAGGGGAACTTGCAATGACCATTACATGCCACAGACTGTCCCTCGGCATGTTCTAGCAACTGGTCTTCACTGGAGCAAGGCAAGTCATATACAGCATCTGTTTAAATAAATAAATAAACAAACTCAGTAACTTAGTAAGAACTCAAATACTGCCCTTCCCAACTTTTGTGATAAAGGAATTCATGTACAGTATATATTTTTCCTCACCACACTCTAAATCTAACCCAAGTAGAACACCAAGATACTTTCCCTAAACTGAGGCTCAACTGATTTTCTCATCTATGATTATTGATTTCCACACATTCATTCAAAATCTTAGTCTCAGCCTTTAAGACCCTTAATATTCACATGCTTTCAAAAATGGGCACACTTTTGTCTACCTCCCAATTTTTCTGTGCCAACATAAGGGGAGCTTCTTAACAAAGATCAAAATGTAGGGGCGCCTGGGTGGTGCAGACTGGTTAAGTGGCTGCCTTCGGCCCAGGTCATGATCCCAGCGTCCTGCGACTGAATCCCACGTCGGGCTCCCTGCTCAGCGGAGAGCCTACTTCTCCCTCTCCCTCTGCCTGCCGCTCTGCCTACTTGTGCTCTCTGTCAAATGAATAAATAAATCTAAAAACTAACTAAATAAAGGCAAGCACTGTAAAGACTACAACTGTAATCTAAGATGTGTAAAGAGTCTAATTCTACAAAAATAAAGATGGAGCTTACCAAATCTTCAGAGAATATATTAACCTAAAGAAAAATCCAAATTTTCAAAAACATGGTCCAACAAAACTCCCAACTTACCAGGGCTTGTTTTTATTTTTTTGTTTTAAAGGTAGAGCAGAGACCTGACCAGGAAAGTGGATTGGGAACAGACATCAAGAGGCTGAGGCACAGGCACCTGGAAGGTTCAGTCGGTTAAGCGTCTGCCTTCAGCCCAGGTCATGATCTCAGGGTCCGGGGATGAAGTTCCAGGGAACCTGCTTCTCCTTTTCCTTCTGCCCTCCCTCCCCCTGCTTGTGTGCTCACATGCTCTCTCTCTCTCCCCAATAAAATCTTAAAAAAAAAAAAAAAAAAAAAAAAAGGGGCTGAGGAAAAAAAAAAAAAAAAAAAAGAGGCTGAGGTACAAAGAAAATCTCAAATGAGGTTTCCCAGGACAAAAATCCTTTTATACCTCAAGACAAATTTTATATGTCCATACTATGCCCAACTAAGCTGGGTATATGGAGTTATAGTTTACCCTCTTTTAATGTCTTCTTCCTGAACATACGCCTTTTTAAAGATTTGTAAAGTAACCGATTTCTGAGCTTACGTTAATTAAACCATCAGCCTATCATGTCCCCACCAGACAACATGGCCAGAAAAATCTTAAGATGACTTCTACCCCCATACCTATGTATACCAAACTGATAGTTTCTACGACTTTATAGTTAACCTTAATTTTCCAAAACAGGGTTAAAGCTTTTAAAATAGCATTTATCCTGCTTAAATAATAAATAGTACTGCAAGAAAATATGATTAAAATGCTTTTTATTTCTCAGACTTTTCTATATGAAGGCCTTACATTTAAATGGTGAATAAATGTGTATCTACTGCACAGGGATTTCACGCAATTCAAAACAGCACATAAGAAAAGTCTACTGTACTTCCAAATGACGTCTATTAAATCAGTATTACCAAAGAACTTTCTACATTCATCACCATTACTTTCCAAATCAGATCACACACCTACTCTTTATAACTGAGGACTGATGTCATGTTAATAAAAGCTATCCATAGTACCTCCTTAAAAAGTTGCTAATTACCTCCTAAGGTGGGAAATGTTGCCCTTCTGAAGTTACTACTCTTATATATAGATGTGAGAATGAGGTCTCCTCACCTTTACAATACTTGGTTCTACTCTCCTCTCACTAATATTTATTGACTTACAACGGTCATACATAGCACCAAGATTTGACACTCACACATAAAAACAGCACACTGAAAGGGGAAATCATTTCATCTCGACCATTTAAGTTCATTTTAGCAAGTTTCATATTTAGAGAACATGACCACATATATGAACTCTCTACAGACATGTTCAACTCTTCCTGCTTATCTATCACAGTCCATCATACTTAACTAAAATCAAGGTTAGGCCAAAACCAAATCAAATTCCACCAGAGATTTTAAAAAGAAAATGACTTGCCTGTTTCGAAATTATCCTGAAGTTTTCGCGGATGAAGTCTTTTTTCACATTTCTATTAAAAAAAACACACACACACACACACAACACACCAGCTGCAGTTACTCTACTTACTATAAATGAGGAGACATATGATCAAATTTCTCAGGAGGAAAATTAAACCAGTAATATAATCACCATCCCCAGTCTTACACTGGTATTTTTATTTTTTTTTTATTTTAAGCCTAAAACTTTTTTTAGTTCTTGATTACATGTACAATATAGAAATACCAGGAAAAAAATTACTCGTTAAATTTCTCAACCCAGAGATAATTAACATTTTGGTGGATCTTTGTAGCTTTTTCTCTATGAAGATACTGTGAATTTTCTTCATAATTACTAAAAATAAGTGGAATTATTCGGTACATAGGACTATTCTATAACCTTTTTTTTTTATTTTTTAAAGATTTAGTTGTTTTAGAGGAAGAGGGAAAAAACATGAGCACATGAGAACAGGGGGAGGGGGAGAGAGAGAAACTCTAGCAGACTCCCCACTGAGCGCAGAGCCCAACATGAGGCTCGATCACATGGGGCTCAATCCCATGATCCTGAGATCATGACCTGAGCTGAAATCAAGAGTTGGATGCTCACCCACTGAGCCACCCAGGTGCCCCAGTCTACTTTTTAAATGTAACATACTGTGAACATATTTTTTTTCAATAAATATAAACCCGCACCATCATTTTTAATGACTACATGGTAGTCCACTGCATAGATCTATGATATTGCATTTAAAATTATATTCTTGGATATTTAGATTGTTTCCACATTTTCATTATTCAAAACAGTAACGGGATGAACATTCTTTAACATCTTCTTCTAGGGAAACAACTTAAGAACCTTTTCAGGCTTTCCATATAGCCAAGCTATCTCCCTAGAAAACTGAACCAATTAGTTATTTTTAAGTGTTGCGGAAACACTCAACAATATACAAATGGCTCTCTTTTTATCTGTGCCAATCTGACAGGAAAAAAGTATAATAGTAGAAGGCAAGTAACCTAACAGTAAACTCATCTTTAACATGTGTTTGCCCATGGAATCAATACACCCCAACTTAAGTAAACAGCAAACAGAAAATCAGGCAAAAAATTTTAGCTAAAACCTTAAAACTGCTATTATCACCCACTATTAAAAAAAGAGAAGTAGGTGAAACTACAAGAAAACTCAACATACAAATACCAGGACTTACAGAAAAGATAAGAAATGGAGACCCGTTAGTTATGAATTGCTACTTTCTGGAGCACAGACTAAAAGAGTGAAAGTAAATGCCTTAAAACGCTCACAGTAATCTGTCTTTAGGCCTAGTCTAAGGACTATGGCACTGGCTTGATTTTATTTTTAACTTTTTAAATTCTATCAACTTGAAGGAAAAAAATACACAATGATGTTCTTCCCAACTTTCAACTTTATTAAAACAATACAGACTCTATTTAGAAAAATACAGAAAAATAGCCAAGGACTTGCTCTTTCTTTTAGAAAGCAGGGTTGACTACAAACTATTTTCACAGTAATAAAAAATATTTAAATACCCACATAAAAAAGCAAAAATCAGATGTGCAACTGAATCGATGTGACAAATCTGTAACATAGTCAGAGATTTTAAGTGAGCAAATAATGCACAATTTCATTCCATAAAATCTTATCAATATATCAATTCAATGTGCTTTTGACAATGCCCTTGCTCCACTCCTAAAAATAGGGTGAACTGCCTTCTTAGAATTAGAGCTGTTAAGTCTTACCATTAAGGGATTCTGCTGCTTGGCTGGCTGGCTGTGGACCCCGTTTGTTCTTTTCTTTTGATTAGGTGAATCCTGATACTGTTTTCTGCCATTTCCCCTCATACTTTGATTCTGTTTTTCCAATGAGAAAAAAATAAAATGTAAGCCTACAATATAATGTAACAGGACAAAAGCATATACCCCCAAGGTTATGTTTAGCTGGCTGAATACGAGTTTAACAAAGTCTTCCAAAAATTCTCCTAGAACACTGGGGAACCACATCATATCAATATTTTTTTACAGAACACACTGCTTCACAAAACAAGATTCCACTAAAGGTATGAAATAGCAAGTGCAATGGTCCCAAGGAATCTTGTCTTATCCCATTTCTGCTTACAGATTTTGTTTACAATGCATGAGTTTAAAAAAAAAATGGAGGGGGAGAGAGGAACAAGTTTGAGAACCTTATACAACTGTCAAAATAATCTGTGAGGGGACTGCCAAGGCACACCGGCCACAGTTCTTAAAACAAGGAATATATAGCAGATGTGATCAACTGTTACCCTAAAATCTGCTTTAAATTATTAACAAACAAGTAAGCATTTTTAAATTAATAATCCTTTATATGAAATAAAGACTGGTATTTTAGAAACTTAGGCCATTATCCCTGAAGTTAGACCTAAAGCCTGAACATGCATTAGTGGACATTTTGCAATTGTATTATTTAACAGAGTTAATTTTCTTATCCCTCCCCCCCAAAAATTCTAAGTTTAACTTAAAAAATAAAGTTTTTAAACATTAATTTGTCCCTACAGGTCTTAAAAGGACAGCTAGTTAAGAAGACTAAAACAATGTGAATAAAATACTTTATTGTATTTTTAAAAATATCAAAATATATTTTATATTCTACCTACCTACAAAAAAAAGTTAAGCAGTTCCTAAAATAGCTTGAAAACAATAGGCTAACTTTTTTTTAAGTTTTCATTTCAACATGGGGCTCAAATTCACGACCCAAGATCAAGAGCTGCATGCTCTTCTGAGACCCCAGTGCCCCAACAATAAGCTAATTTAAATAAAGAATGGTAACGGAACAGAGAACAAACTGATGGTTCCAGAAGGGGGATGGACAAAATGGGTGAAGGGGAGTGGGAGACACAGGCTTGTAGTTATGGAATGAGTAAGTCACAACAATAAAAGACACAGTGTAGGGAATACAGTCAATCACATTGTAATAGCATTATATGGTGGTTGTATGGTGACAGATGGCAGCTACACTTGTGGTGACATACAGAGATGATGAATCACTATGTTGTATACCTGAAACTAACATAACATTGTCAACTAGACTCCAATAAAAAAAATTTTTTTTTAAATAGTAAGGAAATAAGTTTACAGAAACTCATGTTACCACATTCTTTTAATTCAATTTCATTCATTCTGCTCTTCCTGGTATTTTTTAGTGTGGTACAAGAAATACAAAGTTTACCACTTTACTTTGAAATGTACAATTCACTGGCAATAAGTATAGTCCCAATGTTGTACGACCACCACCTGTATCCAACTCCAGAACTTTTTTCATCATCCAAAACAGAAACTTTATACCCATTAAATAACTCTGGATTCCCCTGTCCCTCAGCTTCGGTAACCTCAAATAAATCTGTATCTATAAATTCGTCTATTAGGTACCAAATCTAAGCAGAACGGTACAATATTTGTCCTTGGTGTGTGACTTATTGCATGCAGCATGTGTCTAAGTTTCAATGACCACGTTGTAGCATGTGTGTGTCACGATTTCATGCTTTTTTACGACTAATATACCTCTGTATGTATATTCTGTTCATCCGTTAATCTGTTGACAGACATGCGGGCTGCTTCCACCTTTGGGTTATTGTGAATAATGCCACTATGAACACTGGTATACAAGTTACCTGGTTGAGTCCTTGCTTTCAATTTTGTGAGGTATATACCCAGGAAGTGGAGTTGCTAGATCATATGGTGATTCTGTATTTAACTTTCTGAGGAACCACCAAGCTATTTTCCATGGCAGCTGTACCATTTACATGCCCACCAAAAATGCACAGGGATTCTAATTTCTCCACATTCTTGTCAACACTTGCTATTTTCCTTTTCTTTTTCTTATTACAGCTATCCTAATGGATATGAAGTGGTACCTCAGTGTGGTATTGATTTGCATTTCTCTAATGACTAATGATGCTGAGAATCTTTTCATGTGTTTATTGGCCATTTGCATATCTTCTTTGGGGAAATGTCTATTCAAGTTGTTTGTTCATTTTTTTAATTGGGGTTTTTTCATGAATTTGCGTGTCATCCTCGCGCAGGAGCCATGCTAATCTTCTCTGTATCATTCCAATTTTAGGATACGTGCTGCTGAAGTGAGCATTAATTGGGGTTTTTTTTGTTGTTGAGTTAAAGGAGTTCTGGATGTTAATCTAACATCAGATATGTGGTTTGCAAATAATTGTCCCATTCTGTGGGTTATGTTGTTTCACTCTTTGAGAGTGTCCTCTGATGCATGAAAAGTCTGTAATTTTGATGAACCCAGTATATTTTTTAAAAGCATGAAAACAAAGAAGAGTAGCACCCAAATGGATGGCTAAAATGATAAAGACAGATAATGCCAAGAATTAGTAAGGATGTACAACAAATGGAGCTCTCAAGTATTTGGCTGGGGATAAAATTTGAGAACAGGCATACCCAGTAATCCAGAAATTCTGTTCATTATCTATACACAAAAGAATGCTCATCAAAATATACATAGATATTCATAGCAGCATTGTTTGCAAAAGCCCAAAACCAGAAACCACCAAAATGTTCATTAAGAGTAGAATGGATCAATTAAGTGTGGTATAGTCAAGCACCAGAATACAACACGATAATAGAGCTGTCACTGATGGCGTATATACCAAAGTCAGATGTTACTTTTTATTACTTACTACACTGTATTTATACCGAAACTGTAAAGGTTAAGAAGTCTCAGCCACGCTTCAAATCACAAGTCAGGAACACAGAAGTCTTTGAGCAACAATTCAGAGCTCTGTAACTGTCAATCTGCAATTCTACATTCAGATACATTTCAAAGTCAAATCTAAAGTTATGAAAATCTTTAAATGTATTATCACTCACCTTTGCTTTTAAAAGGTCAGACATTTCAGAATGATTACTATATGGCTTTTGCTGCAGTGGTTGCCTGTGCTTTATCCACTGGTCACCAGGAGAACCTTCAGGAAATAACTGCTGACTGTGGCGGAATTTGGTTCGACTATACCAAGATTTAAAAAACAAAAACCAGATCACAAAATTTTCACTTAAAATTTTTCTAACATCTTGATAGTTCATCTTACAGATCACAAACTTTACTTTCTTATTAACTGCCTATCTCCCCACAGTGGAATGCAAGTTCCGTAAGGGCAGGGATTCTTATCTGCTTTACCTATTGCTTTATCCCCAGCACCCAGAAGAGTGCCTGGTGTTCACTATTTCTTGAATGAATTAATAGTGTTATTTTTAATCCCAAACCTTCCTAAATTATCCATATCAACTCCTCCCCTATAAGTGATTATACCTTTAAAAACCTGAAGAAAATAATTCTAAATTTACTTGAAACAAACAAATACAAGTGGCATTCCTTCTTATTAGCTAGAGTGTGGAATTTGATCCTGCACAAGTCAGTTACAGATCCCTTCCATGCTAGAAGAGGATCTAAAAACTTAAGCTATATTCTAAAGCAAAAAATTAAGGGGCCCAAGACAGTATATGAGCAAATTAAATAAAGGTCTGGTCTCAAATTCTTATGTGAAAGAATTTGATTGTAAAAGGTTGCACTCACACAGTAGTTTATAATAAAGAAATACCATTTTACAGTACCACTTACATGTGTAACAACAGTCCAGAGTCACTGATCCAAAGAACTGTACTACAGTATTGTTTCTGAATGTTTCAGAGTTCTTCTCCTTTCCCATTTAAAAATTATAATAAAATTGCAGCATGCCTACTTTCTTGAGATAAAATTCAGGTATTTCCTCCAACACATCATTACAGACATTAGTCTATATGCTAAAAACACACCATCCTGCCAAAGAAACCTGAAATTTGGTTAAAGTTGCTTCATTATGTCCTTACTCCACTCTCCAGGACCACAAAGCCTAGGACTACAAGATACGGGACTCACATCACACATTATGGTGGACAGAGTCTCCCAAACATGAACAGTCACACCATTGTTTCCCAAACACTGTCACTATTTTGTGACTTTTTATATGTTTCTTTTTAATCTTAGCTATACTCCTGTCTACTTTTGCTATACTGTTTCACTTATGTCTACTAGTATATAATTTGGTGATTATAATCACAGGTTCTAAAAGGCAGAAATGACTCTCAAGGCATTTAGTCCAAGCTCCTGTCCTCATAAAACCCAACTAAGATGGAACAGTCCCTATGTATTTAAAAAAATTATTGCCTGTAGATGTGGTTTGCTCCTGTTTAATTTCTGAAGCCCTCAGACAGAATCAGAACATCTAAATTAAAGAAAATGTATAATGCAGCTCTCTCTGAGCCTAACACATAAAAGTTCTAGCAAGCTTACTACAAATATACATCCTTATTTAACAAAATTATTTACTTAGCCTACTCTATAATTGTAATCTGGATATAATTAAGTTCCAACCAAGAAAATGTTCTTTGTGGTTCCTGTCCATGTTAACAGTCACTTTTTACAGTACAACAAACACTCTTTGTTAGGGAAAGAAAAGCAGTAAGCCCAAGTCTTCACAGTTCTATCTTTCTGAACAAATTATACAACAGCATTCCTCATCTCTCCTATACAAAAACAGACCTCCATTCAATGATCTTCCGAGACTCAATTGTCTCTAAAGTAGGATATGAGAACAGAGAACAATAGCAACGCACACAAGAGGCAGTTTTCTTCTTTTCCTCATGTTCTATCTACCCATCTGAAAAGTTGGTACCCTCTTGTGTATACTATTTTAAAATGTGCCTGAAGCTCCTTTCCAACTCCAATTAACCTTTTTCATCTCATCAAAAACCCTTTAAAAAAAAGTTCTATTATCTCTAAGACCAGTAACAAAATAATACCTACAAAAAAGAATCCAATGCCTCTGTAAACTTTAGAAGGAAAATGCTACTGCATTAAAAACTATCAGAACGTAGGAATCCTATGACTTTATTTCTTTACCTCAATTTTTCCACAGTGGGTTTAGCTGGTGTGGTACCGACTGAGGAAAATCCATTGTCACTGTCTGAGGAATCTCCAAACCTCCGCGAAAGCCAGTCCCTTAATGGTCTATGGAAACATTAAGAATTCACTCTTAAAACTTGGCTACATAAAAAAACTATCAGAATTAGTTTTGTATTTCAAGAAATAGGAACATACCTGATAAAGGGAATGGCCATAAAAAATTTGTTAGGTGCCAGACCAAGTTTGGATTTCGGGGTCATATCATTTCTATGACAGGGCAATTTCTCAATGGAGAACCACTCAATGTTCTGAGACACAAGAAAATAATTCATTTAGTTAATTATTATCAAGGAGTTCCAAAAAGCAATTTCCTACTTCATTCAATTGGACTACCGTCCAGCAGCCTGAAAATACTTTCAATTACATACCCGAATTTCTCTTCTGGTTTTCGGGTTAAATTTTGTGTCTTTTGGAATTCCTGGAATGATGTACAAACGAGCAAGCTGGTCATTGATTCGAAGTTCAATGTAATCATCCTTACAAATATAATCTTTGATATCAAAACCAGTTTCTTCAAAGACCTGGAAATAACAAATTTAGATGACGATTTTCAATTGTTGCTGTTAGACCTCCAGTTTGTTAAAATTTATTTCAAAGTAAAAACTCAGAAATTTCCAGGCAATTAAAGGCATGAAAGCACGAGGCAAGAAATAAGAATATTCCAGGATCTAGTTCTAGCTCTGAACTGTTCGACTATGAATAAACCCTTTTATATATCTAAGCCCAAATTCTTCACCTATTCAATGAAGGAAGATGTGTGACACTGTGATTTACAAAAAGAAATATGTATTATTTGGTCTTCATCCCCTTTCTGATACAAAGCTCCTAAAACCCTTGGAATTTCCTAATCGATGAAAGCAACCAAGGTACCCTTTGTCATGTTACTGAGGTGACTTTTGGACCCCACCTAAAGATGGGGGGCTGACTGCTAGGACAACCAACCAATGGATCAGAGGATTAGTACTTTCAGTCCACCCTCAACCCCTACCCCACCTCCCATCTCCATGAAGGGGAGAAAGACTGGAGATTGAGCTCAATGGTCAACAGCCAATGATTTAATCAACCCTGCCTACATAAAGAAGCCTCCACAAAAACCCAAAAGTGGGGGACACGACTTCCAGGTTGGTGAACGTGAAGATTTGGAAAGAGCGGTACACTAGGGGACAGCATAGAAGTTTTGCACCCTAGGGGTGCCTGGGTAGCGCAGTCGTTCAGCGTCTGCCTTCGGCTCAGGGCGTGATCCCTGCGTTCCGGGATCGAGTCCCACATCGGGCTTCTCTGCTGGGAGCCTGCTTCTTCCTCTCCCACTCCCTCTGCTGTGTTCCCTCTCGCTGGCTGTCTCTCTCTCAAATAAATAAATAAAATCTTTAAAAAAAAAAAAAAAAGTTGTTTTGCACCCTTTTCCCATATCCTGCCCTCTGCAGCTCTTCCATCTGGCTGTTCTTGAGTTATATATCCTTTTAAATACACCAGTGATCAAGTAAGTAAAATGTTTCTCTCAGTTCTGAAAGCGACTCTAGCAAATTAAACCCAAGGAGGGGGTCTTTGGAGCCTCCATAGGTTAGAAGCACAGATGACAACCTGGACTTGCAACTGTCGTCTGAGGTAAAAGGCTGTCTTGTAAGACTGGGACCTTAAGCTACAGAATGTGATGCTACTTCCAGGTAGACAGAGTCAGAATTGAGCTGAACTGTAGGACACCCAGCCAGCGTCTGACAATTGCTTGTTGGTGAGAGGAATGCCACCCCCCCAACACACACACACTGTAATTGAGTCCAGAACTCTTAAAATGCTAGAATACAGCAGCGGTTCCCAGTCTGTGGAGAGTACATACTGGGACAACATATAGATTTTATTTGTAGCATCTACAAATCTACACGTACACCAAGCTACAGACTAAAACTTGTCTTACGCATATAAAACTGTTTTTCGGGCTCCGGGGTGGCTCAGTCAGTTAAACATCTACCTTCAGCCCAGGCCATGATCCCAGGGTTCTGGGATGGAGTCCTCACTGGGCTCCCTGCTCAGCAGGCAGTCTACTTCTCCCTCTCCCTCTGCCCCTCCCCACCCTCTCCCTGCTCCTGCTCTCTCTCTTGCTAAGTAAATAAATAAAATCTTTTTTAAAAAACTATGTTTCAAAAATGAAAACAGAATTGTGATTAACACTAACATTTAAATGGACAGATTCCAAAAGTACAGCTACAACCCCATGTGTGGGAGTGGGAGGGGTGGGGAAGTGAATGCAAAAAAGCTGAAAACCAGTGAAATAGACTCATGGTTCTAAAACTGCCTTCCCTCTGCAGTGCCTCAAGGGCTGGAAGAGGAGAAGTGATGTTACATCTAACCTTCATCTCTTCCCTCAACCAGAGAAACCACGCTTACTCTGATTAACATACTGGGCTTCCGTATAAAGTAAAAAACCACTGGTCTCTTCTGGCCTTAAAGTTCTCCTTCAAATAACATTTGTATTACTCTGACAAAGTCCTTCCCCACTTTACCCCCACCAATCAAAAAGGCTTTGAATTCTCAGTGGCTAGAACCCCCTGTGGATCTTTTACACATCCCCAGTACCTCCCCTTTCCTCTGGTTTCAGCATCTCCTAACCAATAAGTGTGACAGAAGATGTTAAAACACATGGACAGGCCTGAATCTCTTACGAGGTACAGGTATGAAGGAGCTATTTCTACTCATTTGTCTCTTCCCTCGTCAGTTCATGTACCTCATTCTACATTCCTCGAAAAAGGCACAGCTATCCTTCTCCCAGACGTGTGTAGTCTAGGACTCCCAGTTTAAGCTCCTCCAGGACAACCAACTCATTTCTGTCACCATTTCTGTAAGTCCCTAAGTATGCTAAACCTCCTGTCCTCATTTAAAAATTAAAAAACTAGGTGAATATACTCACTTGAAAAATGTTCCATGGTATATAGAAAATGAGAAGCATTATTTGTATTTCCTACTTCTGGACATGTCAGACTAGGTACCTAAGTACATAAGTGGCATTGAAAAAAAAGGAAAGTTCTCTTGTCCCATGTTTCTTTACATCTACATCTGGTATTGTAGCTATACAAGAAACAGGTGATCAGTGACATTTAACACAGCAGAACTATGTATTTTTTCCAGAATAATATTCTGAAGCTCAGTAACAGAGGTTTCATTCCTTCCCAAATCTTAACATTTATATACACAAGACAATGTAATTAAAACCATCAATCATGTGGATTTCACAACACATATTATGCTATCTGATGTTTCCATTAAAGCAAAATCCAGATGCTTTACTTTCACTTAAAACAAAGGTCTACTCCACTGCTTGAGAGCTTAAAAACGTTTCTGATTATAAATCAACCTTGAAGGATATTAGATTTATAACTGTAACAATTAAGACTGGGGCACCAAAAAAAAAAAAAAAAAAAAGACTGGGACACCTAAATGTTTGCACATCAATGATATATGAAACTGCTTCCCTTCATCAAAGGGAAGACATAAACCAGCATATATTCACAATACAATCCAGAATATATTAGAAAGTCCTATGTACCAATAAGACAAGTAACCCAACTTCTAAAAATGGGTAACATAAGTGGGTACTTAATTAAGAAAACATTGAAATGGCAAATAAGAACATGACAATGTGCTCAAAATCATTAAACTTCAAGAAAACGTAAATGAAAAATACAATGATAAAGCATTACATTCCCATCAGAATGGCTAAATTTTTTTTAATTGAGATATAATTAACGGATAACATTATATTAGTTTCAGTACAACACAATGATTTGGTATTTGTATATACTGTAAAATGACCATAAGATTTTTTGTCCTTTTATTGAGATCTAATTGACATATATCACTATATAAGCTTAAGGTGTACAGCATAATGCTCTGACTTACATATATTGTGAAATGATTACCACCCTCACTTTAGGTAGCAACCACTGCCTCATATAGATACAGTAAAAAGAAAAGGCAAAAGAATTTTTTTCCTTGTGATGAGAACTCTTAAGATCTACTCTCTTAACAACTTTCATAGATATATCATACAGCAGTGGTTACCTACAGTCATCATGCTATACATTACATTCCTATCACTTACCTATAGCGGCAAGTTTGTACTTTCAAAACCATGTTCCTCCAATTCTCCCAACCCCCAACCCCTCTTCTGGGAACGACAAACCTGATCTCTTTTTCTGATTGGTTTTTTGTTTTTTTCTTTGTAGATTCCACATGTAACTGAGATCATACAACACTGGTCTTTCTCTGACTTATTTCACTTAGCACAATGCCCTCAAGATCCATACATGTTGCACAAATGGCAGGATTTCCTTGTTAATGGCTGAATAATAGCCATTTTGTGTGCAGGTGTGCGTATGTATATATACCCCACAACTTCTTTATCACCTGTCAATGGACACTTAGGTTGTTTCCATTTCTTAGCTACTGTAAATAATGCTATGACCATGGGTACGGTGTCTTTTCAAATTAGAGTATTAGTTTCTTTTTTTTTTTTTTTCTAAAGATTTTATTTATTTATTTGACAGAGAGAGACAGCCAGCGAGAGAGGGAACACAGCAGGGGGAGTGGGAGAGGAAGAAGCAGGCTCATAGCAGAGGAGCCTGATGTGGGACTCGATCCCGGTACGCCAGGATCACGCCCTGAGCCGAAGGCAGACGCTTTAACGACTGCGCTACCCAGGCGCCCCAGTTTCTTTTGAATATATTCCCAGAAGTGGAATTGTTGGATCATATGGTAGTTCTATTTTTTGAGAAACCTCCATACTGTTTTCCATAGTGGCTACACCAGTTTACAATCGCACCACCAGTACAAAACGGTTCCCTTTTCTCCACATCCTCACAACATCTGTCATTTATCTTTTTGATAATAGCCATTCTAACAGGTGGGTTTTTTTTTTTCTCTCATTGCAGTTTTGATTTGCAATTTCCTTAATGACTAGTGATGTTGAGTATCTTTTCATGTACCTGTGGGTCATTTGTATATCTCCTTTGGGAAAATGTCTATTCAGGTCTTTTGCCCATTTTTAATTGGATTATTAGGGGGTTTTTTTTTGCTATTGTGTTCTAGGAGTTCTTTGTATATTTTGGGTATCAATCCCTATGTAGTTTGCAAATATTTCTTTCCCATTCTGTAGGCCTTTTACTTTGTTGATGCTTTCTTTTGCTGTAGCTTTTCAGTTTGATGCAGTCCCACTTGTTTTTTATTTGGTTGCTCATGCTTTAGGTGTCACATTAAAAAAGCATACCGAAGGGGCGCCTGGGTGGCTCAGTCGTTAAGCGTCTGCCTTCAGCTCAGGGCGTGATCCCGGCGTTATGGGATCGAGCCCCACATCGGCCTCTGCCGCTATGAGCCTGCTTCTTCCTCTCCCACTCCCCCTGCTTGTGTTCCCTCTCTCGCTGGCTGTCTCTCTGTCAAATAAATAAAATCTTTAAAAAAAAAAAAAAAAAAGCATACCGAAGACCCACATCCACAAGCTTTTTTCCTATATCTCCTTCTAAAGTTTCATGGTTTTAGGTCTTACATTTAATTCTTTCATCCATTTTGAGTTAATTTTTATGAGTGGTATAAGGGATCTAATTTCATTCTTTTGTCAATGTCTAATTTTCCCAGCACCATTTACAGAAGGGACTATCTTTCTTCCCTTGTGTTCTCTTGGCTCCCTTGTTAAGTATTAGTTGACCATACATGCTTGGGTTTACTTTGGGCTCTCAATTCTGTTCCACTGATCCATTTTTCTGTTTTTATATCAGTACCATATTGCTTTGATGACTAAAGCCTTATAGTATAGCTTGAAACCAGAAGTGTGATGCCTCCCACTGCGTTCTTCCCAGGATTGCTTTTGCTACTCAGGGTCTTTTATGCCTGTGAACAAATTTAGGACTGTTTTTTCCTGCTTCTATAAAAAAATGCCATTGGAATCGTGATACAGATTACACAGAATTTATAGATGGCTTTTACTACTATTTACATTTTAACAATATGAATTCTTCCAATACATAAACATGGGATAAAACTGCTGAATTTTTCATGTAGGCCTGGATAACTGGAACTCTAATATATATAGGTGGTAAATTGGTACAACCACCCAGAAAACTATTGGCAATAGGTTTGCAGCTTCTTTATGACTAAGCCATACCTAGAGAAATGAGCACTTATTTACCTCAACAAAGATATACCAGCATATTTATAACAGTTTTATTAATAATAGCCAAAAGTGGGGTGCCTGGATGGCTTGGTTAAGCGTCTGCCTTCAACTCAGGTCGTAATCTCAGGGTCCTGGGATCAAGCCCCACATCGGGCTCTCTGATCAGTAGGGGAGTCTGCTTCTCCCTCTCCCTCTGTGATTGCATGCTCGCTCTCTCTCAAATAAATAAAATCTTAAAAAATATATATATCAGCCAAAAGATGGATACAATCCAATGCATAAGAGATAAAGCACTGCACCTATCTATACACTGGAATACTAAAGAGCAATAAAAAAAACCCAACTACTGATACATGCAACAATATAAATGAATCTCACAGACTTATATTGAGCCAAACACACAAAACAAAGTACCTAATGCAAAAGCCTTTTAATATGAAGCTCAAGAACTAGCAACACTAATCAATGGTAATAAAAGGCTAAGTAGTCGTTCCCTCCAGGAGGTGTGGGAAAACTGGGTATTGACTGAGAAAGGGCAGGAAAGAATCTTCTGAGGTGCTGGCAATATTCTGTGTCTTGATCTGGATGGTGGTTTCACAGATATATACATATATAAAAATTATTAAACTGTTCTGATTAGTTTCCTTCCTTGAATAGTATTTATAATCAGAAATAAGTATACACATCTAGTCATGTAAGTCTATATGTGAGAAACCATGCTGAAAGTAAACAGTATAATCTAAGTTCCTTGTGCGCATAACCTGTTAACTTTGTGCTACAAATAGTATCTAACTAAATACACGCTTAATAAAATAAGTACTGAGGAGCAGCAAGGTGGCTCAAATGGCGAAGGATCGAGCCCCACTGTCAGGCTCCTTGTTCAGCAGGCTTCTCCCTCTCCCTCTGCTGGGCGCTCCCCCTGCGTGTGTGCGCACGCGCGCGCGCGCGCGCTCTCTCTCTCTCTCTCTCTCTCTCTCCCCCTCTCTCGCTATCTCTCTGTCAAATAAATAAGTAAAATCTTGAAAAAAAAAAAAAAAAAGCACTGAAGAAGACTGAGGAACTTTTTCAAATTAAAGGAGACTGAAGATAGGTAATAATTAAATGCAAACACAATGCATGAGCCTGGAAGAGAATCCTGGATGCGGAAGGGGATTGAAACTGCTAAAAAGGACCACAACGAGGCAATTAGTAAATGTGAACATTAAATGCCCATTAGATAACAACACCTACCAATGTTAAATTCCTGAATTTGATAATTACACTGTGATTACATAAGAGAACTTCCCAGTTCTTAAAACTTACATGCAGAATTATTTAGGGATTAAGGTACATTATGTCTGCAATTTACTCCTACTAAATTATTCAGCAGTAATAATAAAAACCAAGGGATGTCTGCGTGGTACAATCGGTTAAGCATGCAACTCTTGGTTTTGGCTCAGGTTGTGATCTCAGGGTCATGAGATGGAACACCGTGTGAGGTTTCATACTCAGCATGGAGTCTAGACTCTCCCTCTACATCTCCCCACCATGTGCTCACTCGTGCACGCACCCTCGCGCATGCTCTCTCTAAAATATATAAATAGGGGCGCCTGGGTAGCGCAGTCGTTAAAGCGTCTGCCTTCGGCTCAGGGCGTGATCCTGGCGTACCGGGATCGAGTCCCACATCAGGCTCCTCCGCTATGAGCCTGCTTCTTCCTCTCCCACTCCCCCTGCTGTGTTCCCTCTCTCGCTGGCTGTCTCTCTCTGTCAAATAAATAAATAAAATCTTTAAAAAAATAAAATAAAATAAAATAAAATAAAATAAAATATATAAATAAATCTTTAGGGGCGCCTGGCTAGCTCAGTCGGTTAAGCATTTGACTCTCAATTTCGGCTCAGATCATGATCTCAGGGTCATGAGATTGAGACTTGCATCAGGCTCCATGCTTAGCAGGGAGTCTTCTTGGGATTCTCTCTCTCTGCTCCCACACTCGCTGTAAAATAAATAAATCTTTTAAAAAATAAAATAAAAACTGAGGCACCTGGGTGGCTCAGTCGGTTAAGCGTTTGCCTTCGGCTCAGGTCATGATCTCGCAGTCTTGGGATCAAGCCCTGCATCAGGCTCCCTGCTCAGTGGGGAGTCTGCTTCTCCCTCTCCCTCTCCCCCTCCCTCCCCCACCCCGACTTGTGCTCTCCGCTCTCTCATGCGCTCTCTCTCAAATAAACAAAATCTTTAAAAAATAAAATAAAAACCACACGCACATATATAGCAAATCTAATAAACCAAATATGGCAAAATATTAGCAGGTGAATCCATTCTTTGTTATTTTGCTCTGCACTACTTGAAATATCTCAATATTAATATATTTAGTGCATTCAAATATGTACTTAGTAAGTTAACAGCTATCATCCTATGCATAGGCTTCAGAAATTAATAGAGCATGCACTGCTCTTTAAGGAGATCAGTCTAAAAAAGAAAATAATTGTAATAGGACACACATGCCAAGAGGTAGGTGGGTACTATGGGAATACGTAACTCAGCTCTGGGTTAAGGTGAGGTGTCAGTTGTGAAATGGGGCGGTCTTCTGGAGAAGGTGCCATGGACAACGTCCTATTCCACTGGATAAGCCTGAGCTGGGACTTGAAAGATGAATAGGAGTTTGCCAGATAAGAAGAGAAAGGCATTCCGTTTAGAGAGCTGGGAATAGCTATAGCTGGAGTCATACTGGAGAAGGTGGTACAATAGGAGGCAAAATGAAAAGAGCCATCAGCACTAAACACAGGCAGCTTCAAACTCTGCACAACCAAACTTAAAACAAGTATAATAAAGTAACAGATAAAACCTCTCAATTCTGAAAGTGGTAATAACTGATTTGCCTCCAAAATTAGGAAACCGCTCTCATCACACTTACTGGGGAAAGTTTTTAGTAGCTCACTTACATATAAAGATACCAAAGACAAAAATTTTAATACCATCTTCTGTGGATCAAATTCATTTCTGTATTACAATACTTAATTTTCCTGGCATATAGAAAACCATTAACTTCTCTAATGATATCAGATAAAAATCCCTAAGTAAGATTTAAAAATGTGCTATCCTTGGGGCGCCTGGGTGGCTCAGTCGTTAAGCGTCTGCCTTCGGCTCAGGGCATGATCCCTGGGTCCTGGGATCGAGCCCCACATCAGGCTCCTCCGCTGGGAGCCTGCTTCTTCCTCTCCCACTCCCCCTGCTTGTGTTCCCTCTCGCTGGCTCTCTCTCTCTCTCTGTCAAATAAATTAAAAAAAAAAAAAATCTTAAAAAAAAACTAAAAAAAATAAAAATAAAATAAAAATGTGCTATCCAAAAAGCACCGGCACAGACATATAATGAAATCTATCTAATGTCCTTTTATAAACTTACAGGAAAGAGGTAGAATAAATCTACCAATAGTTACTCCGTACAAACTCTATCAAAATTAAATCACAATACACAGGATTAAATGCATAACGAAGTCAGTTTCGTTACAATAAAATACACTGTTTTGCTAAATAACAAGCAACAAAATAAATGCTGAAACAAGTCAACTGCCAAGTATCATTTGCTTGTGCAACAACTGGTGTCTCACCACAACTAACAATAAAAATATACTGATTACCCTAACACATCCTTTCAACAGTATCTAGAAAACATTTTGCACATCTTTGTCCTAAATCTACTTCACTGAATAAAAGTAATCAGAACCCAATTAACAAAGGTAAACCTTAAGGTCAAGGATTGGAAACTACTCACGAAGACAGCACTAAGTTTTCTATTGACAATTTTTCATACTTTGTCCCTGAGAAGGCTGCCATTGCTTCTCTCAGTTCAGCCCACATACACAGCCCTTATAAGATGGGTCAGATTCTGATATAACAAAACATCTCTGGACGGCCATATATAATGAAATAATAACAGTAACATAACTATAATAAACCAAGTTAATATGTCATTAGCAACTTAAAAGAAGGGTAAGCACCCATGATGGAACTGCATAACTTAAAAGTCCAAGAAAAAGCATTTAAGGCATCAGTCTCACTAGTGGCAGCTAAAAAAATTTGGAAAGAAGTCTTCCTTATAGGTTAATACAAGTGAAAATTAAAAGGAACGCTGTTATTTTTCAGAGGAGTTTGTGGTTAATATCCCCATCTGGCTTTCAACTAAAAACACAGATGGTACATACCAACCCTATCATCGCCAAACAGTACTGCAGTACCACCAAGTGGCAGAAGGACACACTACATACAAGTCTAGGACTGCTAGTTGAATACTTTGATTACTCAAAATGGCAACTGCTATGAACTAAACTGTCTCACCGAAACTCACGATGAAGGCCTAACCCTCAATGTGCCTGTATTTGGAGACAGGGCCTGTGAGGAGGTAATAAAGGTAAAATGAGGTCATGAGGTTGGGGGCCTAGCCCGAGAGGGCGGATGTAAGAAGAGGAAGAGACATGGCACACTCTCTGCACTCACAAAGGCACACAGGAAAGACCACATAAGCACACAGTGAGAAAGGAGCCACCTACAAGCCAGGATGAGAGCCCTCACCAGAAACCTTATCAGCAGGCACCTTGATCTTGGGACTTCCCAGCCTCTAGAACTGAGAGATAATTTCTGTGTTTAAGCCACTCAGGCTGTGGTATTTCATTATGTCAACCTGACTGAACTAATAAAGCAACACTCAACCTTAATCCTAAAGCTTTTCTCTCTTTGTAACAGAGGTAATCATTTAAAAATCAGATATAAAAGTCAAATTCTAATCCCAAATTTACAAAAACTAAAGACAAGGTTTTTTTTCGACAAGTTCCTTTATCAGTGATAAGAAGATGTTTCTTAGATCAGAAAGGTTAGAAGGATTAATTCTTATTATCAAAAGGAAAAAATCTTTCCCTGAAATTACGAGACTACAGTTCCTAAGAATACCTGTGCTTTCCTCAGAGCAGGACAAAAACTCTAAAACAGAAAAAACCTCAGTGATTCACATCAGAAAGGTAAATATTAGAAAACACATATACTTAAAAATCACAAATTCCTTCCGTTTTCATCTCCGTTGTTTAGAAATACCCATTTACAAATATTGCTGACTGCCTATACTGCAGTAGTCAGGAACATGGACTCCAGAACCAACCACCAAGGTTTTGCATCCCTGTTCTGCCGCTCACTGTGAGATCCTGGTATGTTACTGAACTGCTCTGTTTCAGTTTCTCTCCTATAAAGAGGAGATCATCTCCCATAATGGCTGTATCCCTTCCCCGTAAGATTCTCTGTAGCATCCTATCATCTACACTCCATTCTCCCACTCCCCATGCCCTAATAAATTTCATTTACTTTCTTATAAACCATGGTGATCTATAATCATTACTGAAATTAGCACCACATGAATCGGACAATCTTCTACCTTAGTATCCCAGAGCAGAAAACAAACAAATAAGATAAACTAAATAAAAACTGGGTGCCTCAGCTCACAGGTTAACTGCCTCTGCCCCTCTCCCCCATTCCCTCCCCCAATACCTTATTTCTGCATCACCCTGACTCTATAACATAGTGTACAAAACTGGTCAGAAGAGACGTTCTAGTGATAGATGTAGACGATCCCTTGGCATGGGATACTTCTCTTCAGTTCTGCAAGTTTAAATATTTGATTTCTTCCAAGTTCCCTCAAAAAGATCCAACTACAGAGACAGCTGATCCACCAAATTTAGTCCAAATTTAGCCTGTTTCCTAGTTAATGCAGTGTCTTTCCTGGACCCAGACAATTATCTTATTGCTATAGGACTAATCTAACTCTACGTACAGAATTACACATCAATTCCTCTAGGTGCGATGCTATGATTTTTGTTTTGTCCTTCCTTTTGAGCCAGAGAACCACAAGGTTTAAGGACATAAAAGGGAGAGTTTACAACTATTCCATTTCATTTCATATCATCTACAGAAAGAAAAGGGAAAGCTCTTAGAGTATGTGTCAATTTCTCACCTGCTACCTAAACAGCTTTCAATCTTAAGAGGTGTGCATAAACCTTTACTTACCTATATACAATGGCTTTGTCTATAAGCTGTTGAAAACACTTACTTAGATAAGTTGTTCCATACTGAATTGAAAATGCAGCATTTTTAATCATTTTTAAAATCCTACTCCAAAGTAAATAACCACTAATGGTTTTTCTTGTTAAATAATTACTAGTAGTTTATAAGAATTTTAACTACTATTGCTCACTAATAATTAAATCCAAACTTAAACCAGGTGGTGAGCACTGCTTCAGGAAAACACGGAGTCAAAAAAATAAACAAGGCAACAGATCCAAATGAGATACGCCACAAAATCAATACTGCCACCTCAAAAATATCTCAAAGTTAGTCATTAACACTTAGATTTTAAAGATATCTACTTCTAGTTATGAAGCCCTTAAGTAACTCTTCTTAATAAATGTGTATCTTATAGAGAAATTAAGTGACTCACCCAAAGTCGCTAGGCTACTAACATGTACAAGAACTATACGGGAACAAAAATCTTTCAACGCCTAGACCAGTTTTCTTTCCATTCTATCATGCTTCTTTATAGCTCAACATCTCAAATTTCAAGGATAAGATGTAATGTGTAAGAAACTGATAAATAAGAATACAGTCCGTAATATATCACAGGTACTACATAATTAATGCCAAGCAAATGTCTAGACAATAACTTATTAAAGTTCCAATGTAAATGTAGGATAGAGCTCACTGATTAAATTTTTAAATAAATGGAATTTTAGTTAAGAATGAACTTTAGAAATTATCCACCCTACAGAACGGCTAGAATCAAAAAGACAAGAAATAACAAATGCCAGTGAAGATGTGGAGAAAAAGAAACCCCCATGCATCTGTTTGTGGGAATGCAAACTGGTGCCACCACTGTGCAAAACAGTATGGAGGTTCCTCAAAAACTTAAAAATAATAATACCACATGATCCAGTAATTCCACTACGAGGTATTTACTCAAAGAATACAAAAACACTAACTTGAAAAGGTACATGCACCCCTATGTTTATTGCAGCATCATTTACAACAGCCAAGACATGGAAGCAACCGCAGCATCCACTGACAGATGACTGAATAAAAATATGGAATATTACACAGACATAAAAAAAGAATGAGAGCTTGCCATTTGCAACAACATGGATGGGATCTAGAGGGTATTACATTAAGTGAAATAAGTCAGACAGAGAAAGACATTACCATATGATTTCATTTATATGTGGAATCTAAAAAACAAAACAAAAAGTAGAAAAAGACCCATAAATAGAGAACTGATGGTTGCCACGGGGGGGGGGGGGCGATGGGCAAAATGGATGAAGAGGAGTAGAAAGTACAGACTTCCAATTATGGAATAAGTAAGACACAGGGATGAAAGGTAGAGAATAGGGAATATAGCCAATGGTATTTTAGTAACAGTGTATGTTGACAAATGATAGCTACACTTGTGGTGAGCACAGCATAATGTTTAGACTTGTTGAATCCCTATGCTGTACATCTGAAACTAATGTAACACTGTGTGTAAACTATACTTCAATTTAAAGAAAAAGAAATTATTCACTCCAAACCTCATTTTACAAATAAGAAACTCAGATACTGGATACAGAGCGAGTTGGTGGCAATCCCTGAGGGAAAAAAGATAATTTGAGCTAGGTCTAGACAGGATTTGGTAGGCAGGAAGAAGAGAGAACCTTCTAGTTAGGAAAATAATATAAGCAAAGTTTAGACGCTGAAACAAAGCAGTCAAATTCACACAGAAAATAAATTCTTTTGACTGAAAATAAAGGCAAATAAATTTAGGAATAGCTAAATTTTGTGTTGGGAATAAGGGAGGGAGTTTCAATACTTATAAGAATTAAACTTCATCTTATAGACAATAGGAAGCTAGAGAGGGTTCTGAGCAACAAATGTAAATTTCTTAGGAAAGCCCAAATTGTGTACTTGTCTGGAAGCCAAGACTATAAACACAAAACAAGCACTAGTGTAACTGCCAAAATGTTTTACCAATTGCAAATCCAGTTATAAAAAAAAAAGGTAGAGAATATATCATCAAAATAAAAGGAGTTAGAGATAATTAAAAATGGGCAAAAAAGAAAATGGAAACAAATTAAGGGAAGAATGATAGAGAGAGATGGACAAAAGAATCATTACAAAAGGTAAGTTACTTCATGCAGTCAAGCTCTAGAAAGAGGATTAGATGGTCCAAACAATAAATCTCCATGGCTAAAAAAGCACACTCAAAACATAATCACCAAATGTTACTAAGTTGCAAACTGCAGTAACTCACCTCTCTAGCAGCACAATCATGAGGAGCTTCTTCTTTATTTACTTTTCCTTTTGGAAATCCCCAGCCTGATTTTGCTAGATACCCCTGAACCAGTAGTACCTATAAAAATGAGCAGAGGTAAAAAATAAAAAACTTACTTTCCCTGAAGTCAGAGGTATCTTTCTCCTTACTTCAAGTAACTGTCATCACCAATAATTTTATACAGTACTTGACTTTAATTTACCTTCCAAGAGTCTGACTATACTACTACTTGTGTGAAGAAAGGCATTCTGACCATTTTAAAGTATTTCTTCAACAACCAAATGATATTTTTTTTGCACTAAGTCATACCACAAGTATAAAATAGTAAGATCCAGAATGCAGATAAAATATGCAAAATTTGGCCTTGTAGCACTAGAAGTCTATTTTAAAACCTCAGTTCAGAACAAAATAACACATATTTTACGAATAAGGTGAAAGCAGCTGATCATTGCACTAAAATTCTTTTATTACACTCACATTTTCAAGTGTCTCATCAAGAATAATTGCACCATAGGTTGGTACTCCCATTTTATATTCCTTCCATTCATCCAAAATTTTTTCCACATCTTCACCTTGAGGCAGCAAAAATGGACAATGACTGAAGAGTATGCATAGTGTTAAGGAAACTCCTTTCTAAGTACAGCTTGAATACTTATTATATACAGACAGAAACCTATTTAAATCAACTGAATTTTATATGAAATTACTCAAATCTTCACCTAAGTTTCTCCTTTTCCCCCCCCCCATTTGTTTTCTCCTGAACAAGTCACTGCTACTCTTTCTCAAAAATAAAGAAATAAGGGGCACCTGGGTGGCACAGCGGTTAGGCGTCTGCCTTCGGCTCAGGGCGTGATCCCGGCGTTCTGGGATCGAGCCCCACATCAGCCTCCTCCGCTATTGAGCCTGCTTCTTCCTCTCCCACTCCCCCTGCTTGTGTTCCTTCTCTCGCCGGCTGTCTCTATCCTCTCGAATGAATAAATAAAATCTTTTAAAAAAAAAAAATAAATAAATAAATAAAATCTTAACAACAACAATTATAGAGAAAGGTAAATCTGGGCATTAAGGAAAGAATAGCCTTTTTTTTTTTTAAGATGTTATTTATTTGACAGAGAGACAGCGAGAGAGGGAACACAAGCAGGCGGAGTGGGAGAGGGAGAAGCAGGCTTCCCACCGAGCAGGATCCCAATGCGGGGCTCGATCCCAGGACTCTGGGATCATGACCTGAGCCGAAGGCAGATGCTTAACGACTGCCACCCAGGCGCCCCAGAATAGCCTCTTTCAAAAGAAACTGGGCATGGCCCCCCCAAACTGGGCTGTGTAAAAACTTATTTTTTTTTAAGTAAATAAAACCTACACCTGTAAAGTACATGCTCAGGCTTCCAATTCCCCATGTTATCAAACGCCTCATCACTACAACACTGTTAATCATAAAAAAATGTGGGAAAAATTATAATTTATGAGTGTTTCTCAAACCAAGGACATATTCTTAAGGGTCCTTAAGTCCTCTATGAAAACATATATTCTGTGTTTTTATTTCGATGTTAACCTAAAAACATGTAATATGAGCCTCTTTTCAATCATTTGGAATACCACATATATCAAGAACTACAACTTGATTTCAGAGACCATACTGATACCAGTACTACTTTAACTGCTGTGGGCTACCAAAAAAAGAAAGAAAGCTAATGCACAAATGATGCATTAGAGTCAAATGATATCCCAGCACAATATAAAAAAGGTTTCTTAACAGATGCAGAAAAAGAAAGGTGGTGCAGAAACTGGTAGTACAGGCACATCAAAATACCCTCAAAGACGCATTGTATCCATGTTGTGACTGGCAGCTAGTTGGTTTCAAAAAATATTAAATTCCTTTTATGAAAACATATTTTAAGTTCTATAAGCTTTGTATTTAAAAATTTATTTTGGTTCTATAATTGTAGTAAAAACTACAGAGGCCCTCAAAGAGCCCAAAGAAGTCAACCATCTATGACAACATTGTAATTAAGACAGAAACTAGGGTTAACCTCTATGTAATTAATATAATTTCAAAATAATGCCTTCAAATGGGGAAGGGAGAAAAAAGGATAAAGTTTGGATACAACATCAACCATTCCATGAAGCCCTAATTCTATACGGAATTGCTAACATTCTGGAAAGTTACTTCCCAATAATAGTCTGGCCTTAAATGTTTACTAAAACCCCTTATGTGTTTTAAAGTCATCACAGGTGTTTTGGAATCTACATGTAAATTTTATTTATTTATTTTAAAGATTTATTTATTTATTTGACAGAGACAGCCAGCGAGAGAGGGAACACAAACAGGCGGAGTGGGAGAGGAAGAAGCAGGCTCCCAGAGGAGGAGCCAGATGTGGGGCTCGATCCCAGAACGCCAGGATCATGCCCTGAGCTAAAGGCAGACGCCTAACGACTGCGCCACCCAGGCGCCCCTACATGTAAATTTTAAATAAATGTTTCTTTCTTCCATCAAAAGCTTTACCAGAGGAAAACATAAAAATACACCAGGAGCACAGATAACTCCTAACAGTTCAGAGAGTAGGATACATATGCAGTTCCTCCTCTTTCATCTACAATGTTCCTAATAATCTCAAGGTACATCACTGTCTCTACAAAGCAGTGTTAATCTTATTTTTCTACCCATTAAACAACTTTTTTAAAAAAAGAACAACAAAGATTTAACAAGAGAAATTATAAATGAACTGACTTAATTTTGGAAATTATTTACATTCTTCATTTACCCACTATTTCTACCTGAAAACCACCACAAAATGAGTTGTCCAAACCAATCAACTACAGTTCAAGATATACTTGGAATTAACACCGAAAAGAATGTGTTAAATACTTGCTCAAGGGGACGCCTGGGTGGCTCAGTCAGGCGGCTGCCTTCAGCTAGGGTCATAATCCCAGGGTCCTGGGATCAAGTGCCCCATCGGGCTCCTTGCTCAGTAGGGAACCTGCATCTCCCTCTATCTGCCTCTCTCTCTCTGACAAATAAATAAATAAAATCTTAAAAAAAACAAAAACCAAAAAAAACCTTGCTCAAGTCCACACAATTAGCAAGTTAACAGAACCCAATCCAAAAAGACATCAATTTCCCCAATGACAACTTTTCAATCATCCTCCATACTTAATAGTACATAAAAGTAATTCAATTCAGGGGTGCCTGGGTGGCTCAGTCTGTTGAGTGTCTGCGTTCAGCTCGGGTCATGATCCTGGGGTCCTGGGACAGAGCCCTCCACTGGGCTCCCTGCTCAGTGGGGAGCCTGCTTCTCCCCCTGCCCTTCCCCCTGCTTGTGCTCTTTGTCTCGCTCTCAGATAAACAATATCTTTCCAAAAAAAAAAAAAAAAAAAAGGAATTCAGTTCAAACATGGGAGTGAAACTTTTTAAGTATCATTTTTATTTAATGAGATAAGGTATTTAATTCAAAAAATCCTTTAAGATGCACTGAATAATGTTAATTATCATTTCTAATTTTTACTAAAATTCTTGACTACTGTACTTTCTTAAGCCCCAAAACAAATTGAGTCTTGAATCTGAATTACTGGGCCTTTACACAGTACAGCTGACCCCTGAACAACACGGGTTTGAACTGAAAGGGTCCCTTATATGCAGATATTTTTTCAGTAAGTACAGTACAAAACTGTAAATGTATTTCTTCTTCCTTATGGTTTTAATTAATTTTCTTTTCTCTAGCTTACTTTATTGTGAGAGTACAGTATATAATACATATCACATGCAAAATATGAGTCAATCAACTATTTTATCAGTAAGGCTCCTGGTCAACAGTAGGCTATTAGCAGTTAAGTTTTGGGGAGTCAAAAGTTATACACACTTCTTGGGGCGCCTGGGTGGCACAGCGGTTAAACGTCTGCCTTCAGCTCAGGGCGTGATCCCGGCGTTGTGGGATCGAGCCCCACATCAGGCTCCTCCGCTATGAGCCTGCTTCTTCCTCTCCCACTCCCCCTGCTTGTGTTCCCTCTCTCGCTGGCTGTCTCTATCTCTGTCAAATAAATAAATAAAAAATCTTTAAAAAAAAAAAAAAAAAAAAAAGTTATACACACTTCTTACTACAAAGAAGGTCAGGACCCCTAACCCCCATACTGTTCAATGCTCAACTGTAGTTCTAAAAGATAGGTTATGCTGATTAGATAATAAAAGAATTTGAAGCACATGTCCACTTGTATTATACACATTCTTTAAAAAAAAAAATCCAGTAATTTTTTTTACCTTCTTTATACTAACATTTTTGCATAAACATGAAAAATCTGCTCTAGACATAAACAATCATTCCAATATTAATCTCCCTCAAAATCCTACCATTATCTTGGATGATACAAATTTCCTCGTGGACAACTCATCTCAAGCTCTAGCCTCAGTTCCAGACCAATTCCCACAGCAACATTCTAGACCTTGCTATCACTGTAACTATTCCAGCAATTTGGTCGAAACAAACATCATGACCACAATCTTCTACTGCATTCTTCTAATTACTCACACTGTACCACTACTCTAATCTTTGTATTCCCTTCTCTGCATTAACACCCTGCTGCTTTTATTTTCTTTCCTAAACAATATGGCCCATCACTTTAATCAATCTCTTAGCAATATGCAAAATTCCTTTGCCCCATTGTTCTCTGAACATAGCTCCGTAGCAAAACTTTACCCAGGATGCCCATTCTACAACCACCTTGCTGAGTACTGAAAACAAATCAGAAGACTACACACAACTTATAAAAAAGAAAATTCTTAACAGAAAAGCCCCACAATTTGCCCAAGGTTCCATGGCAAGTAAATGGCAAAGATGGGATGCTAACCCAAGGAATGTGGTTCCAGAACTCATGCTATTAACTTTACTCTATGCCCTTCAGTACCCTATCATAACTTACCATACTGCACTAACAATTTCCTTTCATCTTCTTGAAAATAGGGACTGAATCCACATCATTCACCACATAATGCCTGGCACCAAGTAAGCACTCACTTAACTTAATGAAATCACATCAGCAATAAAAGCTTTTTCTCCATACAATTGAAATTAAACATCACTAAAACAAAGGTTTATTTTTTTTCATAGCAAGGGAAGTTTAAAACTCATGTGCATACACACACACAATTTTATCCAGAACCCCAAAGTATGTAAGGTTGCTATGGTAGAAGCCTAAGTCTATGCAAAATAGGATTGGCCTGTTTTGATCATGTTTCTATACCTAGATTATAGCTTCTTAAAAGCCAAGTCCTCCATGACTTCTTCACAGAAATCTATAACCAAGGCTGTAATAAAGATAATGTTCAATAGAACTTCTATCCCCCTTTGATTGACTTACTTCTTCATATTTAACCGAACAGCTTGATCATTTCTACCACTGAAATGTCTCTTCAGTCTTTTCTTTGTAGTCCCTCTACTATGGCTTAGGACCTTCTTGCTACAATCTCAAGTAATTTGACAGCCCATCCTCCTACGGTTTAACCTATCCTGCCAAGTAGTTCTTCCTGAATTCCATTTTAAAATGATTTGCATAATATTCCTTAGCCTTGCTCAAAAATGTTTTATGGCTAACAGTTACTTAGAACAAACAGTGTTTCGTCCATTTTCTACAGTGACCTGGGAGGGGAGGGTCCTTATTTCATGGAGCTCAAGGAAAATTATAGGGAGCTGAATACAAAGGTTATTTTCATTCTTACTCCAATTCTAGCACAGTACAGTGAATTTGTGGGTATAATACCATTTGAATACATGATTTATAGTTTAAAAAAAATGATCTACAGGATAAAAATCAGTTTGGCTCAAGATTTAAGAACCCCCAAATTCCCTCTATATACCTGCCATTTCTGCTTCCTCCTGTATCCCCATAAGAACTGTCTGCTAGGGCGCCTGGGTGGCTCAGTAGTTGAGCGTCTGCCTTCAGCTCAGGTCATGACGCCGGCATTCTGGGATCGTGCATCGGGCTCCCTGCTCAGCGGGAAGCCTGCTTCTCCCTCTCCCACTCCCCCTGCTTGTGTTCACTCTCTCGCTGCCTGTCAGATAAATAAAATCTTTAAAAAAAAATAAAAAATAAAAAAAGAACTGTCTGCTCAATACAAACTAATTTATTTCCCGAGATATTCCTTACATTTTCCAACTAATTTTGCTCAATCCTTTTCTTTATGTGGAACATATTCCCCATTCTTTATAAAATCCTATATACTCCCTTACAAATATAGCTTTGCCTAAAAAGTAGTCTCTAAATTCTAAAAACATTTAATATCAGAACCATTAGCAATTCAATTTTTTTGCCTTGTGACATAGCTTCTTTTATAATCTTAAATTTCTGGGGCACCTGGGTGGCTCAGTCGGGTGAACGTCCAACTCTTGATTTCAGCCTGGGTCATGATCTCAGGGTCATGGGATCCAGCCAGAGTTGAGACCCACGTCAGGCTCTGCACTCAGTGGAGAATCTGCTTAAGATTTTCTCCCTCTCCCTTTGCCCCTCCCCCTACTCACGAACACTCTCTAATAAATAAATCTCTAAAAATAATTATAATAATCTTAAATTTCCGAGTGTATCTTTTATAACTGATGAACTGACAAGCTTCTATCTTATTTGTAAATAGGAAAAAAAAACTTTGAAAGCAAAGACTTCTTTGTATCTGCCACAAAACTAAAAACACGGCTTTTAACATATTAAGTTTTCAATAATTATTTAAGAATTTCTATCCCAGGAAGGTAGTGATCTGATAAAAGATCATCTGATTAAATGGAACAGCAAGAAGAAAGTAAAAAATAACGGGTCGGTTCTAGAAACAGGCTAGTTATGTCTGAAAGAGAAAATCAAATTTAATTCTAATCATCAGTGTACCTTTCAAGGGGTCCTCTACATAAAAATAAAAATAGTATTAAATTCTGCCTACTATTTATATTTGACAATTTTTAGAAATCAAATACATTTACTTAATGTTTTAAATCTCAAAGACGGTCAAAGGAAATCTGTGCTAAAATATTTTATTAGCAATAATGAAAGACAGTTATTATAGTAACAAAAAGGATATCAGCTTTAGCAAAGTCTCTTATCCCACACTGAGGTAATCCTGGTGTGTTCTGCATGTAGAAATCCAAGTAAAACCAATGGGCAAGTTCAATCTGAAAACACACTCGGATAGCATTGTCTCTTTCCTCGCTGGGAATATGCAAAATAAATCGGCTGTCAAAAACAAAAAACATATTAAAATTACATTTACAAACTATAATGATCTTAACCTATTTAACTGCTTCACCCCTGACCCACCAACATAAAAAAGGGACCAAGAGCAGTGCTGATCGAGGAAGCAAAATTTGAGGGAATAGGAAGAGAAGTCTGGAAGCCAGCTATGCTCACCACTATGGCACCAATGCTGCACAGGGAAGAAGAGTCTGGAAAAAAAAAAAGTTTATACAGGTATCTCACTCATAATAGAATTGAAGGGGCCTTCTAAGAATATATGCAAATATATTCATTCATTCAAACAGGAAAGATGTTAGCTGCTTAAAGTTTTAAAAAGAGACATTAAAGAAATCAACTCTGTTCATTAATAGACTAGATTTCTCAAATATCCTCCTTTGCAGAGCCTGAGTTCAAAATAAAGTATACTCACTTTTTTAAAATCCTAAATTGTCTTTCCTAAGTACATTTGAAGGGAGCTGGAGAAATATTTTATATCTATGGTATAAATGTACACTATATTATTTGTATGTGATTAAGATAATGAACCCTTCTTTGTGCAACAAGTCAGAATTTAAAAAATCTAAGTGAACGGGATTTACAGCACTCGTTAAGCAACCACCAACTGCTTCTTCCACTGCATAGCCTTTTTTGGTAATGACCCTGAGAGACAGACGGAACTACATTTAAAAAATGCATTGGTTTTTGAGTTATTTTAAAAAATTAAAAATTAGTATCACCCAGCTTGATCACTCACGCTATTCACTAGCAAATGTTTTTGGTGATTTCCAAGTTTCAAATCAACCTCAAAAGCATGCTTTTAAATTATAAAAATAATGTAACATTCTAACAGTGGTAGGTACAACAACCTACATTTCAATATAGAAAAACTAGGGGGAAAGAGAGCTGTTAAGCACATACGCTAAGAATGAAGTACGTAACATGCAACTCTGATGGCACTGGCTAAGACACAAAAATCAAAATTCTATGTGGCATTCGAGATCCAGTCCCTGCTCACCTGCACAACCTCTTACTCTATGAGTTCTTTATACCCAGTGATAACAAATTCTTGGAACTGTCCTAAACTATCGTCCACATACTATATCTACTTCCTTTCCCTTGTCCATCTGGCGAACTCCTAATTTGTCCTTCATGACTTACTAACACTACTCTCCTATGCAGATACACGAGGCTCCTCTGAACAGATGTACATACTCTCAGACTCCACTCCTTTACAATTATGTGGTTTTTACTACTATTGTCCACAAATTCCTCCAAATTAGTTCATTGAGATAATGTACTCTTTGTATATTTTTATTCCCACAGTCTAGCAAATTGTTTGACATAACATCAGTGACATACTGATAGCTACAATTTATCTTTTAAATGCTTCCATAGGTTCCTATTCTGGTTAGATGAAACAAGCACACTCCACTCTGTCCCTCCCATAAAATGCAGCTATTAAAACCGTAACAAAACGCAAAGAGCAGCTATTTGAGGACTGTGAAAAGTAAACAGTAGCAGGAAGACTGGGGAAGACAGTATTTGAAGTGAATTTACCATTTTTCCATCCTCCAGTGTCGCCTGGCTGGACTGGGGTTTGGCGGTGAGCACCAGCAGGGACAGAGAGAGCCCCAGAAGCCTTCTAGTTCTGCCTCAAGGGTTGAGAGAGGAGTCTAAGCAGATCTCCTAATACTTGAAGATAGTAGGGAGAATTCTTCCTTTTCTCCTTTCTCCCATGCCCCAGCCCCCAAGCAATGCCATCCATGGTTAGAGGTGGCTACAACAGTGGCTTTAACAGAGGCTAAAACTCTTAAGGGACAGGAAACTTCCTCTTGAATCATAAGAATTGTGTGGTCCCAAGAGAGTAGAGCCAACCTCCACTGCTTTTATTCTTCTATCCTCCAGTTGCTCGCTCTCAGACGTGAGCAGAAACATGTGAAATGTGTGCCAGAGTGGCTTTCTGGCTATAGAACCAAAAAGGACAGACCCAAAGAGCCAATTAGTAGCAGGGAGCTGGCAAAAAAGCAGCAGCTCAGGAAAATGGTCCTGGGAAATTGTTTAGGAACTGGGGCTCAACCCCAAGCTACACAAGCTTAGATTAGACTACAAATAGCATACCACCAACTTTGTGAACTGGACTTAGACCACTGCCCAAGTCTCAGAATGGCCACTGGGTGGTAAAACAGGACAAACAGCAACGCAAAAAACTAACTTTCTTTTACCTGATGTTATTTTACTTAACACATCTCTAAAATAAACTCTGGTATTTATTTTCTCAGTTTGGGGCATTATTTCCATTATGGAATTAACTCTATTCCCACTCCCATTCTACACACCCTTCTCATCTCTCCACCCACCCAACAAAACTCTGTCAGTTTTGGTTAGGTTGTCAACTTCAGCACTACTGACATTTTGAAGCAGATGACTCTATGCTGAGAGGAGCTTTTCTGTACACTGGACGATGTTCAGCAGCAACCCTAGCCCCTGCCCGTTAGATGTCAACAGCACTCTCCATCAAGGTGTAACAACCGAAAAGATCCCCAGATATTATCAAATGTTCCAAGGGGAGCAAAAATCACTCCCACTAACAGCCACAGAGTTAGATTAGCATCCAGCCTCTACATTACTATGACTCTGTAAATGGAATTCACAACTAAGCCACGTGGTAAGCTAAGATTACTTTTCCTTTCCTGCACAATCCTTCGTTCTTCCTGTAATAAATAAATGTCTTATCACTGCACTGCTTTGTGTTCTCTATCACACCTGTCACTAATTGAATCTTCCACCAGTTTCCTAAATTTTTTTCTCAGATGTTAATTCAAACACATAGTTTCATCTTGAAAAATATTCTTCAGCCTTCTAATCTATTCCAGTCTGGGCTGGTTGTCATCTACACCTGATACACATCTATCATCCTATGCTGTCCTTTCACTGGCATCCCATGGTTCCCTACGGCTCTATCTTATCAGATTTCATGTTTCTTGTATCCTGTCTTTCTCCTCAATTTTCTTTCTTCTTTTCTTTGAAGTATATCCTCCCAAACCTTCTGCAGGAAAGATGCAAGGGAGATAAAAACTGAGACGCTCTGTATCTCAAAATATCTTTAGAATTCTAGATTGAAAATCATTTTCCTTCATAGTTTTGAGACAGTGCTGTCTCCCGCCAGCCTCCAATTTTGACATTGACTGAAGCCATTCAGATTCCTTTGTCTGTCATATTTTTTTCAGTCTGGAAGATTCCAGGTTCTTCCTTCTGTCCCCAGTGTTCTGAAATTTCCCAGTTGTCTATTTTTTACCTACTGCACTGGCCATTCAATGGACCTTGCCTATTTGAAAACTCACATCCCTCAGTGCTAAAGGACCTCATGGACTGATCCTCATGATTCTTTACTCTCCTCTGGTTATTTCCTACTTCTGATTCCTCCCCTCCCCCCCTTCCTTCTGAGAAACATTCTTAACTTTATTTTGCAAACCATCTATTAAGATTTTTGGTTTTGCTCTATTTTTAATTTCCAAATGCTATTTTTAATTGTTTATGCTTTTATAGATTATCCTGTTATTCCCTGATTGTAAAACTCTACCTCTCTAAGGAGATCAACATGGTTTGGTTTGGTTTTTAAGTTTTCTCTACCTGCATAGTTTGATTCTCCCCAGTTGCTCTTTTTTAGTTTTAAGCTCTACCTTTCATGTTAAGAGGCCTATTCAGACGTTCACATTTAAGTGACAGACCACAAAGCTATTTAGGAAAGTTGTCAAACTATAAGGCACCATTTAAGTGAGTGATCAGACTGAGCAGTTTAACTGAGGGACCACCAATGTCAGTACCTTTAGGTCTGTCCTCATGAGTTAGTCAAATCACCTAAAGAATCTTCCAATCTTGGACCTGGACGGTAAAGGCCAAGCTCTGCCACGTTCTAGGAGCTGAGCAGGGAAGAAGGCTGAGGGTTTTCAGTATGTTTACAGGATATATAAATTCAGTTCTGCCATTTTTCAATATTCTCTTATTCTAGAATAGATTGACACTATTACACTAGTCTCTCATTTGGGTCTATTAGGTCTGCTAAGTCATATACAACATTCCCTTTTAGTTACCAAATTTCGTTGCTCATCCTTTCACCCATTCTTCCTTTCCTTGTGGCTTTATATATTTAACTTTTTTAAAACTTTACTCTTCTAGTGAAATTGATGTTTGCATATAACCTACTATATCTTTAACCAAAAATTTTCACTTCTAGTTAAGTTTCTAGACACTAACCACAACCTAAAAAGTGGTAAGAAAGTACACAACACAAAGAAATTCAATCTCATTCCCATCCCAATCCAGAAAAGCCCTAAGTGAAGGAAGGTAAGCTGGAAATGGGAATAAGAAATAGGACTTTAAAAAAAGGAGAAACGTGCCAGGGCACCCCCAGCGCAAAGCACCCCAGGAATCCATGGCCTACACCCACCTCAGCTCCAACCACCCTGCCAGGGCAACTGCTGCACAGAATGCCCTGGGATACAGCCCCCCACACACTTGTGCCCAGCCTCAGCTCCAACCATCCAGCCAGGGGGCCTCTGCATGGGCCATCCCAGGCTAGCCCACTTTGCACCTACTTCAATTTCAGGAATCCTGCCAGGATACCCCTGTGCAGAGAACCTCAGACCACCCCAGCCACTGCCTACTTCAGCTTCAGTGATCCTGCTGCAATGCCTCTGCATAAAGAATCCAGGACTCCCTCTGCTTCTAGTCACTTCAGTTTCAACTGTCCTGCCAGCACACACTCTATGCAGGGAGCTCTGGGACCACCCTGTCCCATGTCCAATTCAGCTGCTGACATCCCACCAGGGCAGTGCCAGCAGAGTGCCCCAGGACCCCTAGCCCACACCAGCCAAAGCTCTAGCCAGTAAAAGTCACTGGGCACACACAGTCTACAAAGGGGACAGCCATACACAAGACCATTCCCCTCAAGTTTAGAAGTGCTGTTCTGCCCAATTCAAAGAAACCAACATAGGAAGTCAAGCAAAATGAGACAGGAATATTCTCTAAACAAACAGACAAAACCTCAGAGAAAGAGCTAAATGAAATGGAGCTAACCATTCTACCTGACAAAGACTTCAAAGTAATAGTCATGTTCACCAGACTGGAGAGAAGAGTGAAGAACTCAGTAAAAACTTCAACAAAGAGATAGAAAAAAATGAAAAAAAAAAAAAAAACAACAACAGCTGAAGAATATAGTAACCAATAAAAAGTACACTAGAGGGAATCAACAGATTAGAAGATGCAGAAGCAGTATTCTGGAAAACACGATAATGGAAAGCACCCAAGCTCAACAGTTTAAAAAAAAAAAAAAAAAAAGAGGAGAGGTTATGGGATCTCTTGGACAATATCAAGTGAACAAAATTTGCATTATAGGAGTCCCAAAAGGAGAAGAGAGAGATGAACCTAAGGAGTTCCACACCATGACACATAATAACTAAAATGTCAAAGATTAAAAATAAAAGAATTTTAAAAGCAGAAAGAGCCCAACACTTATGTACAAGGGAAACCCCACAAGGCTATCAGCTAATTTTTCAGCAAAAACTCTGCAGGCCAGAAACAAGTGCCATGACATACTCAAAATGCTGAAAGGAAAAAAAATCCACAACCAAGAACGATCGATGTCTCTGGCAAATTATCATTCAGAATTGAAGAGATAAACAGTTACTGACACAAAAATGAAAGGAGTTCATCACCACTAAACCAGCCTTAGAGAATGCTGGAGACTTCTAAGTGGAAAAGAAAAGGCCATAACTAGAAGAAAATTATGAAAGGAAAAAACTTCATGACTAAAAGCAAACATACAGTAAAGGTAGTAGAGCAATCACTATAAAGCTAGCATGAAGGTTGAAAGACAAAAGTAGTCAAATCAATTATATCTAAAAAATTAGTTAGGGGGACTCACAAAACAAAAAGACAAAATATGACAATGATACACATAAAACATGGAGGGGTGGTAAAAATGAAATTCTTTTAGAATGTGTTCAAACTTAAGTGACAATCAACTTAAGTTTGCTATATATTTAGAATGTTATATATGAATCTCATGGTAGCTACAAACCAAAAACCTGTAATAGATACACAAAAAATAAGAAGAAAGCAAGCCAAGTATAACACCAAATAAAGTCCTCAATACAAGGAAACGGGAAGAAAAAGGAACAGAGAAGAACTACATAACGACCGGAAAGCAATTAACAAAATGGCAATTAATACACACCTATCAATAACTTATTTCAGATTTTTTTAATTTAAATTCAATTAACATATAGTGTATTATTAATTTCAGAGGTAGAGTTCAGTGATTCATCAGTCTTCAACAACACCCAGTGCTCATTACATCACACACCCTCCTTAATGTCCATCACCCAGTTACCCAATCCCCTAACCCCCTTCCCTCCAGCAACCCTCAGTTTGTTTCCTATGATTAAGAGTCTCTTATGGTTTGTCTCCCTCTCTGATTTCATCCTGTTTTATTTTTCCCTCCCTTCCCCATTATCCTGTTTTGTTTCTTAAATTCCACATACGAGAGAGACCATATGATAACTGTTTTTCTCTGACTGACTTATTTCACTTAGCATAATACCCTCTAGCTCCATCCATGTAGTTGCAAAGGGGAAGATTTCATTTTTTTGATGGATGAGTAGTATTCCATCAACAACTGTTTTAAATGTAAATGGTCTAAGTGCTCCAAATGAAGGATACAGTGACAGAATAGACAAAAAACAAGTCCCAGCAGTATGCTGCTTACAAAAGGCTCACTTCAGACTTCAAGACACATACAGACTGAATGATGGGATGGCAAAAGATATCCTATGCAGATGAAAGCTGGGGGGGGGGGGGGGAACAGAGCAGGAATACTTATATTAGACAAATACTTGTATTAGAGAACACAGACCTCAAAACAAATACTGCAGCAAGAGACAAGGGGTATCAATACAAAAAGAGGATAAAACAATTGTAAATGTCTATGTACCCAACACTGGAGCACCTAAATAAAGCAAATATTAACAGACACAGAGGAAGAAACTGACAATAATACAATAATAGCAGGGAACCTGAACACCCCACTTACATCAATTGATAGATCATCTAGGCAAAAAAAAAAAAAAAACAGTAAGGAAATGGTGTCTTTGAATGACACATTAGGCCGAATGGACTTAACAGATACATACAGAACATTCCATCCTATAACCACAGAATACACACTCTTCTCAAGTACACATGAAACACTCCCAGGATGGATCACACATTAGGCTACAAAACAAGTTTCAGTAAATTTAAGACTGAAATCAAATCATGCATCTTTTCTGACCACAAGAGTATAAAACTGTAACTCAACTATAAGAAAAAAACTAGAGGGGCACCTGCATGGCCCAGCTGGTTAAGTGGCTAATGTCAGCTCAGGTCATGATCTCAGTATACTGGGATTGAGCCCTGTGTCAGCTCTCCCTCTCCCTCTGCCCCTCCCCCCAGCTCCTGCATGCACTTGCTCGCTCTCTCTCAAATAAATAAAATCTTTAAAAAAAAATTTTTTTTAATAAAGGGGAAAAAAAACAAACTAGAAATAACACAAACACATGGAGACTAAACAACATGCTACTAAACAACCAATGGGTCAAAGAAAAAGTTAAAGAATAAACAAACAAACAAAAAATACATGGAGACCAGTGACAATGAAAACACAACAGTCCAAAATCTTTGGGATGTAGCAAATGCAGTTGTAAGAGGGAAACTTATAGCAATACAGCCTGCCTTATGAAACAAAAAGAATCTCAAACAATCTAACATTACACCTAAAAGAACAAGCCCAAAGTTAGCAGAATAAGGAAATAATAAAGATCAGAGCAGAAATAAATGATAAGAAACTAAAAAAATAAAATAAAAATAGAAAAGATCAATGAAACCAAGACCTGGTTCTCTCTAAAGACAAACAAAATTATCAATAAACCTTTAGACAGACTCAAAAAGAGAAAACACCCAAATAAATAAACTCAGAAAAGAATGAGAAGAACCGACACCACAGAAATACAAATGCCTGTAGGAGGCTACTATAAAAAACTGTACGCCAACAAACTGGACAATCTAGAAGAAATGGATAAATTCCTAGAAATACACAATCTTCCAAAAATGAATCAGGAAGAAATACAAAATCTGAATAGACTGATCCCTAGTAACAACACTGAACCAAAAAACTCCCAACAAAGTCCAGGACCAGATTGATTCACAAGTGAATTACACCAAACATTTAAAGAGTTAAGACCTATTCTCCTCAAACTATTCCAAAAAATAAAACAACAAGGAAAATTTCCAAACACATCCTACAAGGCCAGCATTACCCTGATACCAAAACCAGACAAAGACACTACCAAAGAAGAATCCCAGCATCCTGGGATGGCATTCTGGGATCCTGCTTGCATGCACTGATGGATGAATAAATAAAATCTTTAAAAAATAACAAAGAAAAGAAAAAGATACACCACCAAGCTATAATCATCAAAACAGTATTGTACTAGCACAAAAACAGACACATAGATCAATGGAACAGAGAACCCAGAAATAAACCCACGTTTATATGGCCAATCTATGACAAAGAATATATATGGAGAAAAGACAGTCTCTTCAATAAATGGTGCTGGAAAAACTGGACATCTACGTGCAAAACAATGAAACTGTACCACTTTGTAATACCGCACACAAAAATAAACTCAATATAAACATCTAAACATAAAACATGAAACCATAAAACTCCTGGAAGAAAACATAGGCAGTAATTTTTAAGATTTTAAGAAAACATAGGCAGTAATTTTTAAGATTTTATTGATTCATTTAATACAGAGAGAGAGAGAGAGCAGGGGGAGCAGCAGGCAGAGGGAAAGCGAGAAGCAGGCTTCCCACTGAGCAGAAAGCCCGACTCGGGGCTTGATCCCAGGACCCTGAGATCACAACCAGAGCCAAAGGCAGACGCTCAACCAACTGAGCCACCCAGGCGCCCCAGCAGTAATTTCTTTGACATCAAACTTAGCAACATTTTACTGGGTATGTCTCTTCAGGCAAGAAACAGAAGCAAAAAATAAGCCACTGGGACTATACCAACACAAAAAGCTTCTGCAAAGCAAAGGAAACCATCAACAAAACAACAAAACAACCTACTGAATGTAAGAAGATATTCTCAAATGATATATCCAACGAAGGGTTAATATCCAAAATATATAAAGAACTTATACAACTCAATATCAAAAAACAAATAATCTGATTAAAAATGGCAGAGTACCCGAATAGACATTTTCCCAAAGACATATAGATAGCAAAGAGACACATGAAAACATGCTCAACATCACTCATGTAACATCAGGGAAATGCAAATCAAAACCATAATGAAATATCATCTCATACCTGTCAGAATGGCCAAAATCAAAAGGACAAGAAATAACAAGTGTTGGCAAGGATATGGAGAAAAAGAAACCTTCATGCATTGTTGGTGGGAATTTAAATTGGTACAGCCACTGTGGAAAACAGCGTAAAGATTTTTCAAAAAATTAAAAACAGAAATAACATATGATCCAATAATTCCACTGCTGGGTATTTACCCAAAGAAAACAAAAACACCAATTCAAGAAGATATACACACCCCTATGTTTATTGCAGCATTATTTACAAGAGCCAAGATATAGAAGCAACCCAAGTGTCCATAGATAGATAATGGATAAAGATATATATGCACATATATACATACATATATACAATGGAATATCACTCAGCCATAAAAAAGAATGAGATCTATCCATTTGTGAAAACATGAATGGACCTAGAGAGTGAAACAAGTGAAGCTAAGTGAAACAAGTCAGACAAATACCATGATGTCACTTATGTTTGGAATCTAAACAAAACAAATGAGCAAACAAAACAGACAGACCGATAAATATAGAGAACAAACTGATGGTTGCCAGAGGGGAAGGGATCAGGGGGATGGGCAAAATGGGTGAAGGGAAGTGGGAGATAAACGCTTCCAGTTTGGAATAAATAAGTCACAGAGATGAAAGGTATGGTATAGGAATATAATCAACGGTATTTTAATAGTATCTGTATGGTGACAGATGGCAGCTACACTTGTGGTGAGCACAGCATAACAAAGTACTCAAATCACTTATGTTGTACACCTGAAACTAATGTAACATTGTGCCAGCTATACTTCAATTTTTAAAAAGGGACGGGAAGGGCAAGGTGTACTTATGTAATAGAAGACTATCTCTTCTTCTTCCACTCCTTTGAGTCAGGAGTTTCTCCTACAAAAGAGTGGGGGAATGGGGAACAACACCTGAGGCTCTTTTCTAACTTTAGCTGATAGATTTGGGTGTTGGCACCCCAAGGCAAAACTGGTTTTCAAGGATTCCCAGTGTAAGAGCTAACACCCTATCTACTCACAGAAAAGAGAAGCCTATCAATAAATAAGCCCCTTAAACCCTCACCTTAAATATGAAACAGCAACAAAAATCATCCAACATCAAAGGAAAATCTGGGGCATGACAAAGAAAAAATTACATTGAAAAAACTGGACCTAAAGAAAAGATAGAGTTGAGGGATCCCAGTGTTCTGTGATCGAGCCCCACATCAGGCTTCTCTGCTAGGAGCCTGCTTCTTCCTCTCCCACTCCCCCAGCTTGTGTTCCCTCTCTCGCTGTCTCTCTGTCAAATAAATAAATAAAATCTTTAAAAAAAAAAAAAAAGATAGAGTTGAGGTTATCTCATAGAACCTTGGTACTCAAAAGTGTGAACCCTGGACCACCTGGGGACGTAAGTGTGGGAAGAGAAACAGCCCTTTTAGTCATATAAGGACTCGGAAGTTCACTTTCTAATGACCCCCTCAAAGGAAATTACTTTAGAATGTGCACCAGGAAAACAAGAATGAAAACCAAGAAAGCATAAAACATGAGATTAAGAGACTATAGACCCAGCCTGGGAGAGCCATGAAAGAGAACTCTAGCAGGCCAGTTGTTTGGCAAGTCTAGGGAACAGCCAGTCCAGATTGGGCTAGAAGAGTAGAGGTCTCCAAGAAGGCACTCTCCAGGAAAAAAAGAATTCTGTAGCATAGATAGCAAAGGTAAGACTGAGGACAAAATAAAGGAGCAGACAGGGGCGGACGGGAGGAAGCTATTTTGAATGTGCTGGGGAAGAGAGGTAAATGTACAAGAGAATCATAATCCAAATACGAAGCAAAAGCCAAAACTGGAACAAAAAGACAATCAAAAAGAAAAAAAACAGAAAGGGGGCACTTGGTGGTTTCAGTTGGTAGAGTGTCCAAATCCTGATCTTGGGGTCGTAAGCTCAAGCCCTATGTGGAGTGTAGAGATTACTTAAAAATAAAATCTTTAAAAAAAAATAGCCAGAAAGAATGAGGGAATAATGAAGAAAGCATATGCTTCTTTCTCCAAAAGAAAAGACTACAAAGAGCAGCAGCATTTTGACCAATTAGTAGAATATAAGAAAGGGGAACTCACTTTGACATTCTCTCCCAAGACCCTTACAAAGGGATCCCAACTATGGCTAGAGGGAAAAGAAACAAAATCCTAGCCATTGTAAACTTGCCTCTACTGTGAAAAATACGTACCTAGTTATACCGTATAACAAATGCTATTATTCTTGTTCAGCTTTTGCAGTCAACCAATAGTAAAAAATATAACAGCCCTCATTAAGGTTACAAAATGGAATGTAAATATCAATTTTTAAGTTCAGGTGGATAGAAGCTGAGAGAATGTGTAAGAAAGAAAAGGAAGAAAAGATGGGGCACTGATTGCCTCACCTTATCAAATACAGACTCAAAATACTGTCCTTAAGTTCATAAACCAGAAAGGTAACCAATAGAACAATTTAAAACAGTGATAAAACTGCATTGGAAATAGGGTAAGGCAACAGTAGGCTTTTGATAAACTAAACCCTCACCTAATATCTACCAAGGTTAAGTAAATATTCAATCTAACATCTGAAGTTAATAAAACAAGAAACTAGTCCAAGTGTATTTTAAAATACTGAATTATCTACCAAAAGAATTCAACACAAAACAGGTAAAAAGTCTGGAGAGCAGAACTGAGATAAAAAGTGGTAAGGCAGGAGACTATTGCTTTTGTTTTATAACTTCACCCGTACTCTTCTTTGACTTTTTTTTTTTTTTAACCTTGAACAGGAGTACATCTTTTTAACAACTAAAAGCTGACTTCTTGGGGCACCTGGGTGGCTCAGTCAATTAAGCGTCTGCCTTTGGGCCAGATCAGGATCCCAGGGTCCTGCGATGGGGCTCCCTGCTCAGCGGGGAGCCTGCTTCTCCCTCTGCCTGAGGCTCCCCCTGCTTATGCATGCTTGCTCTCTGTCAAATAAATAAACAAAATCTTAAAAAAAAAAAAAAAGCTGATTCCTTTAAGAAACTTTTAAGAAAAAGGAGGGCGCCTGGGTGGCTCACTCGGTTAACTGACAATGGACTCTTTTTTTTTTTTTAAAGATTTTATATATTTATTTGACAGAGAGAGAGAGAGAGAGAGTGAGTGAGAGAGCACAAGCAGGGGGAACAGCAGAGGGAGAGGGAGAAGAGGCTCCCCACAGAACAGGGAGACCAATGGGGGGCTTGATCCCAGGACACTGGGATCATGACCCTGC
Source organism: Ursus maritimus (assembly GCF_017311325.1). Taxonomy (NCBI): domain Eukaryota; kingdom Metazoa; phylum Chordata; class Mammalia; order Carnivora; family Ursidae; genus Ursus; species Ursus maritimus. The sequence continues at coordinate 444,308 of NW_024426663.1, forward strand.
GATCATGACCCAAGCTGAAAGCAGAGGCTTAACCATCAGAGCCACCCAAGTGACCGACTCTTGATTTCAACTCAGGTCATGATCTCAGGGTCATGAGATCAAGCCCTGCATCCGGCTGGGTGTGGAGATGGCTTAAGATTCTTGGGCACCTGGGTGGCTCAGTTGGTTAAGCCTCTGCCTTCGGCTGGGATCATGATTTCAGGGTCCTGGGATCAATCCCAGCATCAGGCTCCCTGCTCAACGGAAAGCCTGCTTCTCCCTCTCCCTCTGCTGCTCCCATTGCTTGTGCTCCCTTTCTCTCTATCAAATAAATAAATAAATAAAATCTTGGGGCGCCTGGGTGGCACAGCGGTTAAGCGTCTGCCTTCGGCTCAGGGCGTGATCCCGGCGTCGTGGGATCGAGCCCCACATCAGGCTCCTCCGCTATGAGCCTGCTTCTTCCTCTCCCACTCCCCCTGCTTGTGTTCCCTCTCTCGCTGGCTGTCTCTATCTCTGTCGAATAAATAAATAAAATCTTTAAAAAATAAATAAATAAATAAAAATAAAATCTTAAGAAAAAAAAAATTCTCTCTCCCTCCCCCCACCCATGCCCCTCAGCACCGTGTGCAACCAGCATTTGCTTGTGCTCTCTCTCAAAAAAAAAAAAAAAAGGAAAAGGAAATTTTAATACATGAAAAACTACACTTCGACGCTTTCATTCTATGAATGTTTTTGATCTGTTTTAAAGATTTAAAAGGGTGTGCCAGGGTCCCTGGCTGACTCAGTTGGAAGAGCACGCGACTAAATCTCGGGGTCATGAGTTCAAGCCCCACACTGGGTGTAGAGATTACTCAAAATAAAAAAATTAAAATGTGTGTATACATAGTATATATGAAATAAATAAAATGCTTTTCACCATAATGTGTTATGGGAAAAATTTCTCCACCTCACAAAATGTCATCTTTTCAATCTTCCTACAGATAGATTAACAGAACTACAATTAGTACAAAAATATTGCAGAATTAAACACTAAAATGGTAACCTGAAGATAAGCAAGAATTATTTGATTAGCTTACACAATCACCAAAATAGCAGCAACATTAGCTGCCAGAACATACCTTTCTCCTTTTAACACGAGAGTGGCTTCACCATTTAATTCTTAAAGGGGCTTTAAAAAAACTCAAAGCATTTCTTTAAAAGAAAAACAAGCTGTAGTTTTCAATTTTTACTTTAAAAACATGCTTTTCAAGTATTTAATAAGCTAATTTAAATGGTATTGAAAAATTCTTTGACTTTTAAAGTCAAAAATCATGGTGCAACCGAGGCAAATATCACCATAAAATGCGGCAGATTTACTTTTTACATACAGGTTTACTAGAACGTTCACTAGAACACTTTAGACGACAGTCTTTCCTTCCTCTCCTCTAATTTCATTCTACCAAAAATAACTGCGTTTCAGTTTGGTGCATATGCTCTCAGACTTTCTTTGTGCATACACACACACATATACACAAAACATTTAAAAATCTGTTTTAACAAAAGGCATCAAATGACTATTATGTTCAATAGTATACTGTATATGTCATTTCAAGACACAAACATTTTCCTTCAGTTTACTGTTTGCTAATTGCCTTAGGAATTTGTAATGACTGCATGCTATCCCAGTTGCATATGAAACCATCTGCAAAATAACATTCCATGTCTTGGGTTATAAGCTATCTAACGGTTACAAAGTTACTTCTTGAAAACATAAGTCTCCTCTTCTAATTTTTCACGTCAAAATCATTCTCAATTTTACATATCTCCAGAAGTTATTACTATGTGGTCAATGACTGAAGTAGACAAGATTAGCAGGAATAGGTAATTTATCAGAAATCAATAACACAAAACAAAAGACTTCTTAAATATACTAATAATAAACAAGAGAATTGGGGAAAATATAAAAATAAGAGTCAAAACCAAACACATAAATCGAGAGGTACTTAAAAGAGCAAAGAGTGCAGAAAAATTAAACCTTTTTCCACTTACACTTTATTTTTACAGAAATTAAACAAATTCTAAGTGAATTTATTTCTAAAAAAAAACAAAAATCATAAAAGTCTGAATTGTTCACATTAAAAATCTTTAAATTAACCAACAAAAATATTATAAACACTAACTTTAAAATGGCATGATTTTTAAAACTTGAAGTTTTAAGAAATGGTTATTTGGTTTATTAGTCAAGTAGCTAGCCCTAATTTTTAAACATATAATCCTTTTTATATAGCCAAAACATAGTAATTACAAAAATGTTACTCTCATTTCTTAAAGGAAAAAAAAAATGCTACCCTATTCCAAAAGATTTGTATAAAACTGCTTAAATACACCCACTGGAAAACCAAGAATCTTTAACACTCAACAGAGGTTTAACGTATTGTTTACAAAATACAACAGTTTTGTGAGTAAACAGGTTCCACATAAAATCAATCACCTTCATAACGGCTACTAGGACTTCTTTCAATGATGTAATGCTCTGTAGTACACAAAATAAACCCATATTTGTAGGAAGATTATCTCAGATGCCTATAAAAAGTGTAAGATTACCTATCTTTTTATTAAGCTGTATCCCTATTAATCCATACATAATTACTGCTCACCTTTTAAAAAAAACATACTCATCTTCACTTTTTTTTCTAACTATAAAATACACATCCTTTAAAAAATCTTGGAAACATCAATAAAAAAACAAAAATCATAATCTACTTCTTGTACATGTTTGTCCATTTATTCACAGATATACATACATCTCTTTTCTTATGAAATTAGGATAGAAAATAAGTGCATTTTAAGTGGTTTGTTTGAATCGATCACATTCCAAAAATTATAATCATATCATCACCAAAGAAGTACAGCAACATTAATTCTTATTAGTTCCAAAATTAGTCTATTTAGTTATCTACATGTACTTTTGTGAGGTTTAAACTGTTAGACTGGACTTTCTGTAACGTCTACCTGGCCTAGGAAAAAAAAGCACAGGCACTGTTGGGAAAAAGGCCTACGCTTCAAATCTTGATTTTCTGAATTACCAGAAATGTGACCTTGTGTAAATTACAAACCAACTCTGTCAGATGAAAATGAAAATAACTACACCTACCAAATAGGAGTTGTTTCGAGGAGTAAACAAAATGATATATGTGAAGGGAGCACCCAATGCCTGGCACACAACAGTACCTCCACAAGTATTAGTTCTTTCCTTCCCATTTAAAAAAAAAAAAAAAAAAGGCGTGAATGCGACACAACTATTAAAAGTCAGATTTCTATACATAAATTCAGTAAATGTACTTGAAAAGGTGTTATTTTATCAAAGCCTTTTACTCGTAATTTATTTCACAATCCACTTAGCAGGCGACAACACAGAGTATTTCTGCACCAAAAATTTTACTTCGGGAAAAGTAAATATTTTAAGTCCATTTTTCCTAAGTTTGGCTATCTGAAATCATTACTAACAAGAGGGAAGAAAGCAAAAAACTTTCTCTTGTAAAAGTATACCATGAATTAAAACCCTGCGGTTGAGAATTTCCTTTAAGGAAAATTAAAGAATGAAAAAAGAGCAACTCTCTACCCCCCCCCCCATGATAAGTTTGGGGATGAACAAGACAGTAATTCTTTACGGCAATTTAGAACATGCCACGGACGCGTGAGAACACACGGGCGAAAGGCTAAGTTTGAAACCGCTTCCCTGCGCACATCCGGGGGCAGGACTACGAGACTCAAAACGTCGCAGTCTCCGGAGAACCGGGGCGTGAGACGGCGGGAGGAGGGGGTAACGGTCTAAAAGTCAGAGGCAGGAAAAACACAATGGGAGGGGGAGGGGTGGCCGAAAACCGCTCCCGACCCAGGCTTCGGCGCAGCGGCTTCACCAGCAGGAGAGCAAGAGTTGGGGAACGAAGAAAATGAGGACATGCCGGTGCCCCGCGAGGAAGGACGGAGGAGAGGCCGTGAGAACCCGGGAGGCTGCGGCGGAAAGACGGGGGTGTCGTCCGAGGGAGGGTCGAGCAGGAAAAGCGAGCAGCGGCGGGACCGGAAAGCGAGGACTAGGGGGCGGGCGGGGGGAGGAGGCGCGGAGGCCCCCGGGTCGGCCAGTGTGAGAGAAAACGAGGAGGGGACGAAGGGGGCCCGGACAGCGCGCGGCGACGCGGTACCTGCAGAGATCGTCCAGGACGCTGCCGGGAATCTCCACCCGTTTGGTCTCCATGATGAGGACCCACAGCGGGAGCAGTGCATCCCGGCTCCGCGCGGCCGGGGACCAAGGGTACGGCACGGAGACTCCGGGTCGCCGGAGAGGGGGAAGCGGCGGCAGCGGCGGCAGCTCCAGCGAAGACGAGAGGGGGAAGGGGCGGGACCCGCTCACTTCCGTCCCGCTCCCTCAGCCCCGGACCCGAGGCTGGGCCAGAGCGCGGGGAGGAGCCCCGGGAGTCACGCCCCTGCTCTGCTTGAAAGGTCCAATAGGAAGCTGGGGAATCGGGAGGCTGAGCACGCTAAGCCAATGAAATGTTTGTTTATTGGTCTGTCATCTCCAATCCGTCTTCAAGCAGCCCCGTTGCTATTCAGAAAACCAACTTCCCGCCGCCTTTGATTGAACGCTGGTGTGGTCGTGCGCATGCGCACCATGCCGCCTTTGCGCTACTAGGAAGTCCAGAGGATTCAGGTCTTCCTGGTAAGACTCCGAGACCCACGTCCCAGGGTTCGGCGTGGTCTGAGCGCCCTCTCGGTGACCAAGCAGGCGCTTGTACTTCTGCAGGGCAGACCCCCCCCCCCCCCAAGGGCGGCCCTGCGTAAGCGTGCATTTACAGTTCCTGTCACCAAGTATCCTGCACATTCATTGTCGCCCCCGTCCGCTCCAGGCCAAGGGCTGTACCTCCCCTAACTCGTATTTAAACACCTGAAGGCGGTTTTCTTTCCTCTGGCGACCCAGACAAAACTTTATCCCAGTATCTGACACCTAGTGAGAAAATAAATACTGATTTGAACCTGAACTCAGGAATCTGCATTCTACGTCCTACACACACTACTCCAACCTACTGGTCCTCGCTGATTCCTCCTCTTGCTTAATGGAGCCCAGTCCACTTAGGATCTTGCAGAAAAATCTAGATACATCCGTTCTTTAACCTACTTTTACATCAGATCCACAGCCCCCCCAACACACACCCACCTGCTCAGTCACAACTTTAGTTTATTCTACCATTTAATCTCTCATCTTTTTCTTCATTTCTGTCCCCATGTCCTCTAAGGTGCTCATTATTCTCCTCATCGGTGTCAGAACTGCCTAAGCAGGACCTCTGCCTCTATTCTTGGCCTGTACAACAGCCCAAGTTTTATTTTCTTTTGTTCGGATATGAACAGGTTCCTGTGTTTTATCTTCTAATAGCTCCCCTCCATCAGCTTCTGGTGTATACTCAAGCCCAAACTTGATGAAAGAGCCCTGTTCCCATCTATTTTACTCTCCTGTTTTCCATCTTTGCTTTTTCCTCTTTATTGGAGAACTCGAATTTATCTTCCAGCCATCCATACTGCTTTTATTTTTCTGGAATTTTCGTTTTTCAAATGTCTCTTCATTACAGTGTCATAGCCTTGCTTCAAGATTTCTTATCCCTATGAGACTATTAACAATACATTTTTAGGGGCACCTGAGTGACTCGGTTAAGTGATCGACTCTTGATTTTGGCTCAGGTCATGATCTCGGGGTTGTGAAGTCAAGCCCTGCGTTGGGCTCTGCACTGGGTATGGAGCCTGCTTAAGATTTTCTCTCTGCCCCTCTCTCTAAAAAAAAAAAAAACAAAAAAACAAAAAAAACAAAAAACAAACAAAACAAAACCACACACACAATACATTTTTAAAGTTTTCTTCCTCCTGAATAGCCTCTTCTTCCTTTCAGCTGCTTTTTGCTATTAATTTGGTCTCTATCTATCATACTGGAAGCTTTCTGGTAGTCCTCAACTATTCACTTCTACTTTAGAGTACATAATGAGGGGCACCTGAGTGGCTCATTTGGTGAAGAGTGTGCCTTCTGCTCAGGGTCCTGGGATCAAGCCCTGCCTCGGGCTCCCTGCTCAGTGGGGAGTCCGCTTCTCCCTCTCCTTCTGCCCCTCCCTCCACTCTCTCTATCTCTCAAATAAATAATAAAAATAAAATCTTTTTTAAAAGCGCGTAACTAAAAAAAGGAGTTAAGTGTTATAAAAGCTGATTGGAAGCTTCCAGCATAAAGGTTGAACTTGTTCCCTGAGGGCTTCTCTGTAGGGTGATCTGGCTGGGCTGTCACATGGGTCACATGGAACTTGGGAACACATGGGTCACTCTTTCCAGCTGGTCAAATTCTCTAAAGAGAAAATCCTTCCAGACCAAACTGGAAGTGTTCTGAGAGTCAAGTAGGGGAGCACAGGCAGGAATATTCTGTCTGCTTTATTCAATCCCCCTGGCACACTACAAGTCTTAGTTTGGGTTTCCTAAGAAGCAGGCCCTGAGACAAGGATTTGAGTGGAAGCAGTTTACATGGGAGGTGATCCAAGAAAGAATGGTAGCAGAGCAGGGAAGTGAGTCAGAAAGGAACGAAAGCCAAAAAATAGATTATTATCAAGGAGGTTAGCACTGTGGGTAACTGGAGCTGATCCCGCTGGAGAATTCTGGAGACCAGGGTAAAATACACACTACAGAGTTATCCTACTGAAGGGGTGAGGAGATGGGGTATTTATGTACTAACTTCCATCAGTCCTTGGTTACAGCCTGTTCCCGGAGCCTACATCCCAGCCTGCCCCATGAACCGGAAGGCAGGCTCTGGTGGCCAGAAAAAGCCCTCAGGCAAAGAAATGCAGATGCTAGCAGTTAGAAGTCCAGGCAGCTCTGTATAACGGATCCGTAAGGGTGAGAGTGAGCCCCTTTAATGGTTCTATTTTGCTGGATATGCATTCTATCTGTCCTAACTGAACTTCTTTTCTCTGACTGGGGGTATCTTAGCAGCTGTTTTTCTTACTGGTCCACGTGAAGCTCAAGCCTTGTTTTTAGAGTACTCTAAATGATGGCGGTGAAACAATAGTAGAAGGCCCAGTGGTGCTTATCCCCCAGGGGCCAATGGTATCTGTGGAAAGAAGCCGGCTACTCCAAAGGACCTGGAGGAAGTCTTCCTGCTCCCTTATCCCTCTGAAGTTTCAGCTCAGCGATAAGCTCTACAACCCTTTTTTAGCTCTAAGCCGCAGCAAATCTCCAGACTTCCACACAATGCTAAACGAATCCCTCCACTGAGAATTCCATGTACACCTGGAGGCAAGCACCTTCCAAGCTACTTTCCTGCCCATTCACCATCCCACCCCTGCCTCCTCTCTCTCTCTCTCTCTCTCTCTCTGTCTCTCTCTCACACACACACACACACACACACGCACGTGTCTAGGAGCCAGACAGGTGCACAGTAGAGCAGCCCTTATGGCAGTCCCCTGCGCTGTGACTTCCCAAGAATTCAGGGCCTCATTCAATCCCAACTGCCCACAGGCCCCAGCAGCTGGTGGCTTGAGAAAGGCAGATAAATTAGAGTTTGAAATTAAGGGAAAGGGAGATGTTGGGGGGCACCTGGGTGGCTCAGTCGTTAAGTGTCTGCCTTCGGCTCAGGGCGTGATCCGGGAGTCCTGGGATGGAGCCCCACATCAGGCTCCTCTGCTGGGAGCCTGCTTCTTCCTCTCCCACTCCCCCTGTTTGTGTTCCCTCTCTTGCTGGCTGTGTCTCTGTCAAATAAATAAATAAAATCTTTAAAAAAAAAAAAAAGAAAAGGGAAAGGGAGATGTTGGGCTTCTTAAATTATAATACGGATACAATTTTAAAATAATTGGGTTGATCAAAACTTTTACTGTTTTATTTATTTATTTTATTTTTTAAGATTTTATTTATTTATTGGACAGAGAGAGACACAGTGAGAGAGGGAACACCAGCAGGGGGAGTGGGAGAGGAAGAAGCAGACTTCCCTCCGAGCAGGGAGCCTGATGGGGGGGGCTCGATCCCAGGACCCTGGAATCATGACCTGAGCCGAAGGCAGACGCTTAATGACTGAGCCACCCGGGCGCCCCAAAACCTTTACCATTTTAAAATATGCTATCTCAGTTAGTCTTTTTAACTTCATGGGATAGGCAGATAGATATTAATGAGACTTATCGAGATTAAATGATTAAATGACAGTATGACAAGGAGGCAGGATTAGAATTCATTTCTGAGCTCACAGCAGGAATTCTGCTTTAGGGAGAGTGACACAATAACAGTTATTATTAACGCTGTACAGCATGGTGTAGTATAATATTCTGTCAAATACAATACTCCTTACAACAAAACAAGTTGTCATCACATGCTTAAAACAGTACTTAATATGCCTGTTGGCCTTCTTTTAAACTGAGATTAAATTAAGTCTGATTAAGCCTTTTCACATACCTTCAAAGTTCTTTTTTTTAATTTATTTCCCAGCTTTATTGAGGTGTGATTGACAAATAAAAATTGTTCATATTTAAGGTATTATCGTAGTCCATTCAGGTTCCTGTGATTAAAAATGCCATCAATTGGGTGGCTTATAAACAACAAACATTTATTTCTCACAATTCTGGAGGCTGGGAAGTTCAAGATCATGGCACTAGCAGATTTAGTGCCCGGTGAGAACCCATCTCCTAGTTTCGTAGACTGTGCCTTCTAGGTGTTAGCTTATGCGGTAGAAGAGGCAAGCTCTCTTTTACAAGGCACTAATCCCATTCATAAGGGCTCTACCTTCATGACGTAAGAGCCTCAGAAAGCCCCCACCTCCTAATACTATCACATTGGGCACTCAGATTCGAACACATGAATTTGGGGGAAACACAAACATTCAGACCACAGCAGATGCACACCATGCTGTTTTGATATATATTGTAACATTTACCACGATCAAGCTAATTAACACATCCATTACCTCACAGAGTTACTGTGTGTGTGTGTGTGTGTGTGTGTGTGTGTGTGTGTGTGTGTGTGTAAGAACACAAGATCTATTCTGAGCAAATTTCAAGGCGGGGGGCACTGACACAAAGGGCAAATACGTGTTGCTGTGGAAATGTTGACTTGAATCATAAGATCTTTGTTGGGAAGGGTACACACTTTGTTATTAGATGAATAAATTCTGGAGCCTTACTGTACAGCATGGTGACTGTAGCGAATAACATTGTATTGTACATTTGGGGGAGGGGCAGTTAAGTTCAAACTGGTCTGAGTGGTCTGGACCAATGGAGCTCTTCTTCCAGGCAGTCATTATTGCTTGAGGGGTACCTTCGGTTTCCTTCAGGGATGCTATGCCCTCAGGTCTCTTGCCTGAGTTAAGGGAGAAGCTGGAAAGAAGGAAAAACTTAGAACAAAGGTGGCTGGTTACAAGCAGGTGAGCAGTAAAGGTCAGGTCTTGGGTCTAGCTGGTGACGGTACTACGAGGGCCATCTCACCATCATCCTGAGGATAAAGTTAACACATGGAGGAGGGCAACGCAGAAAGACCTGTGGAGAAAAGGAGGCAGAACTATCAGGAGCTCAGGGGAGCTGGGGTGTGGGTGGGGCTGAGGGTGGGGGAGGAATGAGAGAGAGAGAGAGAGAGAGAGAGAGCGCACAGTCCGGAGCACCTGGCCCCAGGTGGGAGCCAGAGTTGTCAGGTGTCAGAGTCGCCAATTAAAGCAAGAAGCCAAAAATGAGAGTTAAGCCTTTAATCAACTTACCATGATGGCTAAAACCAGAGAAAGCAGTGACTCTTTCTGCTTGACTTTCCCATGGAACAGGGTACCGGTCAAGGGTCAGGTGGATCTCACTGAACAAAAGGCTCATGCGGTTTTATGGACCCTGGGGAGAGAGGAATGAGGGGAAGGCCTAGGTGTGGAGAAGTACTCCTCCTTCCCCCAGGAGGTGGCTTCAGTGAGGAGACTAAAGAAGACCTCCGCCAAGGCCTCAGATAAGGAGATAGGAATGGAGGCCCTGGGGCTGGGAATGCAAACTGGAGAAGCAAGGGAGTCACAGGGGCCCAAGTCCCTGACTGCAGCGCCCCCAGAGACTGCAGTGTCCTGGCTGTGTGGGGAGGGCAGTCACTCCCCAGGAGACCTGTCAGGTAAAGCTTCTGTGACTGGACTGCCTAAGGTTAGGCCTGGAAAATCACACGTAGATCTCTAACCACAAGCCAGACACCCCAAGAACTGCTGAAGTGAACCCTGAAGCCTGTCCAACCTCTGAACTTACATGAACCCACACGTCTTTTGGTTTCAGGCAAAGCTTTCTTTTACTTTGGCCCAAATCATCTCAGTCAACGTGTTCCATTGGGCATCCAGAGGCTCAAACCAGAAGCCTAAGAGTGAATCTTCGTTCCTGCCTTTCTCACACAGGCACATGCCCAACCCACTACTGCGTCCCGGCCCATCTACCTCCAAGATCCATCCCTTCTCCACCTCAGCTTTCCCCACCTCAGGCCACGCCTCCTCAACCTCAGCTGGACTCCTGCATGTCTCCCGCCCCCCTTGCCACCCATTCTCCACAACACAGCAAGAGTGATTGTCTCAACACACTAATTTGATCACTTTGTGCTTGAAAACCTTCATAACCTTGGGGTAGAATCCAATTTGTGTGCCATGGCTTGAGAGACTTTATGTGATGGGCACCTGCCCAGGATTCACTCTCCTTTCCTCTCATGTCCCATCTTCATCTCTCACTACACTCTAGCCACAGTAGTCTCCTTGCAATTCATCCCATACTCCAAGCTCTTTCTGCACACCACGCCTTCTGCCTGGAATGCTGCCCACCACTCCACAATTCCCTCTTTAGGCTTTCTGCACAGCTTAAACATCACCTCCTCAGAGAGTCTTCCCAGACCACTCTATCTATACAGCCTCCTCAATCTGAAATTTTCTCAAGCCATTTTTCCCCTCTCCCCATTATACTGTAAGTTACAAGAAAGCAGCGATCTTTTCTAACGTATGCATTGAATCCCCAGTGCTTAGAGTGTCCTTGTGCCGTGGGCACTCTCTAAGCATTTGCTAACTAATGTCTAGGCAAAGGAGTAAGTTATCACCAAGTATGCGTTGAGGTTACCGAGGAGCAGGTGGAGGGATGCAAAATCCTATTATGAGTACGTGAGAATCTCTTTAAAAAAAGAAAGTAAACCTGCTGTTGGAAAAGATGAACTCATCCTAGCTTCGATGGGTTTTATTACTTTCATTAAAGAGTCCTAATTAATACAGAGCTCACTTGCTCTCTTTATGTCTGTGTATCTATGTAATAGACATATATTATACAAATATAGTACGATATACAATATAATAAACAAATAATATAAATACATGTCATATTAACTTTGTATGTTAAGCATAAGCATATTATGTGCAAATGTATATATGAAACAATTCTACACTCTAGAGCCCTAGAACCTGCTCCTTCTCTTTCACCCTCTCTTTCCTTCTCCTCTGTTACCTCTAACCTCCATGGGTTTGCCCAGAATGGGAGAAGGCAGTTGGAAGAGGGGGAATGAAGTTGTCAGACTCAAATGAAAAAGCTTAATCCACTGCTAAACAACTTTCTTTTGAATGGGAACAAATCAGGAAAAGGAAAATTGTTTCAGGATATTTCTTTTTTAAAAAAAAAAATAAATCATTTCTTAATTTTTAAAAAATCAGAACTATAATCTCTATATCAGTTCTTAAGAATTCTCTTATTAATTCCTTGTCATGGATGAAGGGATTATTTTTGACTAAAATTTCAGAAACTAAAGCACTAATTACTACGTTGAGTCTTTGAACAAATGTTGAGTAAGCATGCTGGAGGTTGGCTTGTTTTTCTTTAACTGAACTCGCAAGCATCTTAACTGGGAAAAGATGTCTGTCTCATAGCATCTCTTATATTGAATTCTTTAAAAGAAAAGGTTCTGTTGAAACAGCAAACAGACCTAAAGAGGTACTTCTCCAACCACGCATTATGAAAATAATCGGCTCAGTTTGGCCCCGTAAGTATTCCACAGTCTGCATGGGGCTCAGAGTTCCATTCATCCAGACAGAGGTCCACCCGTGACAGGCCCGGGGAAGCCTTCACTCCCCTCCAGAATATACAAGGAAACCAGAATCCAAAACAGGAAAAGTCTGTTTTCTATCTACCAGCAGGGGGTGTACATTCCTTTTTTTTCCATTTTCAAATTTTATAGCACACTGCTGACTCATGTTCCTAGCACAAGAGCAGGACTCGACAACTGAGGCTTCGGCCATCCGTAGGACTCTACTTCCAAGAAGTTGGTGTGATTACCTTATTTTCTGGCGAAATGACTCAGACCTCTGAAGAAACCCTTTCCCACCTGTCCCCTTCAAGCTGCCAAATGCTGACTGCCTCCCACTCTGTACGTTAGTTTTACGTTGCAGCGCTGACAAACGACCACAGCTGTGGGAGCTTTTAAACAATACAGATTTCTTATTTTAGAGTTCCCTAGGTGAACAGCTCAGCACGGATCTCACTGGACTGAAACAGAGATGTCAGCAGGGCTGTGTTCTCTAGCGGGGTCCCTAAGGCAGAGTCCGCCTCCTTGCCTTTCCCAGCTCCTAGAGGCCATCTGCATTCTTTGGCTCCTGCCCCCCTTCCTCCAATATCCCAAGCCAGCGATGGCAGGTCGATTCCCCTTACACCACATCACTCTGGCCCTCACAGTCCCATTTCTCCGTGACTCACCTCTGCTTCCTCTTCCATTGTCAAGGAACCTTGTGATTACATTGGACCCACCCAGATAACCCCGGACAGTCTCCCTGTTTAAGCCAGCCAATTAGCAACTCTTTTTCTCCTTTTCCTTCAAGGTAACATATTTACAGATTCCAGGGATTAGGATGGACATTTGGGGGGGCATTATTTTGCTTGCCACATTCTGTATCCCTTCTCTGTAGCTTTCTCTGTGTCTATCCAACCTCTCACTTCCGTTTCCAGGAATCGGTAACTACACATTTTTTCAGCGTGTGGAAGTTTTATTTGAAATTATGGAGTTTTATCTCCCTTGTTCGTTGTGCTTGGGATCACAGAATTTAAAAATAGACTTTATTTAAGGGTAAAATAATACAATGTCTGGGATTTGCTTTAAAATAATCCACCAGGGGGAAAAGTTGCAAGGCAAATAAATAAAATAAGACTAGCAAAAGGGTGGTAATTATTGAATTGGCTAATGAGTATGTGGAGTTTAATTATATATTTTTTTAAGATTTTATTTATTTATTTGACAGAGAAAGAGAGACAGCCAGTGAGAAAGGGAACACAAGCAGGGGGAGTGGGAGAGGAAGAAGCAGGCTCCCAGCGTAGGAGCCTGACGTGGGGGCTCGATCCCAGAACGCCGGGATCACGCCCTGAGCCGAAGGCAGACGCTTAACGACTGAGCCACCCAGGCGCCCCTAATTACATTCTTTTATATATATTTTCAAATGTTCAGAATAAAACGTTTTCAAAAATAGAGCCCTTCTTACTGAGAATTCAACTGAATTTTCCCCTTAATGTTTCTTTAATATTTGAAAGGGAAAAAATGGGTAAGACTAATCAAAACTGCATAGTAAATATGTGATTTTTAAATGTACCAGTTTGAAATACAATTGACTTAAAAAATTACTGAGATATAATTTACCATGAAATGCTGTTGACTTTTGCAAAATTAAACTTTTTATTTTGAAGAAACCGTAGAGTCCTATCTAGTTGTAAGACAGGAGATGCGGTTGCCTCTTTCCCTAGTCTCCCCCCACAGTAACATCGTATGAAACTACAGCATGTCGTCACAACCAGGATACTGATGTGACACAGTCAAGGCACACCACATTTTCATCACCGCAAAGATCCTTCATATTGCTCTTTATGTCGTCTGGATGTCAAATATTTATTTGACATCTTCCAAATGAAAACCTTTTCATGACTTCTATGTGCCTTTCTCTCAGCTTTGCTTAAGAGCAATATTGTGAAATGGCCCAAACCTATTTTTCAGAGCCGTCAAACATGACAGAATCCTACAATTGCACTGACTAAATTTTAGGTACCATAGATGAACTAGCAGAATATGACCTCAAAGAAGGGGTTGAGAGCAAGGCACAGGATAGCAAAGAGGCGTCTCAGAAGTCCAGAGTCCAAGCAGCACGGCGAGGAGGCAGGGCCATCGGTGTCGGCTCCTTTGGTGGCCGGAAGTCACCAACCGTGTGACAGATTACTACTAGTGACACCTGCCTCCTCCACCATCCATTCTCCTCCTTCCTCTCTTAAAGGGCTCATTGAAAACCCTGTATTTTCTGGCCCTCTCACAGCTACCTGTGACAAGATGTGGCAACTATCTTTGGGCAAGGAGATGTAAGCACAGGATAGCCGAGGACTTCTGGGAAGTTCTCAAAAAAAAGTGGCAGGCTTTTCTTTACTCCTTTCCCTTTGTTCCTTCCTGCGGCCAGCAAGCGATCACCTGGGCAGAGAAGCAAAACAGTAGATGCCACGGTGTCTGAAGACCTTGGAGCCGCCAGGCCATCCCTGGAGGGCCTATCTCTAGACTTCTTTTACTGAAAGAGTGATAAACTTCTATCTTGTTGAAGCCACACTATTGGGCTTTTTTCTGTTTTATGCAGACAACAGTCCAAACTGCCGCAGGCAGTCTTCTTATCTAGAGGCAGATCATTTGAGGCTTGAGGCTGCTCTTTTGATTTGGGGGAAAAAAATTTCAGTAGGCCTTTTGATCAAACAAAATCAAAGGCTCCAAAGGATTCCAGACAGAGGAGTTTGAGATCACTGGCAGAATGATGCAGAGATGTACCTTCGTTTGCGCAGAGTTGAGGCTCTGCAGAAAGAGGCTAGATGGTAGACAAAGGAAAAAGGAGCAGGCAGGAGGGTTCCCCTCATTTTAGAAGGAAAAAAAGGGATAGTGGAGGGCCTGCACCCTGGGTGGACCTTAGGGTCAGGGATTTCCACATGTATCACCTATTCTCTCAAAGATGTTCCTGCCACCAGGGGCCTAAGGAAAGGGACAGCCACAGTAGCAGCCCTCTGCAGGGACAGATCTAGAAGCCAGGGCATCAGTATGCATTAATTTTAAAGTGGATTTTTGGGGGGCACCTGGGTGGCCCAGTTGGTTAAGCATCTGCCTTCTTCTTGGGTCAGGACGTCAAGCCCGCCCCCCTTTGGGTTCCTTGCTCAGCGGGGAGCCTGCTTCTCCCTCTCCCTCTGCCTGCCGCTCCCCCTGCATGTGCGCTCTCTCTCTCTCTCTCTCTCTCTGTCAAATAAATGAATAAAATCTTAAAAAAATAGAAAAAGTGAGTTTTTATTCTTTTCTGCTCAGTGATTTTCTTGGCTAATGTCCAAACACAGTGAAACATCTGTTTTGTTTCGTCTGATTTCTCAGCATCAGTGTTCCCTCTGGTAGCATGAAGGTATGTTCCTTCAGGGGCTATTCCTCCCCCACTCTCATTTCTGTGTTTGGGTGGGTTTGACTCCCCACCCCGAACCCGTTCATTCTGGCTCTCGGTTTCCAAGAGCATTTGTCACAGTGATTATTTAAGGGATATGCTAGGAACCCAAGCCAAGTCCAAAGAGCCAATGCTGGGATGTTTGCTGAGCTGAATGCGAAAGAAATGCCTTCTTTCTGCTCAACTTGCTAAAGTGCTGGAATGTAAACCCAGAGATTCTATGTCTTATGCAATGCATGGAGAGAAAAGCAACATGAAAAAAAAAACTTATAAGAGATGAAGAGATGATTGGCAGGAGTTGAGCAATAGTCCAAAGCAGGAGGGCAACCTTGGAGGTGGAAATGGGAGCTTAGGCTCTGCTATTGGGGCACTGAACAAATGATCTCTGAAACCTGAAGAACTCGAGAATGTTCCAGTTACAGTAATAAAATCAATATGTCATGAATGAAATATGATATCTTCAGAAAACTGCTCACAGGTCCAAGTGGGAAGAGCTGAATCAGACAGTTGGCTAACATTATTC
Source organism: Ursus maritimus (assembly GCF_017311325.1). Taxonomy (NCBI): domain Eukaryota; kingdom Metazoa; phylum Chordata; class Mammalia; order Carnivora; family Ursidae; genus Ursus; species Ursus maritimus. The sequence goes on from NW_024426663.1 coordinate 460,255, forward strand.
ACATCTTTAAAGAAAACAATGAGTCAACAAGGCATAGAGGGGAAAGCCTGAGAGAGATCGGAGATGCCAGATCTCACACCACCTCTCCAAATCCCAGAGACTGGAGACAGACTGAGTAGCCAACTTGACTATCTGCTTGTTAGTACTTCCATATAACGGCACTGAATGGACCCTTAACCTTTAAATGTCACTCATCTTAGGCTCTGTGTCAATTCAACACTCTTCAAGCAACATTAAGACGATAATGTCACGGGGTGCTGGGGTGACTGGGGGCTAAGCCTCAGTCAGTTAAGCAACCAACTCTTGGTTTCAGCTCAGGTCATGATCTCAGGGTCATGAGATCGAGCCCCATGTTGGGCTCTGGCTCAGCAGTCTGCTTGAGATTCTCTCTCCCTCTGCCTTTGCCCCTTCCCCTACTTAATACACATGCGCTCTCTCTCCCAAATAAATAAATAAAATCTTTTAAAAACGACAATTATTATCTTTAATAATGACAATTTCACATCTGATGTAGCTTTCCATTAGCACTATTAAGGCTGATGCAGGGCCCTGCAAAGGAGAGGAGGGGAGTCCAGAGCAAAACCATTTGAGAGAGGAGGAAATCAAACTACAGCTGGGAGTTCAAGTCCAAGTATCAGGTCTGGACGGTCCTAAACAGAATCAGAATTTGGGAAAAGGGTGTGGAATTGGAATGGGGGTTTTTGGTGAGGGGGCTACACTTTAAGATCAATTTGGGGGCTCCTGGAGGGCACAGTTGGTTAGGCGTCTGACTCTTGGTTTTGGCTCTGATCGTGATCTCAGGGTCGTGAACTTGAGCCCCATATCTGGCTCCATGCTCAGTGTGGAGTCTGCTTAAGACTCTCCCTCTCCCTCTGTCCCTCTGCCCCCCCCAATAAATAAATAAATCTTAAGAAAAAGATCAAGAACAAAGAGATTTTGGTAATTGTTCTAATCAGCCTGGAAGGGTCTGCACCTAGCCTTTGTTACCTAGGGCAGAGGAGTGGAGCCGGTCTAAGGGCAGGGAGCCAGATGGATAGGAACAGGACCCTATTCTTGGTTCAAGTCCTTTGCATGATAAAAGTTCCTTGCCCACTAGGGGCCAAACCTCTATTTCATTAATGTAGAAATACTATTTTAAAATTCCTTTGTCCTAAAGCTTTTTCCCTCTAAAAATGGATACGTCCATGAAGAGAGTTAATACATTAAACATTACCCCTCATATTTACATTCTTACTGAGAAATATCTTTATTTAAGCAAAAATTAAGTGCCCTCTATTTTATTACTTAAAAGAGCTACATTGTTTCTACTAGTAAATGATTTTCTAAAAGTTAATTTTCCTAACTTTGAAAATGAAAAATTCATGCAAATCATTGAAGAAATCATGCTAGAAATAAATAACATATGTAATTTGTATGCCTAAAAAGCCCAAGCCATGAAATTATTAATATGCAAAAATGGATTGTTAATTTCCATACATTTGCCCATATATATATATTTCCATACATTTGCCTATATATATATATATATATATATATATATAAATGTTTTCAAGACAATGGGGTATTATGAGCCATAAATTTATAGTTTCCAAAACTATATAAGTCTTGAAGATTATCTACACATGGCTTTGGAGTGCCATTTCTTCAGAGGTATTTGTTTGGGAAAGAATAGCAAATAATGATCAGCAGGCAGACTGCCAGGTTTCAAAAGAGCTGCTGGTTTGGCCTTGTTTCAGTACTTACATTAAAGACTGTTTATTTGATTTTCTACAGAAGAGAACTGCATTGCTAAACTTGGAATATATAGTATGCAGACCTAATTTGGGTAAAACACCCCTTCTGCCAGAGCTCCATAATTAGAAAACAACCATAAAAGCTATACAAAAACATATGTTAGTTTTCACAAATTTAAAGCTTTATTTGCAAAGCATCAGCCCACTCTATACAGGTGCTATGCCTGTCATGAATTATTGCTGAAGCTAGTGTCCCCGGTCCTGCTCATCTCCTCCCTTTTCCCTTCTCCTGGCTAACTCCACCCGCCTGCTCCGAGCAAGTTAACAACCTCTGTGTGCCCTCGCACACCTTCTACCCACTGCTTTAATTAGACAAACTCACATACGTGGGGATTTCCTCCTCACTGTTTTACAAAATAAAGGGAGGGTTATAAAATTCTTTGCATTTCCTTTCTTAGTAAAAATACATAGTGGAAATCTCTCCCAGTCAATTGACAGAGAGCTCACTCACCCTCTCAGCTGGGGAACAGTCTGCGTTGCTCAATCTTCTATGATGTGAATATTCCACCACTTAGTCAATTATTTCCTTAGTGATGGTCATACACTTTGTTTCCAATTTTTTGTCCCTAAAAAAAGTGCTGCAGTAAAATAATACATGTTCTCACGTATTAGTGCCTTTATTTGCAAGGACCAGGAGGAGAAAGATGTTTTATTATTCCTTCTCTCTTATATATATAATTTTTTTCTGTATATATAGTCTCTTTCTCTCTCATACACACACATATATATCACATGCACACTTTTTTTCAGAACAGTTTTAGACTGGATTGCAAATATGATGCCTACTTACACCAGTGTGTGTTTCCTGAAAATAAGATCATTTTCCTTTATAAACACGGTATAATTATAAAAATCAAGAAAGTAACATCAATTGGATATTATCTAATCTATAGACCTTATTCAAATTTTACTAATTATTCTACTAATGTCTTTTATAGCAGAAGAAAAAGAATTTTTTCTGTTCCAGGATCCAACCCAAGATGACCCATTGCATTTAGATATGACGCCTCTTTACTCTCCTTTAGATTGGAAGAGTTCCTCAGTCTTTGTTTTTCTATAGGTGACATTTTTATAAAATCACAAATAGAATAATTCTATTTACATTTATGTCCCTTGTCTTTTTCCCTGACTAATCTAATTTTCCATTTCGGTACCTATGTATTCTCTCATTCATTTCATTGACTACACAGTATACTGTATTAGCCAGGATGATCTGGTTTCTGTCATGAAAACAAATAACACCAGAATCTCAGTGGCTCAATGCTGCAAACATTTATTTCTTGTGCATGTGACATCTGTTGTCCTCCCTGTGACGGCTCAGTGCTCTGGCTGCTTCTGTCTCATGACTCTTCCTCCCAGTGTGTGTTTCTACAATTGCTGTACCAGGAGAACATGGAGAACCTCACATGGACTCTTAAAATCCTTTTAAAATTCCAGAGGACAAAGCAAATCACATCAGCATGCTCACCCTCAAAAGGGCGGAAATGTATTCCTACCCAGAAGGAGAAGGAACCAAGAAATACTGGTAACGACTGGTAATACCCACCACATGTATCATTTTATAATGATACTAGGGTTATAAACAGGCAAACCATAACCTATTTAAGTAGTCCCTTATTTATGGACATTAAGCTTGCTTCTGTTTTTTTTTTTTCAAAAACCTTTATAGACTTATTTTTGCACACTCGTGTGTCTACAGTATACGTTCCAAGAAATGGGACTGCAAAAGCAAAGGGAATGTGCATCTCAAGTTTAGGCTGCCATTTTAAGCTTCGCGCAAGATGGGTGAACAGAGGGAGCCGGACAACCGAGACAGAGACAGAAAAGCAGAAGAAAGAGATGGGAGAGACAGAGAAAGTAGATTTCAAGACTGACTTTCCAACTTACAAGCCCTTTGAATCTTGACTGTTTATGTCTATTAAACCGCAGTGTGTGTTCAATAAGCTCTTGTTTTTACTTTCACATGTTTGAGTGCGTTTCTGCTACTTGTCGTAAGTTGCACCACAGTTGGAGAGGACAGAAAGAGGGATGGCATGATCGTTCCTGTCATTTCAGTTTTCAACCCAGTAAAGAGTTGGGACATGGAGAGAGCTGAGCGCTCAGTTACCACACCCAATTTTCCCCACTGGACCAGTGTTCATAAGCTGAGCGGCTTTTACACCCAGTGCCCCTGGTTGATAAAAGGGAAGCTGACCTAGATCTGGAATAAGAGCACTGCCCAAGGAAAGTCTTGATTTTAAATTTCATCTCAGGAGAAGTTCTTCTCATTTTTGAAACCCAGCTCAGATTCCATTTCATGAAGGGTTGCCAGTTGCTACCAGAGCTCGTCCTGAGCTCCAGTTTTTCTTTTTTTCTTTTCTTTTTACCAGTGGGAGCTCCAATTTTTCTAAATCCTTACAACACAAGACATACAAGCAGCCCACATTTGGTTTTATACTGTTTTCTGTTTGTCTTATTGCTAGAATGAGTTCTTACATTCTTTGAGTGTAGAGAAAATATTTTATATCTATTTTGAATTTCCTAAGAACCCTGTGGATAAAACACCTAATACATGTGCAACTATTGAGTGATTTCTTCTACCTAAATTACATAAACCTGACTGAAGTTGAGTGTATTTATAAACCATAAATAAAACGAAGGACAGCTCAGCTAAAACCAACACGTGGTTCTCATCTGCCACATTTCCCAAGGAATACAGATTATTGTCTTGGTGAAATAACTGCAGCAATTCTGAAAATGGACAGCCGACACCTGTGAGTATCGTTCTAGTGACTGCAGACCTTTTTCTCAGACTTGTATCAACTTAGTAAGCCTACCCACATTCTATATGCATATATGGAGACTATGATACACACCGTCCTAATCACTCTGTAGGGTTATTTATTTTAAAGTATTGGAAGCCTCTTTCCCCCTTTCTTGGACGATCATTCTATAAATGCATTTTTTTCATATTTTTACCACACTACTATGTATCCGTAAATAGTACATACCATTGTTCGGGGTGCCTGGCGGGTTCAGTTGGTAGAGCATGTTTCTTTTGATCTTGGGGTCATGGGTTCAAGCCCCACATTGGGCAAAGGGCTTACTTAAAAACAAAAAAGGAATATATATATACCATTGTTGCACACGCGTGCTTTAAGTCGTAAATGTTGTCATACCCTTATTGTTCTGCAATCTCCCTTTTTCCTCTTCATAACATACACTTGTAATGTATCTCATGTTAATATGGTAACTCTAGATCACCTAACTATCTAGAATTTCATTTTCACAAACCCATTTTCCTGTTGATGCCCATTTAAAGTTACTTCAAGTTTTCCCAGTTTCAAAAAACTGCGGCAAGGAAATGTCCGTATCTACTTATGCACACACCCAAGACTTTGTCCATGGTATGTAACTGACAAGTGGAGTTGCTGTATATGCGTATCAATTTTGATAATGCCTCCATTTGATAAATAGCCCTCCAAGATGGTTGTAGCACTTTGACTCCCACTAGCAATACCTGAAAATGCCATTTCCCCCACATCCTCCCTTGCTTTGTGCTAATTTGGTCTGCCACAATGAACAGACTTGAATCGGCCAAGAGCTGCCCTGACCACTGTATGGCTTTTGGGGATCCATATCTTGTGATCTACCAGGTGGGAGGCCCTCACCCTTTGTTATATATCCATTCAATCAAGCTTGTTGATTGTACCTCTCCGGGCCAGCTTGATCTATTAGGTAAGGGGTGCTAAGAGCCTCCTCGATGATGACTTCGTTGAACACCCTCCTATGGTTCTTGATTGCTCTAGATGCTGGCAAATTATTCTTTTTTATCAAAGAGTTTTACTTGTCACCCCAAATGATGCTTTTTACCTTAAATTCCATTTGTTTGCTATTCATTCCATTAAATACCATTATTCTTCCACACGTTTTTCTTTTTCATTTGTATTTGATTGTTACATTTTTCCTTTCTTTTATTTTCAAATTTCTGGATGGTTTTCAATGTGTTTCTTTTTCATTTTTTAAGATTTTATTTATTTATTTGACAGAGAGAGAGGCAGCGAGAGAGGGAACACAAGCAGAGGGAGTGGGAGAGGGAGAAGCAGGCTTCCCGCCGAGCAGTGAGCCCGACGCGGGGCTCGATCCCAGAACGCTGGGATCATGACCTGAGCCGAAGGCAGACTCTTAACAACTGAGCCACCCAGGCGCCCCATAATCTTATGTATGTATGTATTTAGCAATCTCCACGCCCAACGTGGGGCTCAAACTCACAACCCTGAGATCAAGAGCTGCATGTCACATGCTCTACTGACTGAGCCAGCCAGGCACCCCTTAACTGTGTTTCTTGAACTAGATATAGTTTTGTTTATTTGTTTGTTTGTTTATTAACCGAATGGGATGCTCTTTTGGTAAACGAGTTCTATCCAATGAACTCAAACAGTGATCCTGGTGTTTTTGGATTTATTCTACCATCTAATTTGGGTCTTCTCTTTACTATCCTTTTCCTTTTTTTTCTTCTTATTCCTTTTCTCTCTTCTTTGGGACTGACAAAGTGTTTTTCCTCCTTTGTTAATTTCAAAGTTATGCATTGTATTTCTATTTTTTAACGTACATATTAGCTCTATACTTTTCCTACAAAGACTTAAGTTAGTCAATGTTTTTTTCTTTCTCCTAAACAAGACACAAAGTTAAGCATGTTTTAACTACCTGTTAAGCACTCCCATATTGTTTTTTAAACCTCAAATTATTTTTTATAATAGCTAATTATATTTACCCACTTAAATTTTCATTTTTTTAAGATTTATTTATTTACTTGAGAGAAAGAGACAGAGAGAGAGAAAGATAGCGTGAACGGGAGAGGCAGGGAGAGAGAATCTCAAGCAGACTCCGTGTTGAGTGCAGAGCCCGACTTGGGGCTCGATCCCAGGACTCTGAGATCACAACCTGAGCCGAAACCAAGAGTCATTCACTTAACCAACTGAGTCACCCAGGTGCCCCTGCTTAAATTACCGTTGTCTGTGATCACTATGTTTTCTTTCATCTAATCTCTCCCCCTAGGTTAGCTATTCTTCTGATTGCAGTATACCTTTTAACAGGGCTATGGTTAGTAAGTCTTCTTATTTTTGTATATTTCTTTTGTATATTTTGTCTTTCTAAATATGTATTTTCATCAAGCACTTATGCTACTTTTCCCATACAATGTAAGCTAATAAGTCGAGGAGAAGTTTTCCATTTTGGAACTATTTTGCCAGCCAAATAAAGAAGTAAAAATTAAATTTGAATATCCCCATTTTGAACTTCATAATGGATTAATGGTTGCCTGCATCATACAGAAAGATAATCAGCTATTACATGTCTCCTACATGCCACCTACAAAGAAGCTGGACCCGAAATTATACCTGAATCTGATCAAGTCCATAATCCCATTACCAGTTAATAGAAAATACAGAAGAACTGGGTAAATTACACGGGAATGCGATTAGCAAAGTCCAGATGTGAGAAACTCTATAAGACAAATCAAACAACCCAGTTTCTTCCAGAGCTAAGTTGTAAAGAGAAGGGGGGGCAAAGGGAGAATGGAGGGGTGCTTGGGGGATTGGGAGAAACTTAAAAGATGTATACTCTTTGTGAAGCAAGTTGAATTATAGGGTATATGCATGTCTTGGGTGACAGACTAGAAAGAAAACAAGAAAACGATGACCATAAAAGGGAAGATGTGGTTACTCTGAGGTGAAAGGGAAAGCATCGGGACTGCGACAGGATACATGGAGGACGTCTGGGGCACCTGCGGAGTGGACCCACTTGGCATATGGCAGAGAACAAGATCGAGTCCCCAGCCCTCAGGGAGTCTGCATCGTATTGGAAGACATAAACCATGACAATCAGTGATATTAGTGATAAATGCACAAAAAAATATAAAGTATGATTGATCCCAAACCTCTAAATAAGTGACAACTGAATTTCACTCCTAACATGAAATATATGGAAAATGTAATTATTTGATGAAGCCAAGAAGTAACAATTTTTTTCTAATAGATGGCCAATTGAGAGAAAAAAATAAAGAGAAAAGGAAGGAAATGAGAGAAAAAGAAATAGAATCACCAAACACAAGGCCAGAGATGATACACGGGGAGAGAGACACCCACAAAGGCATAAAGGAACATCCACAGCCCAGGGCCAGAATTTTATGGAGTAAAACGCTTTGCTACTGCCACAAATTCATGGCTCTGCAGAGACGGGGCATGTTCTCTCGGACCTTCCCTTCCAGAGGACAATCAGTCAAGGTCTGGAGACCCTAGATCGGCCCTAAAGTTTGGTCCCTATTTGGATCCAAACACCCCGGGCTGAAGTGATACCTTATGACCACATTTCTGAAAACAGATTTTGTAAGGAAAATAAGGTGAAAGAGGGGTATCTGCCACAGGGGTGCCTGAGCAAACCCCCCAGTTTAGCCAGGACCGACAGTCCATGCCCCGTAGTCCCCTTTCCTTGCAGCCCGGCAGGGTCACAAAATGGGTGCAGAGAACGCAGAATGTGTCTCCCCCTGCTCACCTTGGAAGGTTCATTCATAGCTCATTTCTCCGGATGCAGGAAGGAAGTCAATCCCACCACCTACAACATTAACAAAAATGGCAACAAAATGACTGTGGTTTTTAATTTCTTCCCCTTGCAGCAGCTTCAGTTTGTCCTGTTATTACTGGATTTATTAGAAATAACTATCCAAGTCAATAAAACCACAAAGTTATAAGCCCCATCTCACCTAGAAAGAAGGATCCTAAATGCAGTCCTCAGTCACTTAAAATACACACAGTTTCTGTATATTACATTATATGCATACTTATATATTACATAATAATTATATAATAATATCATAGCTATATTTTGACTTACAAAGATAGGGAATATTAACATTAATTGACAGACTGAAAGGTCGGAAGGTCATCAGAGCAATAATCCACCATTCAGCAGTATGACCTTAGCCAAATGCTGTCTCATAAGTTTTCCAGTAATACCGATTTTTTTCTTTGTCACAGAAACAGATATTATCTTGGTTATAAAATAATATAAAAAAGTCACGCATTAAAGTAATGGACCAATAAGCATATAAAAAATGCTTCAGAGAGGCGCCTGGCTGGCTCAGTCAGCGGAGTGTGCAACCCTTGATCTCTGGGTTGTGAGTTGAGCCCACGTTGGATGTAGAGATTACTTAAAAATAAAATCTTTCAGGAAAAAAAAAGATGCTTCAGAAAAAAGTAATACAAACTCCTTTTTTAAAAACTAAACACTAGAGGGGTGCCTGGGTGGCGCACTGGGTTAGCGTCTGACTCTTGGTTTCAGCCTAGGTCGTGATCTCACAGTTGTGAGACTGAGCCTCCCAACGGGCTCCGTGCTCAGCCTGGAGTCTGCGTGAGATTCTCTCTCTCTCTGAAGTAAATGAATAAATCTTTTAAAACTTGAACAGTAGAAAAAGTAGCAAAAAACTAAAAGTCACTGGTACTCTCTCAACCAAGAAATCTACATACCCAGACTTTTCTCTTTGCCTGTAAATATGTGCTTGCATGTGCACACACACACACACACAGTTGACAAACGCAGGGTCACTCTAAACATGTTGTTTTAGAATCTTATTTTCTTACTTAATGTATCATAGATATTCCTGATATGTTGTAGAATGAAAAAGGAAGTTACTCAATAATATATATGTTCAAGAATGACTCGTATTTTAGGAATTCTGTATGTTTAGGGATGCCTGGCTGGCTCATTCACAAAGGCATGTGAGTCTTGATCTCAGGGTTGTGAGTTTGAGCCTCATGTTGGGTGTAGAGGTTACTTAAAAATAAAATCTTAAAAAAAAAGAAAAAGACTTCTGTAAATTTATATCTAGATATAAAATAAATCTAGACACACTAATACATGATTTTATTTGCACAGGAAGTTATCTGGCAGGGTACAAACTGAATTTTCAACATCAGGAAATGGGATGAAAGGGTAAATAGAAGGAACATTACATTTTTACTTTATTTTTATTTTTAAGAATTTATTTTTTTATTTGAGAGAGAGAGCACAAGCAGGGGGAGAAGCAGGCAGAGGGAGAGGGAGAAGCAGGCTCCCCGCTGAGCAGAGAACCTGACATGGGACTCGATTCCAAGACCCTGGAATCATGACCTGAGCCGAAGACAGACACTTAACAGACTGAGCCACCCAGGTACCCCTACACTTTTATTTTATTTTATTATCTATCCCAAAAATACATGTACTATTTCAGAAATTAATAAAAGTACATATCACAAACAGCTTTTCATATTAATTAAAATTTAAATCACCATTTTTAATTGTTCTATACTATTCTAGTGTATGATAATACTATAAGAAATCCCTCTTTATGAAATTTAGAAACCTTTTGTCAAATCATAAATGTTGGGATTATGTTAAACTTGTGGATACATTTGGGGAGAACGAACTTATTTATAATATTGACTATGTCCCAAATCTTTTATGTTCCTCAGTCAAGTTATATAGTTTCCTTCAAATACGTCCATCACTTACCTTGTCAAAAATTTATGAGTATCTATTTTATGTTGTGTATTATTAATGCCAATAGGAATTTTTATTTTTGTTTATAAGTATCACTGACATTTTATAGGTACTCAACGAGCATTTGTTGACTGAGTAAGTGCAAAAGAGAATAAACTTTAAAAAGCCATGAAAACTTTATAGACTAAGGGAGAAATGTGCCGTAACATCTGAAATAGTTGAGTTTAATTATACTAACACAAAAGAAGTAGTCAACTTGATTTGCTAGGGCTCGTATCTAAAAGTGAACTCAGCATTCAGGCCTCCCTGTCAGGCCTGGCCCTACCCATGCATGGTGGACCTGGGGAACTTACATACACTTGGGGAAGAAAGTCTCAGCTATCACTTCACTATGCCTAGAGTTCTGCCATTAATATCACGGCGTCAGATTAAGGGATTCCTTTCTCTGAAAATGCGAACAACCCTGGGAAAGGTAATAGAACACTATGCACTAAGCCATTACGGTCTTTTATACCTTTTTAGGAATTAACGATCAGTTCCTTCCCAACTTGTAGCTAATTAAGAAGAGTGGGTTTTTTTTAAGATTTTATTTATTTATTTGACAGAGAGAGAGAGAGCGTGCATACACAAGCAGGGGGAGCGGCAGGCAGAGGGAGAGGGAGAAGCAGACTCTCCGCTGAGCAGGGAGCCTGATGCAGGGCTCCATCCCAGGACCCCGGGACCATAACCTGAGCCAAAGGCAGACTCTTAACCGACTGAGTCACCCAGGCGCCCCAAGAAGAGTTTTTGATAAGAGAAGAGAATTAAAAGAGCAAAGGGGGACGCCTGGGTGGCTCAGTCGTTAAGCGTCTGCCTTCGGCTCAGGGCGTGATCCCAGTGTTCTGGGATCGAGCCGCATATCTGGCTCCTCTGCTGGGAGCCTGCTTCTTCCTCTCCCACTCCCCCTGCTTGTGTTCCCTCTCTCGCTGGCTGTCTCTATCTCTGTCGAATAAATAAATAAAATCTTTAAAAACAAATATATAAATAAAAAAGCAAAGAACAAGGAGTACTGGGATACTGGACATATGGGATGTGTAGAGGTTAAAAAAAAGAGTCGAGAGAAGGAAGCTAAAATTTGCACATTTCTTTGGGCAGGAAGTGCATCTTGCCCATCCTTGAATGTCGTGCTTAGCACAGGACAGCCACTATGTAGATGAGTCGGTGGGTAAGCAGCTCTGCTCACCTCACAGCTTTGCCGATGAGTTGCTCTGCCCAAAGCTGCAGTCTCAGGGCTATTTTGGGGTGACCACTGCTCTGCTATTCTGACTTCCTTTCCTCAGAATTACTCATATAGGATGGGATGCCAGAACCTCATTGCTAACAGATGTTAGTTCCCTGCTGTAACAAACACTGCTAACTGCTAACACTTTTTGCATTGAGGTAAAACAGTAAGATGTGTATTTATGCGGGATAAATGTCTCCCTATAGAATAAAGAGAGATTATTATCAACAGCTATTTGGTCAGGGCAACAATGAGTTCTCCTTCCCACTCCTCATGGGTCTGATCATTTCAAAACTGACCCCACTGGGGAAGTACGGGGAGACTGGGAGACAAGGGATAAACAATGGATCTTTCCCCACTGTTTAGTTTTTTTCCACTGATGGTGTTTATGAACTTATTATATAATGTAGCAAAATGATGACTCAGCACAGAGTCACCACTTCTCCAACTCCTATTGGATCTGAAGAAAAGGGAGGAAAACTGATGGAGCAGGAGAGCGTTTGCTGCGGGCAGAGGAGAGGGTGCCAGGTAGAAAGAGAACAAATGGTATCATGTGAGAGCCAAATTGAGACTTTTTTATTGATAACAATTTTCTCTTTGGTGATGACAAAAATATATTGTGTTAAGATCCTAAAGTTTATTTCAGATCCTCAATGATGGACAACAAATGTTGCTATGGCAATTATCTCCTATGAGATTCATAAAGCCTGGACGTTCTCTATCTTGGTTTCCAGGGAGCCTTCAGTGGCCACCAGACAGTGGGTACTCCATAAATAACTGTTGGATGGATGAGTGAATATTTAATACTGCGGATTCATTATCCTTCCGAGAATGAGTAGAAAACCTTTAATAAATTAAATCTAAATAATTGGGAAGGGATGTCAAGGGTAGAGGAGATCTGTGATCTGTTTTATACCTGACAAAAACAGCACTGACCATTCCTTGGTCTCAAACCAAGTTACCCTGAAAAATCTACCCATGTCCAATTCTTCTCTACTGCAAGGTCTAAACCTGGGGCTGTCTACTCCAAGTAGTTATTCATATAATTATTACTGGCAAAATCCTAAGATAGGTGCTTCACTCTCCACTTTGTTCAGTCAGTGTAGATGCGATCTAAGGCAAGTGAAAAGAAGCCATGTTATCTAAACTGATGCAGGTTCTCAGTCTAAGCTGATTTTTTTCCCTTTATTCTCCTGTGAATTAATATGAATTAGAGAAAATGATTTGAGGTAACTCTACAAAATAATTTGTTTTTAAAAGATTACTCTGAAATTGAGCCAATGTTGTTTTTCTGTCAATTAAGATAATTGCTTATCCTCCACTGAATTTTGCACTCAAGTCTTTTGTGGTTTAAGACATTTGCATCTAGTCCAAATCATGGCATTGTTTCACATTAAATAGAAGTTGTAAACCTAATACCAAGCAATCTAAGTATAAAGGTCTTCCTGCACGATAAAGACACAAGTTGTAAGTAATCACGTCCCCAGAGAATCCCGAAATAGAAGTGCCTCCTGTGACCCATCTCACATGCCGTCGCGTGGAGCTATAAACGTATCAAATACACTCGATACAGATTTTGGATCGTGTTCAACATAAGCTCAGTTACTACTGACAAAATCGGAAGTTATAGTTCTAACGATTGATGTTTCCAAGTTCAAACTGTTTGCATAAGAATGATCATTAAAAGTATCAACATTTTGAGGTGCCTGGGTGGCTCAGTCGGTGAAGCCTCTGCCTTCAGCTCAGGTCATGGTCTCAGGGTCCTGGGATCGAGTCCTGCATCGGGCTCCCTGCTCAGCGGGGGTCTGCTTCTCCCTCTCCCCCACTCTGTGTGCTCTCTCTCTCAAATAAATAAATAAAATCTTTAAAATAAAATTAGATAAATAAAAGTATCAACATTTTCAGTAAATTTGATAGAGCTGGTTATGATTACACACACAACAGTTGGTGCTGTTTGGAGACAGCATACATCGTGACTTCTTAAACTAATAAATCCTCACTTTCAGCAGGTTTTGTTACGGCGGCCAATCGATAGAGTTGTTACAAACGAAGGTGTGAGAAAAGAATCAAGCCTGCCCCCCCCCAAACTGTAGTGCAAATCCCCCAATAGTACCTTGTGATTAATCTACACCGGCATTGTTTTAGACACAACGTCTGGATAATAAGCAAAAGGCCACGTGGTCAAGTCATTCTCACCCAACTGCACTGCCCTGCTCATAATAAAGCAAAAGTTATTTATGTTTTCAAAGGAAGAGGCACGACCTTTAGTCAGCCAGTGGGTCATAGCATGACCGATGTCCATGAGTCGGAGGGTGTTGAGCCAAAACGCATCCAGAAAGGCTGAAAGACAGACACCAAGGAGAGGGAGGAAGCATTTGGAGACTACCAAGCGATAAAGGGCTGCATAATCAGCTTGCAGCCCGTCAGAGAACAGCTGCACTTGACCTGACACGCGTTGTTAGGTCAGTTCCTTGCTCCCATCTGTGCGGGCCTGGAGAGTCCATTTCCCTTGGCCACCGATTAGTCAAGGGGTCCTAGACAAGACTCGGAAACCAGCACTTTTGTTTTACTACTTTGTGCCTTGGGAAAGCCTAGGTGCCTTTCCTTCTCAAGCACCTGGTGCCTCCACCTCGTTAAAATATGGTCTCAGATCCTTCAGGCACACACATTGCTTCATACAAAATAGACGCTCAGTATACATTTTCATTTTCCTCCTCCTTTGCCATCGTCAAATTGCTGATGAAAATGTGCTTTTATTTCTTCTAGGCTATTTTTATTTTCAGATACCAAATCCGGGAATCAACGGAATGAGACAAGAGGGAGGAATTTTAAGCAGCGACTCTTGCGACTGTCTGCTTCATTTGTACATGAGCCTTTTTGATTAGCTAAAACCCCAGCACAGGCCATGAGGGAGGCAATCCTCAGAGTGCTTTGCACGGAATATGTCATTTCCTCCAACAGCCCTATGATGTAATACATTAGCCCACTTGGGCTGCTATGACAAAAATAGACTGGGTGACTTCAACAACATTTATTTCTCCCGGTTCTGGAGGCCGGGATACCCAGGCTCAAGGTACCAGCAGATTCTGTGTCTGCTGAGAGCTCACATCCTGGTTTATAGACATCCATCTTCTCTCTGTGTCCTGACAGGGTGGGAGGGGTGAGGGAGCTCTCGGGGGTCTCTTTATAAGGGCACTCATCTCACCATGAGGGCTCCACCCCATGACCTAGTCACCCCCTAAATGCTCCACCTCCAATTATCATCAAATTTGGGGTTAGGTTCAACATATGAATTCTGGGAGGACACAGACATTCAGCCTAGAGCGGGTAGATACTGATGTCAGCTTCATGTTATGGGCTGAAGAAAGTGGGCATTTGTAGGGTGAGAACTTTCCTAAAATCACACTGCGAGAAAGAAATGCAGCCAGGGCATCTGCTGTGGGGCCCGTGCCTTAAGCCTGCGCCATGTCCTGGGTGGGCTCTCAATGCGAGGCAAAGACCACACCAGTTCATTAATCTCAACATGTTCATTCTTTTCAGGGACCTTGAGGCTGGTCACGGATCCCCCATCTAAGGCTGGTGTAGTAGGCAAAATAATGACCTCCCAGAGATGTCCATACTCTAGTGTCCAGAACTTTTAAGTTTGTCCCCTTACACGGCAAAAGGAAATTTGCAGATGTGATTAACGTTATGGACCTTAAAATTGGGAGATTATTCTGGATTATCTGGGTGGGCTCAATTTAATCACATGAGACCTTAAAAATGGAAGTGGAAAACAGATGGATCAGAGAGATGAGACCAAAGAAAAAGGAAGAGAAATTTCAAGTATGAGAGGGATTCAGCCCACTGCTGCTGGCTTTGAAAATGAGGAAGGAAATGGGGAGCTCAGTCCTAGAACCACAGGGTTCTGAATTCTGCCAACAACCCCAAATGAACAAAAATACCGATCTTCCCCGGATCCTTTAAAAAGGAACGCAAACCTGCTGATGATAACTTGATTTAGTCCAGTTAGACTGGGGTCGGATGTCTGATGCAGAGAACTGAAGGTAATAAATTCTTGCTGTTTTCAGCCCCAAGTTCGTGGTGACTTGTTGCAGCAGCAATAGGAGACTTCCGATGGGTTAGTTCCTTTATTCAAGTTAATGACATTCCCCTAATGCCTAGTCAGGAAGGGAGATGCACACAATTTTCTGACTCTGGTCCTTCTCTTACATGGAAAGAAACGCAAAAATGCATGAGGCAAATCTGGATTGTTCTGTGTGGTTTGAACCATATCCCAGGGTCAGTGGACACAGTACCATTCCAGTATGGGTCTAAATGCCATGGTTTGTCCAGAACTGGGTTAATTGGTCTTGAACCCAGAGAAACAATCTCTCAGTGACTTCTTTTCTAACTGACTCCAGTGCAGGTGTCATTAGAGACATGAAAGGGTGAATTAGAGCGCACTTTTATATCTGGTGAAAATTTCTAGATTTCTGTGCAATAGCAATGACTTCCGGCATTTGATTTCAGAATAAAAATACTTTGCTAAAGAAAAGGATATTCCCAAGTTGATTTACTCTCCATTGTGAGCAGTAATTTTCTAAAATGCAACCTCCTGTTTGATCAATGGAGACCTATAATAAAATGCATTGTTTGTACTTTTAGTAGAAAAGGTTTAAGAATAAGACAAAGGAAAAATCAAAACGTAACGCAAACGTATTCAATGAAGCCCTTGTAACGTTGATGCTTTACTTCTTTGACTACTCTTTCTTAAGTTACACCCAGCCTCTGCATTTTCCTCTTGTTGCCTGGCAAATCTGTGTCTCAGGTTTTGTTTACTTTGTCTTTCCCCTTCTTCTTTCCATCACATCGCCCGCCATCAGCCTCCCCCGGCAGCAGGAGCGGGATGTGCCAACAGGGCTGTGTCTGCAGGGGCTGAGGGTCTCCTGACTGGGCAGCTGGCTGCCTCATTGGTGCCGGGCTCCAGCAAAAGCCAGGGTCCCCTCCAAATGTGTGTGGGGGGGGGCGGATAAAGAGACTGCCTGGGAGATTATGCACATCTTCTTCCTAACATATGTAACAGAACAAAAGTGTGTTCATGACTTTGGATACTTAGGAAATTTTCTCAAC
This sequence comes from Ursus maritimus, assembly GCF_017311325.1. Lineage (NCBI taxonomy): Eukaryota > Metazoa > Chordata > Mammalia > Carnivora > Ursidae > Ursus > Ursus maritimus. The sequence goes on from NW_024426663.1 coordinate 476,935, forward strand.
TTGAAGAGACAGCTGATGGAGAAAACAAAAGTGACCTGATCTCAGATCTGTGGCAGAGTTTTCTTCTATAGCCCATGAAAGATACAGTAATAGCGTTTGCATAATCCCAGGTTGGTTTGACTTTCTTCTTGGGAATTGCCGAAGTCAACCTGCTTCAGGCCAGCCTTCTCCTGGCCTTCCAGACAGAGACCTGGCCTGTCTGGTTCCCAGGTCTGGCAATGTCTGGCACATAGGCTATGCCTATAGACATGAGAGAGTGACTAGCGGCCAAGTTCTCATCTTCTGCTTCTTTCTCATCTATGAAAGGGTTGAAAGGGCCTAAGCTTTGTAGAGATGACTGGATGACCTAAGGGCTTCACACTCCCCAGACTGTAATTTCTTAAAGGTAAAGATTACATAATGTTCCTCTATCTCAGTTTTAATATCTAGCTGTTCTTTTTTTCCCCTTAAATTATTTGACACTTATTTTGCATTAGGCATTCTTCTGAAAACTTGGCAAATTACAATTTATTTAATCATCATGACAACCCTGTGAAGTGGGACTACTGTTGTCCCTATTTTATGGCTGAGGCAACAGAAGCACAGAGAGCTTACGTAACTTGCCCAAAGTCTAAATGGTGGAGCTGGGATATCACCCGTCCAAGCTGGATCCAGAGACAGGGCTGCACACCCGACGCCTAACTGGGCTGCTTTGTCTTACTAGCAGTAGGGAGAATGGTGAAGGAAGGAAAAGGTTTGGAATCTGAGTCAGGAGAAGATTGAGAAAGGAGAGTATTTATACAAAAGAAATTCAAATGAATAGTATGCTTCCAGATACTTCATGCGTAGTTGACATAATACAAATGTTAACACTGTATGAAACATAGTGATAAAAATGTAGGTTGATTTGAATACATAACTTAAAAGAATTTTGCTCCTCGGCTAAAAAACCTTAAAAATATCAAACTTTGAATCATTTGAAGTACTCAAAAACATGACCCCCAACTTCCAGTCACGTAATAATTACTGTATTCATTTAGTAGGTAATTATACAAACTCATAATCAGATAAGAAGTTCCACATTCATCTCTCCTTGCAAGCAGTTACAATAGTCTGCTAGGGCTGCCATAACAACGTACCACAAAATAATTGGCTTAAGTGACGGAAACTTACTGTCTCACAGTTCCGGATGTCAGAAGTGCAAGATCAAGCTGTCCACAGGGTTGCTTTCTTCTGAGAGCTGTGAGGGAAAGATCTGCTCCAGCCCTCTCTCCTTGGCATGGAGACAACAGACTTCTCTCTACATGTCTCACATCTCTTCCTCTGTGTGTCTGTGTCCAAATTCCTTTTTTTTTTTTTTTTTTTGAGAGAGAGAGAGAGAACATGTGAGCAAGGGGGGATGGGGTGGGGGGAATTTAAAAAAAAAATTATTGGAGGTGGGGGGGCAAAGGGTGAGGGCAAGAGAGACTCAAACAGACTCTGCACTGAGCATGGAGCCCAATGCAGGGCTCGATCCCACGACCCTGAGATCATGACCTGAGCCAAAACCAAGAGTCAGACTAGCCAACTGTGCCACCCAGGTGCCCTTAAGGAGAGAGAATCTTAAGCAGCCTCCAAACCCAGCCTGATGCAGGGCTCAATCTCACAATCCTGAGGTCATGACGTGAGCCAAAATCAAGAGTCAGATGCTTAACTAACTGAGCCACCAAGAAGCCTCCTTTGTATAAGGACACCAGTCATATTGGATTAGAACCCATCATAATCGCCTCATTTTAACTTGATTATCTTTGTAAACACCCTTCCTCCAAAAAGGTCACATTCTGAGGTATGGAGGGTTAGGATTCCAACCTATCTTTTTTGGGGAAGACACAATTCAACCCATATTGGCAGTAATAATATAGGGGTAAGAGTAGGGGTCTGAATTCTAGCTCTGACATTTATTAATTATCAAATTTTGCTATACCTGATTTTCTTCCCTTAAATGGGGATAAACTGGATAGTAACTGCTTCATGCCGTCATGAAGATTAAATGAATTAGTACATGTAGCACTTAGAGTACTGGGTAGTACAATGCATGTTATATATCCATTCATTCAAAAAATAGTTTCTGAACACCTATTAAGTGCCAGGCACTATTCTAGGTGTTTGAGATACAGAAGTAAACAAAATAGGCAAAAATATTTACGTTGGTGGAGCTCATAATGTAATGGGGAAAGAAAAACAATTTAAAAATCAGAACATACAGAGGACTACAAGCCAATATCTCTGATGCAAAAAAAAAAAAATCCTCAACAAAATATTAGCAAACTGAATACATTAAAAAAATCATTCACCATGATCAAGTGGGATTTATTCCCAGGATGCAAGGATAGTTCAATATTCGCAAAACAACACGGTTCATCATGTTAATGAGAAAAAATAAAAACCGTATGATCCTTTCAATAGATGCAGGAAAAGCATTTGACAAAGTACAACATCGCTCATGATAAAAACTCAACAAAGCAGGTTTAGAGGAAACATACCTCAACATAATAAAGACCATATATGAAAAACCCACAGCAAACATCATCCTCAATGGTGAAAAACTGAGAGCTTTCCCCCTAAGATCAGGAACAAGACAAGGATGTCCACTCTGACCACTTTTATTCAACATAGTACTGGAAGTCCTAGCCACAGCAATCAGACAAGAAAAAGGAATAAAAGGCATCCAGATTAGTAATGAAGAAGTAAAATTTTCACTGTAGATGACGTGACACTATATATAGAAAACCCTAAAGGTGCTACTAAAAAATGACCAGAACCGTTAAATGAATTCAGTAAGGTTGCAGGATACAAAATCAATGTACAGAAGTCTGTTGCACTTCTTTTTTAAAAAATTTAATTAATTAACATATAGTGTATTACTAGTTGCAGAGGTAGAATTAAGTGATTCATTAGTTGCATGTAACACCCAGTGCTGATTACATCAAATGCCCTCCTTATCGCCCATCACCCAATTACTCCTTACCCCCACCCACCTCCCCTCCAGCAACCCTCAGTTTGTTTCGTATAGTTAAGAGTCTCTTATGGTTTGTCTGCCTCTCTGATTTCATCTTATTTTATTTTCCCCTCCCTTCCCCTATGATCCTCTGTTTTGTTTCTGAAATTCCACATATGAGTGAAATCATAATAACTGTCTTCTCTGATTGACTTATTTCCCTTAGCATAATACACTCTAGCTCCATCCACGTCATTGCAAATGGTAAGGTTTCATTTTTTTGATGGCTGAGTAATATTCCAATATATATATATACCACATCTTCTTTATCCATTCATCTGTCAATGGCATCTTGGCTCTTTCCATATCTTGGCTATTATGGACATTACTACTATAAACATTGGGGTGCAGGTACCCTTTTGGATCTCTATGTTTGTGTCCTTCTGGTAAATACCTAGTAGTGCAATTCCTGGGTCATAGGGTAGCTCTATATTTAACTTTTTGAGCAATGTCTATGCTGTTTTCTGGAGTAGCTGTACCAATTTGCATTCCCACCAGCAGCATAAGAGGGCTCCCCTTTCTCCACATGCTTGCCAGCACCTGTTGTTTCCTTCAATGTACAGAAATCTGTTGCATTTCTACACACTAACAATGAAGCAGTAGAAAGAGACACCAAGAATACAATCCCATTGCCAACTGCACCAAAAATAATAATATACCTAGGAATAAACCTAACCAAGGAGGTCAAAGACCTGTACTCTGAAAACTATAAAACACTGATGAATGAAATTGAAGATGACACAAAGAAATGGAAAGGCATTCCATGTTCATGGATTGGATGAACAAATATTGTTAAAATGTGTATACTGCCAAAAGCAATCTACACATTTAATGAAATCCCTATCAAAATACCAACTGCATTTTTCACAGAACTGGAACAAATAATTTTAAAATTTGTATGGAACCACAAAAGACCCTTAATAGCCAAAGCAGTCTTAAAAAAGAAAAACAAAGCCAGAGATAACACAATTCCAGATTTTAAGTCATACTACAAAGCTATAGTAATCAAACAGTATGGTACTGGCACAAGAATAGACAGATAGATCAATGGAACAGAATAGGAAGCCCAGAAATAAACCCATACTTATATGGTCAATTAATCTTCAACAAAGGAGGCAATAATATCCAATTGGAAAAGGACAGTCTCTACAACAAATGATGTTGGGAAAACTGGTCAGCTACATGCAAAAGAATGAAACTGGACCACTTTCTTACACCATACACAAAAATGAATTCAAAATGGATTAAAGACCAAAATGTGAGACCTGAAACCATAAAAATCCTAGAAGAGAGCACAGGCAGTAATTTCTCTGACATTGGCCATAGCAACATTTTTCTATTGTCTCCTGAGGCAAGGGAAACAGAAGGAAGAATAAACTATTAAGACTACATCAAAATAAAAAGCTTCTGCCAGCAAAGTGAACAATCAACAAAACTAAAAGACTGAATGGGAGAAGATATTTGCAAATGACATATCTGATAAAGGGCTAGTATCCAAAATATATAAAGAACTTATATAACCCAACACCAAAAAAACAATTAACCCAATCAAGAAATGGGCAGGAGACATGAACAGACATTTCTCCAAAGAAGACATCCAAATGGCCAACAGACACATGAAAAGATGCTCAACATCACCCATCATCAGGGGAATGCAAATGAAAATGACAATGAGATACCACCTCATACCTGTCAGAGAACGGCTAAAATCAAAACTGCAAGAAACAAGTGTTGGCAAAGATGGGGAAAAAAAGGAACCCTCTTGAACTGTTGGCGGTAATACAAACTGATATAGCCACTGTGGAAATCAGTATGGAAGTTCCTCAAAAAATTAAAAATAGAATTACCATGGAGCACCTGCGTGGCTCAGTCGGTTAAGTGGCTGACTCTTGATTTCCTCTCAGATCAAGATCTCAGGGTCCTGGGATCGAGCCCCGTGTCTGGCTCCATGCTCAGCAGGGAGTCTGCTTAAGGATTCACTCTCTCCCTCTTCCTCTGCCCCTACCCTTGCTTGCTCTCTCTCTCTCTCTCTCTCAAATAAATAAATAAATACTAAAAAAGAAAAAAAAAAAGAATTACCATATGATCCAGTAATTACATTACTGGGCATTTACCCCAAAAAACACACAAACACTAATTCAACATTAGTTGCAGCATTATTTACAATAATCAAATTACAGAAGCAGCCCAAGTGTCCATTGATAGGTAAATGGATAAATCAGAGGTTTTATACACACACACACACACACACACACACACACACACACTGGAATATTATTCAGCAATAAAAATGAATGAAATCTTGCTGTGGGGCATCTGGCTTGGGTGGAGGCCTGTGGTTCAGGTGGCGAAAGAATTTGCCCAAGGCAGAACAAAGGAGACAGAAGTTTACTGAATACACTGCAAAGGAGCAGTGGGCAAGACAGCAAAGGAGAGACTGTCTGCCATGAGGTGGTGGTGAGGGGCTATAGTTATAGGGCAGAGTAAGGGAGTATGGGAAACTGTGGAGTTTTCCCTTTTTTGGTAATCTTAGGAACAGTGCCTGGTTAGGGCCTATGGCTTAATGAGCTTGTTTGCATCAGCTCAGTGGTCACTGTGGGCCCTTTTGCCTTGCTCAAGTTTCCATTGCTCAAGCCTGTTGCCTAAAAGTGGCGTCCACACTTGTTATTTGCAATAACATGAATGGATCCAGAGAGTATAATGCTAATGCTAAGCGAAGTAAGCCAGTCAGAGAAAAATACCATGTGATTTCCTCATATGTGGAATTTAAGAAACAAAACAAAAGAAAAAAGGAAAAAAGAAGACTCTTAACTACAGAGAACAAACTGATGGTTACCAGAGGGGGGTGGGATGGGGTATAGGCAACGGGGATTAAAGAGTACACTTATCTTTTTTTTTCTTTTTTTTTTTTTTTTAAGATTTATTTATTTATTTGGAAGAGTGAGAGAGAGACCAGGTTGATCCCAGGACAGAGATCATGACCTGAGCTGGAGGCAGACACTTAAGTGACTAAGCCACCCAGGTGCCCCAAGAGTGCACTTACCTTGATGAGCCCTGAGTAATGTATAGAACTGTTGAATCACTACATGACATGACTGAGACTAATATATGACACTGTATGTTAACTATACTGGAATTAAAATTAATGAATAAACAACATCACTTTAAAATCTATATTTTTAAAAAAGTAGGACATACAGAATGTCATACATAATGAGTTCTATGGAGAAAAACAAAGCCAGACAGGGGCCAGAGAACATTGGGGGTGACAATTCAGGATCAGAGAAGGCTCCACTGAGGTGCCATTGGAGCAAAGACCTGAAAAGTGAGAGGAGACACTTAAGTAGTTACCTGCAGCTTCTGAGATGTAGGAGGGTTCCCCCATATCAGCCCTATTGACACCGAGGGCTGGATAATCTTGTGGGAGGGCTGTCCTGTGCATTGTAGGATGGTGGCAGCATCCCCAGCCACTATTTGCTAGATGCTGGCAGCATCCACTTCTCCAGTTGTGACCATCTGTTTGACAACCAAAGATGTCTCCAGACATTGCCACATGTCCTGTATGGGGCAAAATCACTCCTAGTTGAGACAGAAGGAGGGTGAAAGGCCAGAGGCAGGAATGCATTCAGCTTGTTTGAGGCACAGCAAGGAGGCAGGCAGTAGATGACATTAGAAGAGGGAGGGATAAACCCCATCACCTATGACAGATGGGAAGCTACTGGACGGTGAAGAGCAAACGGTTCAGAGCAAAAGGGTTTTGCTCTGAACACAATTTGACCCACATTTTAAAAAGATCCAATTGGCTGACACATTGAGAACTGACTGTAGGTGACAAGACAGAAATGGAGAGCTCGGTTGGGAGGCTATCTCAATAATCTCATTAATTTTTTATTTGGTTGAATTTGTTCACTGGTGTGGCTGGATGGTGGTAGGAGTGCTGAGAGAATTGAGCTAAGAATCTCTAGGGAAGAAGAGAGGAAGGAGAATTAGCACGAAAGGGAAAAGCTACTTGTGGGGAAGGTAGGGTTTTTTTGCCAAAGTGGAAGGCAGTGCTGTAGTTAGGGCAATCCGAAAGAGCGGAGGGGTTGTGCGGGACGAAGAGGAAACGCTGGGGGCCAGTTTGGGCGCAGGGCGCGTGAGTGCCACACTGAGGAAGCGAGGAACCGGGAGCTTTGACGCTTCAGCAACGACGAAAACTCTACCCCGCTGCGTAGATCATAGGAGCCACAAAGATAATAGTTTCAGAAGGAGTTTCCGGAAATAATATGGTGAGAGATAAGCAGAGCCAAGGTGGCGGTGGAGAAGAGCCTGAGCTTGACTTTCCGAAGGCTGCAAAGCGACGCCGGCCCGAAGTGCTGGGTTAGCGTCTTCGGGGTAGTTTTGCTCGCAGGCGAGGGCAAACTACCGTCTCCGCCCGGCCAGGGGGTGGGGGTGGGGGTGGGAACGTTTCCAGGGCATCGGATGTCAGTCAAGTCCAAGCCCACCGCAAAACGGTTGAAGTAGGGGCGCGCTTTCTCGGGAAGGGTGTCCCCAGCGGAGGGTCTGTTACGTCCCTTAGGGTCTTTCCAACGAGACCGCTGAGAAACAGCCATGCCGAGTTCCGGCAACGCGGGGAAAAGCAGGCCCCCGACAGAGAGTGGCCCGGTGGCCGAACAAGTCGGTTGTCAGACTGAAACGCCGGGTTAGCGCCCAGCAGGCGCGCGTTCACACCAGCCCCGCGCGGCGGGCGGCAGCAGCAGGGCGCCGCCTCCCCGCTCCCGTCGGTCTTCGCACCACAGGCGCCGTCACTCGTCTTTCCCTTCGGGGGACGAGGCTCCGGACGCGGGCTCCGGTCGCCCCGCCGGCGCCGCCGCAGCTCGGGCCCCGCCCCCCCCCGACGGGCGCAGGTCGCGCGGGGCGGGGCGGGGGGGCCGCGCCGGGGGGTTGGCCGCGTCACCGAGCGCGGGCCGCCCGCCTCCCGCCCCGCCCCGCCCCGCCCCGCCCCAGTCCCCCAGCTCGGCGGCCGCGGCACTGGGAGCAGCCCGGCGGCGGCGCGGAGGTCCTCGCCATGTCTGCAGCCGCGAGGCAGAGGTTCGACCGGTTCCTGCAGGAGAAGAACTGCATGACCGACCTTCTGGCCAAGCTCGAGGCCAGGACCGGCGTGAACCGGAGATACATCGCGCTCGGTGGGTGCGCGGCCGCCGCCGGGCCCGAGTGCGGGGCAGCCGCTGCACCAGCTGCTGAGCGAGCGAGCGGGAGGGGAGTTCGGAGGGGACGGTGTCGGGGACAGACGGGGCGAGCGGCGTCCCCGGGACCGAGCTGGGCGTCCGGGGACCCGGCCGGGCCGCCTGAGCTGGGCTGGGGACGCCGGCCGGGGTCCGGGGCGCGGGGAGGCCGGCGCTGACGTGTCTGTCCCGCGGCCGAGCGCCGCGTCCCGGTGGCAGTGCGCTGGCTTGGCGCCGAGTAGCGGGGCGTCCTGCGGGCGGGCGGGCGGGCGCGGTCCTCCGAGACCGCGGGTGAGCTCAGCACGGAGAAGGCTGCCCCCGGCACGGGAGCGGCCTCTCCAGATCCTCCGTGCGGCGCGGTTCCCTAGGCCGGGGGGCTGCGTGGCGGGGACCCTGCAGGAGGGGGCGCGCGAGGAAGGGCGCGGAGGTAGCGGCCTCCGGGCGTCCCCGGGCCCAGCCCCACGGCGGCTGGTTTTTCTCGTCGCCTGCACTAGGCCAAGCCTTGCGGTGTGGGCGGGGGCTGTCCCGCTTAGCGCCCCTCGTGCCACCGGACCCACTTCTCTCCTCGTGTCTCCAGGTGTCATCGCGCTGGTGGCTTTGTACCTGGTGTTCGGTTACGGAGCCTCTCTCCTCTGCAACTTGATAGGATTTGGCTACCCAGCCTACGTCTCGTAAGTGCCCTCCCCTTCCCTCCCCACCCCCATCCTGGGCTGCCGGTTCGTACACAGCCCCATTTTCCTGGGAGAGCGGTCAGTGCGCCAGAGGGTAGACAGTGCTTAAGGTTACACATTTTAGAGCCTTAACTTGATGCCTTGATCTCCTGATGACTAGCCGAAACGCTTATTTCATCGGATTATCGTGGCGGGGCGGTGCCTTGTCATGCGTGCACGGATGGAAAGTGCTACAACAAAACCGTCCTGCCTTTACTGCTCGGGAGATCTCAGCTGGGTACAGAGCGAGCTAATCCCTTCTCCTTAATAATTATTTTAATGTGTGTTTTACCTTATGCGTATAACAGTAAAACCCCATCAAACGAGACTTCCCTAATTCAGAATTACTGTTAATTCAGATACTGCAGAGATTTTTGCTTTCTTGATTTTGAAAAGACTAGCCACTTACTACAGGCAAATGGAAAACACCCTAGTATAAAAACAAAAACAACCTTTATTTCATTTTAAGATTTATTTATTTGAGAGAAAGAGACAGAGATATCAACAGAGAGCACGAGTGGGAAGGAGAGGGAGCAGCAGACTTCCCCGCAGGGAGCCCAGTGGACATGGGGCCCCATCCCAGGACCCCAGCGTGACCTGATCCCAAGGCAGATACTTATTCGACTGAGCCACCAGGTGCCCCCAAAAACAGCCTTCTAGGGGCGCCTGGGTGGTGCAGTCGTTAAAGCGTCTGCCTTCCGCTCAGGGCGTGATCCTGGCGTGCCCGGATCGAGTCCCACATCGGGCTCCTCCGCTGGGAGCCTGCTTCTTCCTCTCCCACTCCCCCTGCTGTGTTCCCTCTCTCGCTGGCTGTCTCTCTCTCTCTCTGTCAAATAAATAAATAAAATCTTTAAAAAAAAAAAAAAAACAGAAAAAACAGCCTTCTAAGATGCATCCCTAATATAGCTCCTTGGTTATATAAATGATTCATTTATATAATTAAACTTAAAAATTAATGTTAGCAGATTAGGATCTGAATTTATTACTATTTGAGGTTTTTACTCTACAGTATTTATTTCGAAAATATTCTACAATTTCGTGTTTTCATTCATTCAAATCACAATGAATTGTTTTAGTCTGTAGCTCTGCCCAGGAAAGCTGGTGGGTTTTCTTTCATTGAATTGGTCTCTGCAACTTTTCTCACCCACAGGGGTAAAGGAAGACAAACTTTTTGGCTGGGAGGTTAACACACAGATAACACATTTATTACCTCTTGTGTCTATTACAGGACAAGCTAGAATTTAGTATCTGACTAGAAAGCAGGAAGCATGTTTTAGAAGTTAGCTCTGATCTGAACAATTAAATTGAAGTTAACATACATAGTTACTGTGTTCGTCTGCTGCGGAGGCTTAGAAGCGCTCCACGGAGCCTGGCTGTTAGACACCCTAACCTGTCTTCATGTTGACCATTCACCCCCTTCCAGCGCTCCCTGCTAAAGCACCATCCAGGTTCATGTGTAGACCAAAGAAGGGCAGACCAGGAAAACTGGTTTGGCTTTCAGATCACTGAAAAAGGTACAAGAATAGCAGTTTTCTATAAAATGTAATCGACTGATAATACGGTGAGTATGAAAAGTTTGTAGGCAACACTGATTCAGAATGACTTGCACGACGTGTCTGTGCTATCAGACAAAATAACAAAAAAGTACATTACTTTTCTTCTGCTTGTGTATTCTACTTGCAAGCATTCCTTTAATACAAGTTTGAGGGGGATAAAAGAGCTTGAAGCGTTTTTCAGGTGTGTGCTTTAGAGGTCCTTGATCCCATTTTGAACAAATCCTGGGTGGCACTTTAGTAACTGCCTAGCTGCTTGAATTATTTTGAACCAGAAAGGAATATGGATTTTTGGAGATACCAAACAGCATAAAACCCTTTTCCACGTCAGTACCGTTTGGTACATAATCCTGTGTGAAACATAACGTCCTCTTTTGGTGTGATGAGGTCACTGGTGTGGGCTTTCCTAAAGTAAAAGTCTGTTTCTAGGTGGGACGTGTGGATCCAGGTGTGGGTGGAAGCGGATGTGCCTGCAGACAGAACTCCAGTATGTTTCCCCTTGATCTGGAGTGGATGAATTCTAGCAGGGATCTCTTTTTTAGTCCTATTTTACAGCAAGTCGATTTCAGTTTTTTTGTTTTTTTGTTTAAATCATTTGTTTGTAGTCATTCTTTCATTCCCTGCATAGTCAACAAAATAGTATTGGCTCTTTTTACTTCCAAGAAGCTAAATGCTCCTGTCTATTGCTTGGAATTCTGTGAAATGATAGAGGCGTTCGTATTTCTACGTGGGTAATGTACGTGGGTTTTACATATTTTAGAATTATTCCATTCACCAGGTATATATACTTTTCTGTTTGAATATTCTGAGGCAAAGTGACATTTGTGGTATACCATACTAGGAGCTGGAAAAGTGCTAAAAATCTAATAAGGAAATTTAGTGATTTCAGTAAAAATTCAGGAAATAGTGTCTCTAGGGTGGTATTTATTCCTAGGACGCTTCCTTTTGGTAGACCCAACTCTTTGACCTTTAAAATAAAGATAGCATTCCATGACCATAAGGAAATTAAATGAGGTTTCCTCTCTGTGGGTATTTGGACTTTTCCCTAAAACAATGGTTCTCAGCCTTGGATGCCCACTGAGTTTTTGGAAGGAGCCTTCAAAAATACTAACGCCTGGGCCCCACCTCCAGAGATTCTGGTGTAGTTGGTCGGGGTGCAGCCTGGGCTTGGGGCGTTTAAGGCTCCTTGCTCTTTTAACAATCGGTAAAGAATTCTAATGTCAGCCCACCTTTTGAACCCCCGACATAGAGCGGTGGCAGTAACCGGTGCATGTTACACTTGATGGGCTGAAAGGGAGGGGAAAATGGCCTGCTGACCCTGGGACCCTACCTGACCTCTGCTTTGTCAGGGTGACATGGGATTATGTGCACGGTATAAAGCATACAGACCCCCTGTGAGTAACATTGAGGCAATCAGTGTTAAATGCTCGTCTAATCAAGTATGTTCATTGCTTAACCAGTGTAATTGTGTGATTGTCAGAAAATGGTTGAAAATGGTGTTATTAGTGGCGCCTGAATCAGCGTAACTTAAAATATGATTTGGGATCCCCTTCCCTTTACTTGTTCTCTTTCCTCTTAAAATTCTCCCTGTGCCCCCCAGCCAGAGTTCTTCTAAAAAATATGGGTTCATCTATTTAGCACGAATCAAATGCAGCCACAGTCCAGGCACGGTGGCCACACTTTAGCCACACTGTGGACTAAGGTGGACACGCTCTCCATTCTCTTTGAATGAACAATCTACCAAGGTCAACCACACTGAATAGTAACGTAGTGACCGAGTGTGGTAAGTAAGCCCTGTGAAGAAAATGGATAGGGAGCCGGGGTGGGGAATAACAGGGAGGACCCCCTCTAGATATTTATCTGAGATACTGTTTGAGTTAAGGCTTGAGGAATGAGAAAGTGCCAGACCAGCCAAGAGCAGAGCCAGGCGGAGGAGCCCTGGGTGCCAGGAACCGTTGGAAACTATGCGCCTGAAGGGAGCTGAGGGAATCAGAGAGAGAGAGAGGGGGGGGGGGGTACAGGTGCCATGACGCAGGGCCCGTGGCCAGGGGATCAGTGTGCGTTTATTCCAGGTGGTTGTCGGGAGTTGCAGGTTTTCTGATTGCCTTGGATGGATTTTAAATAGGGGGTGACTATGATACGATTTACATTTTAAGGTCATTTTGGCTGCTGCAACCTCTGGAAGGAAGTGGCCATTCTGCCCAACTATTGCCAGTCCCAGCCTTTCTCACCGTTTGCTCTGGCTCCAGCTGTCTCCTCTCCTCCCTCCATCGCGGGGAGACCCACACCACGTAATGGTCAGCACAGGGCTTAGAGGCTGCAGGGCACAGAAGTCAAATTTGGAAAAGTTCCCCTGGCTTTCCTGCCTGTCTTATGACTCACCCCCTGGGGAAAACTGTGGGTGGGACCCTGGGGTACCTGGCTTTGGGTCAAGTTGTGGCCTGTTGGAACCCAGAGGGCTGGAGGCCCAGCCAGTGTTCCTGGAGAGGCAGTTAGGGCCTTAGAAGGCCCCCCTTCCTACTGGTTACTCTCATTTTCTGGTACGTCCTTTCCCTTTGAGAGCAGGCCCTTTAATCTTCTACCTCTGTGTTTCCAGACTTTTGGGCAACCCTACACAGGCAATTTGAAATCTAATTTCAGCCTTCTCATTGTCAAGAGCTTGACAGAATTGCTGTCATCTCTTGACTTCTTCGCTCTGTTCCTGAGAAGAGAAGACAGGCACTGCATCGTGTGAGCCTCTCTTACTAAAGTAGACCTACCCCCATGCTGCCCCAATTTTTTGCTGAGGCATAATTCACATGTACAGTTCAGTGTTTGGTATATTCATAAAGTTGTGCAGCCATCACCACTGTGATAAATTCCAACACATTTCCATCACCCCCCAAAAGAAACTGGATCCACTAGCAGTCACTCCCTATTTGTCCTATGCCCCAGTCTCCCGGAACCACTTACTACTTTCTGTCTCTATGGGTTGGCCTATTCTGGACATTTCGTATCTTTGGAATCCTATAACATGGGGCCCTTTTTTTTCCTTTTTGTTTTCTGGTGCAGCCCTGCTTCCAGGGGCATTGCACAAATAAGAGTTCTTCTGAGAGACACCCACAGAGCACGTGCTGTGTGTGCCCTCATATGCAGAGTCCGTTGCCAGAGACCTAGGGCAGCCCCCACCCGGGTCCTTGAGTGAATGCTAGTCTTGTCCCTGCTCCTTTGGTTAAATGGAAGTATGAGAGCAAGTCTAATGACCTTATTTTCTATTTTTATTTTTGCCCTGCAGGAAAAGGAAAGGAGGAGAGTTTGCTTTTTATCCTATTAAGCGACTTTTTAAAAATTCTACAAAAATGTCTATTAATTTTTCTTTTTATTTCATGTTTTTCAAAAAGATCAGGCTACCACCTTCCTGGGACTGTCAGAGTTGGGCTGGAGAGATCAAGCATGTAATCTAATTCCCTTAGTTTTCAAACGATCCAGGCACAGAGCGAGGTAGAGTGTGTTTCCCAGGGTCACCAGAGCCAGACCTGGTCTGCAGCCCTCCGTCGCTACACAGGAATGTGAAAGCTCAGTTAGGCGTATTTTAGTACCAAGCTCGAAAAGATTAAATAGGAGTCCAGCATTTTGGTGACTAGATTCTGTCTAATGTTTGGCAGCACTTTGGAAATCTCATGCCCACTTGAGTGATGTGTCATTTTATCTTCTGTGTCCTCACCAGCCCATTTTAAACTGTGTCACCGGGACAGAGAAGGTTATTGCTTTTAGCAGTTTGCACGGCTGAATACTGCACAGCACTTCATTTAATAGACACTTCTATATCCCTAGTTAGGTGTTTTATAAGTATAGCTCATGTAATCCTCATGGCACCCCGATGACGTAAATACTATGATTGTTCCCATTTTACAGATGAGGAAACAGAGGAAGAAGTAACTTGATCAGATGCTCACAACTAGTAGATGGTAAAATGTATTTAAACCCAGGGAGCCTGGCTGCCTCAGTCGGTAGAGCTTAAGACTCTTAATCTTGGGGGTTGTGAGTTTAAGCCCCAGACTGGGCATAGCACTTACTTCTAAAACAAATAAATAGGGACACCGGGGTGGCTCAGTCGGTGAAGCGTCTGCCTTCAGCTCAGGTCATGATCTCAGGGTCCTGGGATCAAGCCCCACGTGGGGCTCCCTGCTCAGCGGGGAGCCTGCTTCTCCTTCTCCCCCTTCCCCTCCCTCTGTGATCTCTCCCGCTCTCTCTCAGATAAATAAAAAATAAAATTAAGATAAATAAACCAACCAAACAACCCAGGGACTCTGGTTCCAAAGTCCGTGTTTTTAACTTTTCTGTTACACTACTTCCCCCGTGGCTCTTGGGCTGGCTCAGACACACGCCATACCCAGGCACAGTTGAAAAGTGAACTGTTGATGGGAACTGTTTCTTTTCCCAATTTGACACTGTCAGTATATTGTCTTCATGCAGTGTATTTTTCCTCTCAAGTAGGGTACTGCCCTCCCGAATCACGTGTCTGCACACACATAGGCATCTGCAGTGTTTCGTGTACGTGAGTTAGAATGTATTACTAACAAGTTCTTCCACCTGTTACGTAGTGTTGATTTACAACAGCGGCAACATAACCAGCTCTTTGCAGAGACTCCTCTGTTCTCCCCGTGCAAGCCCATCTGTGGAGGGCGCACTGGATTGGCTCTCCTAAGGGAATGGGGCTTTGCCTTTAGTTCTGTATCCGGAGGCAAAGAATCTCAGGGAGAAGCCGTTTGGGGATGACCCCTATGAGGTCAGATCAGAAAGGGGATGGTGAGGGGGGGAAATTTGGGAAAGACACTGTCTAAATAACTACAAGAACTGTAATACAATGAATGGCAAGGAAGAGCGTGAGCATTTTCTTAGTTAATGATTCACAGCAGACGAAGTGCAGGGGCATAGGTTGCAAAGGACTGAAATCTCCTCATTTAAGATCTGGGGAGGAGCTGGGCGCCTGAGGGGCTGAGCACCACCTTGTTTCGGAAAAGCAAGTCCTCTGGAGCAAAGTCAGGCTTCCCTCCTGGTACTGGAGGATGTGTATTTGTGGTTCTCAGACTCATTAGTAACGGGCAAGTTTGTTTTCTTGCGTGTGTGTGTGTGTTTCCAGAACTTGTAATTATGTTTTTTGTCCTTTTTTATGGATGAGAATTTGGGAGTAGATATTTCTGCGAAGCTGCTTGTGTTCCTGTTACACTAGCTTTCCCCTCTGCTGCTGGGCGCTCCGTGCTAGTGAGCTCAGGAGCAGAGCAGCACAGCCCCCACCTGGACTTCTCCAGGCGGTGTGCGGCGCACGCGGTGTTCTGTCCGCCTCTGCACTTGGATCAGTCACTGGCATCCTGTAAATTTCGCGTCGAGCATCCCGAAATCTCAGACATGTAACCATTTTACTTCTGTCGGCTTTTAATCGGTTGCGTTTTCACTTAGTATCACTGCTAATACTGCTGAACTATTTTAAGATGGAGTTGTGGAGAAAACTAGAAAAAGTGATAAAATATCCTTGTAACAGCATGTCACTATTTTTGTGGGTAATTACAGCCAGCATTTTGGTTAGTTCCCCCCCCCCTTGCCTGTGCCATAGAGAAAAGAAAGTCTTAAGGAACTAGTAAGATGAATGATTTAAATTCCTTATTCGTGATCTACTTTCTGGGCTTCAAAGCAGTTGTGGGAAGAGATCCTGTTCCTAATACTCTGTTCTAGAATGTTCCCTTTGAATTTTAATGATTTTTTTTCCCTGTTCACGAGGGCCCTGAAGGTGTAGTTTATCTGTCCTTCTGCCTTCATCCACCCCATCTTGGAGTTCTTCTCTTTTTCAGGACTGACTTTAAATGAGTATTCCTCATCTCTTCCGGTATTTCCAACAACTAGAAATACATATGGGGCATTTTAAGGTATTTTGTGGCTGTTGACAACATTACCAATGAATTAAATTTGAGGAACAATGAGTTAATACAGAAGTTGAGAAACAGGGGTGCCTGTGTGGCTCAGTCAGTTAAGTGTCTGCCTTCAACTCAGGTCATGATCTCGGGATTCTGGGATCGAGCCCCATGTCGGACTCTCTGTGCAGCAGGGAGCCTGCTTCTCCCTCTGCCTGCCCCTGCGCCTACTTGTGCTATCTCTCTCTCTCTCTCAAATAAATAAATAAATAAAATCTTTAAAAAAAAAAAGAAGTTGAGAAACAGTTTCAAAAATTGTTCATGAAATGGCTTTTTGTGGCAGTTGAAGTAGAAGTGGGGGCTGTACAAACCTCTTCTGACTTTAGTCTGTCACTCGTACACTGTCCTGGTTCCCGGGAGTAGAGCTTATCAGCTCCTCTCAGTCACACGGCCACTATATATATCCTGCAGCTTCTGATAGTTGGACGAGGTGATCTGGTGAAGGGATCACTTACATGTCAGAGGTAACTCGAGGCTGCTATCTGCCTATCTTGATGTGGCCTTCTTTTGTCTAGGAAATGTCAGTTTAGATTATTCTTGTCCAGGTTGTGAGGGTACTTGAGCTTAAGTTAAACTTTATGATACTATATTTGACATAGATATTATATTTACAGAACTAACAATTTTATCGACAAAGGTTGTTCCAGTAGGATTCGCATCTGCTGTTTTATTGCTTTAGGCATACATTTTTTTAAACTATCAAATAGTTTAAGGCATTCAGTTTTGAGTTATAAAATGTTAGGGGTGCCTGGGTGGCTCAGTTGGTTAAGCATCCGACTCTTGATCTCAGCTCAGGTCTTAATCTTGGGATCGTGGGTTCGAGTCCCGTGTTGGGCTCCACACTGGGTGTGGAGTCTCTTAAAAAAAAAAAGTTAGCTAATTTAGGTCCCAGAGATCAAGCTGCTGGGGTGAGAGCCGCCTTTTATAGATTTGGGAACTAAGGCCACAAACAAGTTACTGGACCTGGGTCATGGCCGTTGGGGCAAAGCCAGGTGTAGGTGTAGGGATGCCTGAATTCTCTGGCCTGCACACTTCAACAGTCCTCATGTTTTATATTTGACTGTGACTGAATCTTTCATTTTGCATTAAAACACAAATTGGTGAACAGTTGGTAAAAAAAAGATCATTGTAATTAAACACCAAAATGTTTGACTACTGAATGATGGCTTTTGTTTTAATATTCGGTCTCGGTTAGAGATGTTTTATGGACTCGTCCTAAAGCGTATTTGCCTGTGAATTTAGCTTACTTACGGGTCTCACTGAGTCGGTCGTTTTATGCAGGAGAACACCGTGTGGAGGAGTAAAGGACCTGGTATTTTTTCACTGCTCTTGTATACTCACCTCAGAAGATACTTTCTGCCTATTGAGGAGGTATATCGAGCTAGCTATCTCGAATCTTTTTTCTTTCTTTCCTTCTTTTTTCATTTTTGAATAGGGGAGAAGGTTGGGCACAATATAAATGGTAAATAAGCAAATTGGTTTTATTGCATGTGCGGGATCCATGCTCTTGCTTCGAGAGCACAACTGCTCTGCAGTGGAGAACAAGTTGAGCTTTGCTATCTGCCTATCTTGATGTTTCGAGAGCACAACTGCTCTGCAGTGGAGAACAAGTGGAGCTTTGCGTGCCCATAGCTCCTTACCTTCTTTTTTTCCATGAAGAAGAAAAAAAATTATCAGCATGGAACCAAACTAGTGTTTATGTGTTAAATAGGTCATTTTTTTCCCCTCCTAATTTGGTGCACTGTAGGCATCATATAAGATCACACTGGCACCCTCCTACATCAAGGTAAGAAAGAACGGGAAGACCACTTGAGCGCTCAGGAATTCCCACCTCACACTCTCTGGTCAATACAGCGGAAGTGTTCCCGTGCACTGTGGGTGCTGCGGGTGGTCACGCTGTGTCTGCTGTATCAAAAAAAGGGTTATAAACATTATGGTCTGTAGTCTTCATTTTTAAGCTTCAAATAATCTACCTTGAATTCTGGAATAATTGCTCTTAAATATGACTTACCACATTCAAAATAAAACAAAGCAAATGGATCCCAGGCAGATTTCTTTCTGTTCTTTACCAACAGTATCTCAAAGCTGTCTGTTTATTGTTATAGGGCTTTTTATTAACTGCTTTTTTTGATTCACTGGTAATATAATTGACTCATTAAAATTAAAATTCTGTGGGTGGATACAACTGGTTTTAGTAGTAAAGTCAGTGCTTTGAAGAAATGTATTCCTTAATTTTATGTTATTTGGCTAATTTGAATTGTAGTGACCAAGTTATACACAAACCGCATACAATACAGGTGGTAGGTGCTGGACTTTCTTGGGCATGAGTGAGCAGAAGCGTGTGTATACGGATCTGATAATTCCTAGCTCTATTAACTCTTGGGCAACTGGCTCAACTTACATAAAACTCAATTTTCTTGTAAGTAAAAGGGGTGGATAGTATATGTTGTCCACTTAGCACAGAATCTAGCAATCAGTGAGTGCTTAATTAAGAGTGGTACTTTTATTACCCTACAAAGAAGCAAACTGACTTAATCATAGTTGTGATTAACTCTAGGTCATTGAGGTTTTAAATGATTAAGGGGAAACCTCCTTAGTATTTTCTTTCATTAATTTCTTCCACTTACTTTTTTTGGTTCCTTGTCTTATTTTTTCTTTTTCTTTCTTTTTTTTTTTAAAGATTTTATTTATTTATTTGACAGAGATAGAGACAGCCAGCGAGAGAGGGAACACAAGCAGGGGGAGTGGGAGAGGAAGAAGCAGGCTCATAGCGGAAGAGCCCGATGTGGGACTCGATCCCATAACACCGGGATCACGCCCTGAGCCAAAGGCAGACGCTTAACCGCTGTGCCACCCAGGCGCCCCTGTCTTATTTTTTCTTATACCTACGTCAGCACCTTAAGACATTATTATTCCAAGAGCAGTAGAGGACAATAAAATTTTGTTCTTCCAGGTCATAAAGATGTGGTGGTATGGCTAATGGTTTTCTTCGGTTATGGTACAGTGGTATACGTGTTCCTAAGCACTGAGTATGATTTTAACAATTTGTATATATTAAATCCCATGTTTTACTTTGTTTTGTTTCTATTAAGATTTCCAGTTTCCCATAACTCTGCCTCCACAACCCTTCTTCATAGGATGCTTCCCCAAGCACACATGTGCTCTTCAATTAGGAGTGGAACTAGGTTTGACTGTTGACTTGCGGTCCTTGAGAATCACTGTTTTGGCTCCAGGGCTTGCTTACACGTCAGAGCTCAGTGTATGCTTGCATCCGAATGCTGCTGTCACTGATTTGCTGTGGGAGATTACCACATGGGGCAGGGAGTATTTTAGGTTCTCTGAGGAATGAAGTGACTCAGTTTAGGAGGGAGAGAATGTTAGTCCCAAGATATCTCTGTGCAACCTTTGTTTTCTTTCCATGTGTTTAATGCTATCCTTTGGCCACCCTTCCTTCCTGCCCTTGCTTTTAGAAAATAGCAGTGAAGGTATAAACAAATAGATGGGCCACGAAAGGTGGAGGTAGCCAGTACCTGTCACTGGAGCCCAGTGGTCTGGCCGGTGGGTTCTGTGCGTATCAATACAATCCAACAACTAAGGTAAAGAATTTTGGCCAGTCTCCCTTCACACCATGGGCCTGAAAAAAGTTCTCAGCAGTGTCCAAGTTTGTTCCCATTGACCTGCAAATGGGATGTGGGGATTTCAGCTCTTTACTCTCTGTAGCATTTGGGATTTGGAGAGTGAGGTATAATTAAAATCCATGGGTAATTCTCTAATCTCCTTTTAGCCTTATTAACAATGCTGTTAACCCTCTACCAGCTCTACTTAGCCAGAAGGACTGGAGTGTTCCTATCACTTGCCTTTCCTTTTAGTCTCTTGCCTCCCTATAACAATAATAAATTATTACCACGTCGTAAGCATCTATGAAGGTAATATTTAACAAGAACTTACTCAGTTCAGGTCATTGATTCTAAGTGCTTTACATGTATTAATTTAATCTTCACGACAACGTGATGCTTGACAAATGAGGACACTAAGGCCCAGAATAACTTGCCCAAGGTCACGTGCCTAGTAAGTGGTAGAACGAGATTACAAGGTGCATGCCAAGGATGGTGAAATGACGCAGAGCCAATTGAGCACTGGGAAGGAAAGAAGGGAAAGGCCTAGCTATTCCACAGGAATTAATAATTTTTTGATAGTTTGCTTTGTTTCAAATAGGAAATTAGAATGAGTCCATTCCAGTGATGAGCTATTGGACTCTCTTTTCTTTCTGTGTTTATGTGTATCGAAGGCCTTCTAATGCCCTAAAACACAACGGCGTGTGTCTGATCACTATTAGAGAAGTTTGTTTGTAAGAAAACCATGAGCTGTTTCCTCAAGAGAGAAATTCAATGAGTGAGCCTGATGTTCACTTTAGTTTTTAACAAAGCCCTGGAGAGCGAGCTCGTCTCGTAGGAGGAAGTAGTTGTAGAAAGTCTGGTGTTCGTTTTTTTTCCCCTCACATGGAAATCTTTTTCCTTCCTCTTGTTATAAAAAATAGTACAGGCTCATTACAAGACCTTAAAATGAAATTCTGCAATCCCAATGCCCAGGATTAACTTTACCCAATTTGAAATATATATTTCTGGACACCATTCTTGGTCTGTAAACACACACAAATACATATCTGCCTCTCTTTTTTTCAAAACACAAAGTTAGTAATCCCCTTTTTACATTCAGCTCTATATCTTGGACATCTTTCTCTGTTAATATCCTTTTTAAAGGCTTCAGAATATTTCATTGTGTGGATACACCAACATGTATTTACATAGTTCATTGTTGACCTTAAAAAATGTGTAGACACTTGCCTCTGTAATATTTTATTTTCAGTTGAAATTCATTTTAATACCAGTCTTTCCTCTTTGAACTTCATATTTGGTCTCTAAAATATAGAATAGGAACAGCTTGTCTATAAGACAGCTTCCAACTCAACATTCGACAATTTCTGATTCTGCTCTGTGAAATTTTAGAACTGTGAGCCACTCCCATAGGTAGTACTGACAATCATCTTCACCCTAGCCATGTCTCTGCTTCTCACCCAGGCCTCATTTCTCTGTTGCCACCTGCTTCAAGTAGGCCAAGCCCTGCCCCTGGAACAGGGTAGGTGGCTGAGGGGAGAGAGAACAAAGAATCCACAACACTGAGCCCAAGTGGCCAGGCATCGGTTCGGTAGTGAGAATATGGCAGTTAAGAGTCTGCAGAGAGCAGTCTAAGACCAGGGTGTCTGAGTTTTGTGACTGTGTCCCCCCAGGAGTGGTTCTGAAACTAGATTCAGTGTCTGTGGTGCAGCCAACATACCCCACTGTGGGCAAGGGAAAACAGAGAATATACGAGACAGTGGCCCAGGTCTGGGGGTGGGGGGGAGTGGTTGGAATTGTTGCCAGCTGCTTTGGGGATAGTTCCAGAGCTCCTCTAGGGTTTAGCTAGGGATTGAAAAGCCCTGAGGGAGGTTAGTGTTCTAGCCAAACAAATATAGGACTTTCAGATTGGTTCTTGAAAAGTTTAGCAGAGTTTTGGTTAGGAGATGTTTTTATTTTGAATTCTTCTATAAATTTGAGAATGTTCAGGTGAGCATTGAGCATTCTAGATCATCTTAGAGTGACTCATCCTAATTGTAGCAAAGACATTAATTCAGTTTGCCTCCTTGTCTAACTTTTCTTCTCTCTTGGCCTCCCATTCATTGCTGGAAAGGTGTAGCCTACCCTTTGGCTACAGTTGATTGGCTCCAAGTCCATCACTTGGATTTTCTTTCAGAGAAAAGGACGGGGAGGTGGTGCTGAGACTGAACTTTGAGCTGGCGGTTCTGAAACTTGGCTCAGCCTTGGGATCACCTCCACGACTTTCTTCAAGTTCATACCTGTGCCCTGCGTGCCAGAGCCCGAACACTAGGTCTGAAAAGGACCCAGGCTCGCGTATGTTTAGTTAGCGCTCTAGGTGGAGGTGGATCATCATCTAAGTTTGAGAAACTGTCCTGTTCACTGCTGATTGCCCTCCCTGCCCTTCCCTCCTCTGCCTGCCTTCTGCCCGGGTAAGCAGGATGGAGGGTGGAATGCTTCTCCAAGGATCTGGACCTTGAGACTGACGTTTACTCTTATTTGTCTTCTGTGACCCAGTCTACCCTTTCTGAGCCTTGGTTTTCTTCAGCATGAGACTAGATCATTGTGGTCCCTTCCAAAAGGAAGACCATGAGCTCTTTTTGTATTTATATGAATGCAATAAATATTTATTAAATGCCCCCTGGTACCAGACATTTTGCTAAGTGTTATACAGCCTGATGATGAGTTGTTCTAACTAGGAAAACAGCCTGGATTAGTGTGAAACAGGCACAGGCTTTGTCAGAGTTAATCTTGAGTATAAATCCAATCTCTGCTACTTGTTCTTTTCTTTCTTTCTTTCCTTTTTTTTTTTAAAGTAAGCTCTGTACCCAGCATGGGGCTTGAACTCATGACCCTGAGATCAAGAGTTGCTTGCTGTACTGAGGAGCCAGCCAGGTGCCCCCAATCTCTGCTACTTGTAGCTACGAGCCCTGCACATGTTATTTTTCTTCCCTGAGCCTGAGTCTTTCCCTCAAAAATGAAAGTAACAATACCTATTTCATACGGCTATTATGAAGTTAAATAATTATTGGGTAAAATTTAACCAAGGATGTGAAAAACCTGTACTCTGAAAACTGTGAGGCATTGATGAAAGGAATTGAAGAGGACACAAATGGAAAGACATACCATGCTCATGGATTGGAAGACCTAATATTGTTAAAATGTCCATTCTCCTCAAAGCAGTCTACAGATTCAGTATACTCCCTATCAAAATGCCAATAGCGCTTTTCACAGGACTAGAACAAATAATCCTAACATTTGTACGGAATCACAAAAGATCCTGAATAGCAGAAGTAATCTCGAGAAAGAACAAAGCTGTGCAGGTATCACAATCCCAGATTTCAAGATCTATTACAAAGCTGTTGTAACACAGTGTGGTACTCATGCAAAAATAGACCCATAGGTCAAGGGAACAGAATAGAAAGCCCAGAATTAAACTCATGCTTATAGGGTCAGTTAATCTACAACAAAGGAGGCCAGAATATGAAGTGGGGAAAAGACAGTCTTGTCGATAAATGATGTTGGGGGAAAAATGTATTATGTTCCTACCTCTCCCAGTCTTTAGCTGTTCCATGTTGACCAAAATGGAAATGACCTAAGGGCATAGAGCAGTTCTTAAGATTTCTTGAGTCCCTGTGTTCCCTGAGAAATTGCTACATCCTCATTCTGATATACTGAGTTGAGATGTGATTTAGTGTATGTTCGAGGCAGGAGAGCGTATTGTTGCTGAGTAATCCCCTGTGTCCACTCGCTTGGACAAGGAAGTATATAAGTAAATGGCAGTCAGGAAATGGCAGGTGTGTGTGTTTCAAGATTTTATTTATTTATTTGAGAGAGAGACAGAGCACTGACAGGGAGAACCGCAGAGGCAGAGGGGGAAGCAGATTCCCTGGTGAGCAGGGAGCCCGATGTGGAGCTTGATCCCAGGACCCCAAGATCATGACCTGAGCCAAAAGGCAGATGCTTATCTGACTGAGCCACACCGGCACCACTGGGAAACGGTGGTTTTAAGCTCTTCTCTCCCCATAACTAGACTGGGGTGCTTTATTTTTTGAGTCTCAGGTTCCCATTTCTTGTTCTTTCTTGTTGTGACTAATTGATGATGTTATGACATGTAGATATTTTTAAAAATGAACCTTGTGCTATTTTAAAGTAAAACAATAATTAAATGCTTCAATCATACGAGAAATTCTATGAAAAATCTCTTCGGCTTAAGGGTGGCTGAGTCAGTTAAGCATCTACCTTCGGCTCAGCTCATGATCTTGGGGTCCTGGGATTGAGCCCCAGATCCTGCTCCCTGCTCAGCGGAGAGCCTGCTTCTCCCTCTGCCTCTTCCCCTCCTCCCGTTCATGTGCTCTCTCTCTCTCTGTCTCAAATAAATAAATAAATCTTAAAAAAACTCTCTTCAACTTAATAAGGCTCTGTGGTCTTGTCCTTTCTTCTTTCATGTGCCTTGGTTTTCTACAAAGTCGTGATCTACCTGTGTTCAGTTTTGAGCTCTTTTCTTCCTACTTTTCAGTGCTACTGCATAGTGTTCCACGTGCATTAGCATGGAAGCTTTTGAATCCATAGTGTCCATAAGTTAGAGGACTATTTTTTTTTTATTCCTTGAAGCACTGAAGTTTGGATGGCTTTTCTGTTTTTGAATCCGTGGCTCTTGACTAACCTCTTAAAAATAATGACACAGAATGGAATTGAACATATCAGAATGTTTCCACGGAGTGTTTATTTCAGTTTATGTTCATGTGGGTCCGTTTGTTGACTGGATCATGTTTGTTTACTTAGTCATGAATTGCTTTGGTTCCTCAAACCAAGACGGTCCTTGAATCGTAACTCTGCGTCCCCAGGAGCGATGTAGAAGAAACAAATCTTTATCCCACTAATGACTTAAAAGACCCACTTAAATAGAAATGGGGAGGGAAATGACCTTAGGGGTATACTCTTGTTAGTCCTTGGGCTCACGTGCTTGCCTACGCTTGTCCCTTGGCCCTCGATTACACTTGCCAGCTCCTGTCTGAGGAAACCAAAAACACAGACGTAGTCCCCATGTTACAAGCCATTATCTTACAGGCAGCTCTCTGAAATTCCTTTTGTGATTCTTTCATGTAAACTGAAACACTTTTGCCTGCTCTTGGCTTAGAGAGCAGCGTTCGCTTCATCACTTCTCCCTGTCCCTCCCTCCCGCCACCAGCGCTCATCTCAGTCAGCTGTAACTTCCCCCTTTGGTGGTTTTCTTAAAACAGTCACGCACACAAACAAACATGACACCCACAGCTGCTGCTCACCGGTCCAGAGGCTTCTTTGTGAGTGACTCAGCATGATTCAGCAGCCTAGCGGCCTCTTTCAGGAACCCATTTTACCAAGTATTTTCCATCGCTAACCCATCTCCTAGGCTCCTAGGCTAACAAGATTCATACTTCTTCTAGTTTACTGTTCTAGTTCAACTCAGTTATAAGCGTCCAGACATATGTCAGGATAGGATAAAAAAATTATGGTATTCAGGTGTAGAACGAAGAGATTCCCAAGCCTGGAAGAAATTTCTGTGATTCAGAAGTAAAAGATTATTTTAAATTTATTTCCATTCATTTGCAGAATGAAATTGGTTTAAGCAGTAGTTGGTACTGAGAAAGTCATGCTATTAGGATGAAGGTAGGAAAGACCACAGCCCGAGGATCACATAATGATAGTCGGAACCAAATGGACACCATGATCTCTGTTCTCACCTGTTTGTTAAGAAGTATGTTATAGACTTCGGGCAGTATCTGAACTGTGTTCCAGAAGTTCCTTTATGGAAGTTTCTGTTTACCCATAATATACCTCAGTTATTAAAAGCACATAAGAACTAAGTTACCATGAGAGAATTCTTTTTTTTATTTTTCCCAAGATTTTATTTACACCCAACATGGGCTCAGACTCACAACCCCAAGATTAAAAGTCGCCTACTCCCTGACTGAGCCAGCCAGGTGTCCCACCATGAGAGAATTCTTGATGTCTCTCTGGGGGCAGGACTCCATTTGGAGGTTCCCAGTCATTGGTATCTCCAGGCACCTGGGTTGAGGCACAGGCAGGGTGGAAATTCGGGGTAAAGCTAGTACAGGTTTCTCTGATGACTGGAAGACTGGTAACCAGTAGTTACAATAGCTTGTCGTGTGATTTCCACATTGCTTCCTATCCTTATGTTGTATTCTTACCTCAGTGACATGGTGCATACATTTGCCTGAGTTTCCTACTTTTGGAGGGCGGGCTGTCAAAGTCTACTGTTTGAAAGTGTTTCATTGAGGTCTCCCTATATGATAATACATGCTTTTTATTGCCTTTCAGAATTAAAGCCATAGAGAGTCCCAACAAAGAAGATGATACCCAGTGGCTGACCTATTGGGTAGTGTATGGTGTGTTCAGCATTGCTGAATTCTTCTCTGACCTCTTCCTGTCATGGGTCCCCTTCTACTACATGCTGAAGGTATGTTGGCTTTTCCTGAACTGCTCTGTTTCCTTCCATCTATGGGTTTGCTTTGTGCCCTACAATAAACTCCATCTCAGGACCTATATAGAGGCATAGAACAAAGGCTTGAATGTTGAACATCTGTGGCCCTGCCTCCCCTTAGAAACAGGAAGATCGAGTTCGGCACGGCTAACTTACTTTGTATACTGTCTTGGAAACAGCCAAAGCAATTGTGTATTCAAGATGTGCTTGATAATAAAAGATGGAAATACTGTGACGTAGCACAAGCATTGCCCGTAGTTTACCAAGATCCTATCATCAGGCAGTTATCTGTGTTCGATGCAGAAGCCCTGTACATTCTGGCAGGTCATTGAGTATTCACACTGGTGTGAAGGAGTCATTATTTCTAGAAGAAAAAAGTACTTATTCTTACATAGGTCTGGAGAAAGATGTGAAACGGGCTTTCTGAGGAAGTCATTATGAGAACGTTGGCAGGTGCTGTCGTCAGGGATCCACCCTGCCACACCTTGTGTTGGGTAGAGAACGAACCTTGGTTACCACCATGTGAGGAAAAGGATTAGGAAGTTGAAACTCATTCCTACTGGGACCTGTATCGATTCCGATTAAGAAAGTTAACATCTGGGACGCCTGGGTGGCTCAGTCGTTAAGCGTCTGCCTTTGGCTCAGGTCATGATCCCAGGGTCCTGGGATCGAGACCCGCATCAGGCCCCTGCTCTGAGGGAGGCCTGCTTCTCCCTCTTCCCCTCCCCCTGCTTGTGTTTACTCTCTCACTGCCTCTCTCTGTCAAATAAATAAATAAAATCTTTAAAAAAAAAAAGAAAGAAAGAAAGTTAACATCTTCTAGTAGGTAGGGTGTACGTTTTTTTGGAAACCTTAAATACTCTCATCAAATCTTTTTCTTTGTGACTTTTACATTTTGTCTTGCTTCTATACCTCCAAGTTAAAAAGCATTCTCCTGTACTTTTTTCCTAAAATGGGGGTTTTGGCATAGAGTCCTGTCCTTGTTGAGGCGCTGAGGAAAATGAGTGGAACTACGTAGCCAGGACGGTTGCTCCCGTCCGCTCCCGCTCTACCGCTTGAGCTGTGCGTTACAGCTTATGAGCATCTCCTTCTAACACTGTTGGGGGAGCAAAGGGTGCTCCCTTGGCCTGCGGGGCTGTTTAGTGGGAGAAGAGTGGCAGCTGTGGTTCCTCTCTACCTGGGCTTCCTACCCACAGCTTACTGGGACCAGCATGCATTGGTGTGTGGTTTTCTTCCATCCCAGTGCCTAACAGAGCAGCTGATATTCCTAGAGGGAGGTTACAGGCCAAATAACAAGATATTTGAAAAGTACAACCATTTCAAAAGAAAGACAACATGATCAGTAACAAAATTCTGTCAGCAGTAGAAATACTAGGGCTGACTAACCAAGACTTCTAAGATAGATTGCTAGCAGAAGAAATGTAGCAATATGAAATAGGAACAAGAGAACACAGGAAAGAGCCAAGCAAAAATATGAGATATGAAAAAGTTAAATAAAGAACACACTATATGGCAGAAATAACAGAATGGAACAAACTTGAAAGCTGGAAGGAAAGATTGAAAACAAATATGTATATATATACACACACATATATTTCAAAGTAATCTACAGATTCGGTGCATTCCCTGTTAAAATACCAGTAGCATTTTATGTGGAACTAGAATAAATAATCCTAAAATTTGTATGGAACCACAAAAGACCCCAAATAGCCAACATAGTTTTGAAGAAGAAGAACAGTGCTGGAGGTATCACAGTCCCAGATTCCAAACCATATCCTACAGAGGTATAGTAATCAAAAGAGTATGACTGGCACAAAAATAGATGCATAGGTCAAGGGAACAGACTAGAGTCCCCAGAAATAAACCCATGCTAATACGATTAATTAGCCTGTGACAAAGGAGGTGAGAATACGCAATGGAGAAAAGATAATCTCTTCCCTAAATGGTATGGGAAAACTGGACAGCCACGTGCAAAAGAATGAAACTGGACCACTTTCTTATACCATACACAAAAGTAAACTCAAAATGGGTTAAAGACCTAAATGTGAAACCTGAAACCATAAAACTCCTAAAAGAAAATAGAGGCAGTAATTCTTTCACATTGAACTTAGCCACATATTTCTAGATAATGTCTCCTCAGGCAAGGGAAACAAAAGCAAAAAATAAACTATTGGGACTACATCAAAATAAAGAGCTTTTGCACAGTGACGGAAACCGTCAGCAAAACAAAAAGGTAACCTACTGAATGCGAGGAGATATTTGCAAATGATATATCTACAGAGGGGTTAGTATCAAAATATATAAAGAACTCATACAACTCAACACCCCAAACAAACAAACAAACCAAAACCCAAACAATCTGATTAGAAAAATGGGCAGAAAACCTGAATAGACATTTTTCCAAAGAAGACATACAGATGGCCAACAAATGGTGTGGCCATTATGGAAAACAGTATGGAGGTTCCTCAAAATTAAAGTTCTATACCATATGATAGTAGTAATTTTACTACTGGGTATTTACCCAAAGAAAATGATAACAGTAATTCAAAAAAATACATGCACCTCTATGGTTTTGCAGCATTATTTATATTGGCCAAAGTATGGAAGCAATGTGTTTTCAATAAAGAGTTGATAAAGATGTACACACTGAGCAGGGGCCTGAGCGGGGCTCCGTCCCAGGACCCCGAGATCATGACCTGAGTCAAAGGCAGACACTTAACCGACTGAGCCACCCAGGTTCCCCAAAAATACCCCTTTTAAGGGTTAGCACAGACCATATGCCATTGTTACAATCACATAGTGATATACGGAGTGGGAAAAAGGACCTAAGTAAGGACACATTTAATATTTATTTTTTGCAGAATTAATATTGTTGGTATTTTTTCTAAAGCAGCCTAAGATTGGGGGCGCCTGGGTGACTCAGCCGGTTAAGCGTCTGACTTCGGCTCAGGTCACAATCTCAGGGTTCCTGTTGGGCTCCACGCTCATCAGGGTCTGCTTGTCTCTCCGCCCCTCCCCCTGCTAGTGCTTTCTCTCTGTCTCTTTCAAAAAAATAAATAAAACAAAATAAAAATCTTTAAAACACCCAAAGATTGGAGGAAAATGAGAGGAACTAATGATTAGGCATCAAAGATGAGTTGACAAAATAATATACAATCTGTTCGGCTAGAAATAGTGGATGGTGCCTGCTCAGAGCTTTGTTCTGAGGTTGGTCTTTAAGCAGGAGGTTTTTAAAAACAAATGTCGGGGTAGCCGGGTGGTGCAGTCAGTTGGGCATCTGCCTTCGGCTCGGGTCGTGGTCCTCGAGTCCCCGGACCGCCCATCGTCAGGCTCCCTGCTAAGCTGTGTCTCCCTGTGCCTCTCACCCTGCTCGTGCTCTTGAACTCTCTCTCTCTCTCTCAAATAAATAAAATCTTAAAAAAATTTTTTTAAAATAAAAATAAATGTAAAAGCCCCCCGCTTTTTTTCTCTGATAATGAAGGTAGTCTCTGTTCATTTCGTTATTCAGAGATACGTATTTAAAACTTCTGTGTGCCAGAATCTATCTGTTCTAGGTCAGAAGGGTACTTTGGTGAATAAAACAAAGTCCCTGCTGCCGTCCTGTTTACGTTCCTGTGTGTGCGCGCGCGTGTGGTGGGGCATGTTTACATAGGGAGGAAAATAGCATTTGTAACCCTACTACCATTGACATTAGTCTTCCTACATTTTTTGTAACGTGGGAGCTATCAGTCCACGCACATGCAGACACAGAACCATGTGTGTGTATTGTTGGTAACGTGGGAGCTATCAGTCCACGCACATGCAGACACAGAACCATGTGTGTGTATTGTTGGTAACGTGGGAGCTATCAGTCCGCGCACATGCAGACACAGAACCATGTGTGTGTATGGTTGCTTTAACCATGTATGTATGTATTAAACAATTCTGTATCTCACTTTTTTAATTAACATAATACCAGGAGTATTTCCTCATGTTATTCAGTATTCTCTGACAAACTGTCTCATCTATCATAGGTGGTAATGTTCTAATTTCCCAGCTGACGGACATTTAGGGCATTTCTCTCACTATCTGAACAAAAGCTGAAGTGAACAGCCTTGTGCCTCCCTTACACTCAGTCAGATCATTCTCTAGGTTTGTTTTTTAAACGAGGTTGAATAAGCTCCAGCGAGTTTAAGTCCTGACCCAGACCATCCCCACTGTCAGCTGTACTGCCTCACCCATGATGGACAGCAGAGCATTTCTCTTCTTAACTTCATGGGAGGCAAAACGAACAGGGAAATCTTCCCCAGCACATGTTCTTTTTTAACTTTATCTATGCATGCTGAGCCTTCTGCTTCAAGTTTAGCCTGTCGCTGTTCTCGTGGTTACCTTGTGAAAGCGTCCTACGACTTTTGTTTCGGACCAGGTGATTGTCATATCAGGTCAGTGCTGAAGTGTGGGTTTTTTTGTTTTTTACATTAACTCAATTCTGATCAGGCTGGTCCCAAACTGTATAGAAAGCCTATCCCTACCTTGGACGTAACCTCTGCTGGAGAAAACTGGATGCTGGCAGCGTTAGAACCACAGACAGAATGATCTGGCCTGCTGCAATCTGTAATCGTGCCAAGAATCAGTAAAAACAGCACAGGCTCTTTGAACTGGAGGTAGGAGTGGCCTTGTGTTTGCTCTTAGGAGAGTCAGTTGGCATTTTGAGGGCAGCTTGATTAAAAGGATTGGTGGGGGGGTCTGTGTGGCTCAAGTCAGTTAAGTGCCTGAGTCTTGATTTCAGCTCAGGTCATGATCTCAGGGTCCTGGGATGAGAGACGACTCAGGCTCCATGCTCAGCAGGGAATCTGCATGTCCCTCCCCCTCTGCTCCTCTCTCTGTCTCTCTCAAATAAATAAATAAACACACAAACAAACATAAATTAGTAAAATCTTTACAAAAATAATAGAAGGATGGTCGGATCTGTGTAGTTCAGGGTACTCCTGGGCTGAATATCACCATGAGAGTTGAACAGTAATTAACTTTATTTTTTAATACAAGAAAGCTATTTCATTTGAAAACTGGAAAATGCTAATGATGTAGTTAGAAAGCAGTAATTATTTTACTGTCCCAAGACAATAGCTAGAGGGTACTGGAAAGAACCGAGCAGACCGGAGTGTAGCCTAATCACATTGGAGAGGTGCAGCAATGTAGACACTTCGCTCTGGTTCTGTCGGGTAGGCTTGCCTTAATCATCCAGGAAAGATGAATGAGTTAGCTTTTCTGGATTGCTGAGGGACTGATGTCTACACGGGCAGATAATACTTCAGAGGGTTTCAAAAACAGTAAGGACTGTAGGACTTGGTATTCTGCTGCTATCTTGTATACTTTCTTCAAGGACATTAATTTGTGACTTTCCTAAAATCCTAGGAGCAGAAAACTGACTCTTAGGTTGTTTATGACTTTACCTCAAGTCATAAAATAAAATAGATACCGACTGATTCCTAATCCACCGAATCATTTCCACTTCATTGATGCCCATTCTTGTAATACGGGCATCTAGGTCTGCATTAGTAATCCATTCCTGAAAGTTAGGTATTCTACCTATAAATACCAGCCTGGAGACTATTTCCTATACTTTTAAATGATAAAAATTAAGATGTATAAATCTAAAACTCCATACCAGTTTCCCAAATATTAGTAAAACACAGCAAAATACCCCTCTATGAGTAACAAATACGCAACACTTCTAGCTCTCCAGTTAACATATTGGTAAGAAATTATTGCTTCCTATGCACAGCCCCTTGCATACTCTGGGTACTCTTGAAAACACCCACATGGAATTCTAATTCAGTGTCAAGAGTGTAATTTTCCCTTGTTTAAACTGTCGTACTGAGTTTGGAGTATCATGTATTAGCATTGCCTATATAAGCAACCAATGAGAACACTGTATGATACTTGGATATTAAACACCAGAAATTTTGGGGTGCCTGGGTGGCTCAGCTGGTTAAGCATCCAGCTTGGTTTTGTCTCAGGTCAGGATTTGGGGGTTGTAGGATTGAGAGCCTCCCTCTTTCGGGCTCCAAGCTCAGCGGGAAGTCTGCTTGGGATTCTCTCCCTCTCCCTCTGCCCCTTCCTCGTGCATGCACACACTCTCTCTCTAAAATAAATAAATAAATCTTTTAAAAAGTAAATAAGTAAATAAAAACCAGAAGTCTTCCAGAGAGAAATGTTCATTAGAGAGGTGGTCTGCAGGGTCTGTCTCTAATTCACCGGGCTCTAAGCAGAGGCAATGGAAGTGAAAGCCAGTGAAAGACGCAGTCACTCTGTTCTGCAGTTTGGGTTAATACAGATGTGTAGTTAAGAAAATCAAGGTTTCTCTGGCAGTATCTTATAATTCACTAGGATAGCCATCCAAGCCCAGCAGGTGCTAGCACAGAGTTGCTGGGGAAACTAAAAGAAAACAGGGAACAACCCACACAAACTGTGAGGTGCTGAGGGTACTTCAAGGAACTGGCTCCATTTCAGGGATTGGACCTGTAGCAGAAGGTGTGACTCTGCCATTATGTATGTGTGAGGGCTTGGCGGAGTTTGGTTGGTTGCACAGATGTGTCATGAGACTAGGAGGTGGCTGGTCTGAATGTTTGCTCTTCCCCTTCCTACTGTCATGCTTTCCCCTCGTTGCTTTTCTCTGAGCATCCTGTTTTCCTGCTGTTATGCTCAGTGAGTGAGCTGTGGAGTCCCACACATCAGGGGGAGGAGAACTGAGGGAGGGTTGACTTAAAATCATTACTTGGAGATCAGGACAGGGAATCTCATTGGGTTGAGTGCTTGGATATGTGAAGCAGCCTGCGTAGTCCCTCCAGTTCAGAAATTCTCAACCTTTTGGAAATGTATGGAGGACATTTTGTTTGTAGCTGTTAATAGTCACTAATTCTATTTAGGAGTATTTCATGGGGTTTCTAGTATAGTTTGGCTTGAACATTTACACCTTGAAAAATACCTACTGTTTATGATAAATTACTTTCACTTTATTTTTCCTTTATTTTGCAGTTAGAGAACTTCTTGATTTTTGGGGGGGGGGAATGATATGTGTAGGTATATCATTAAGTTTTATTTCGGGTGGTAAAAGAGTTACAAAATAGTTGCTTAAAAAGGGAATATGTTGGGGGCACCTGGGTGGCTCAGTCTGTTAAGTGTCTGCCTTCGGCTCAGGTCATGATCCCAGAGGCCTGGGATCGAGCCTCGTGGTGGGCTTCCTGCTCAGTGGGGAGCCTGCTTCTCCCTCTGCCTCTCCCCCTGCTCATGCTCCCCCCCACCAAATAAACAAATAAAATCTTTTTTTTTTTTTTTAAGATATATGTTTGTTTTGGGATTTGATTGTAATTACCCCATTTACAGCTAATCACTTAGGCTGTTTCGGTTCCATGGCTATTGGTAGAAGACTGTTCTTGGGACAGAGACAAAGCTCCAGCTATCCTGGATGGTCCAGATGTTTCTTATTTTCTAACAAAATCTATATGAGGTAGATTTTTCTTTAATTTCAGTCAACGCCTATTTATATTATAAAGTCTATACAGATTTAAGCAATTAAGTAACTCACACAAGGTTTGCCTCACTAGTAAATGGCAGAACCAGGATTAGAATCCAGTTTCTCTGAGCTCATTCTCTTAATCTCTATATCTGTAGTATATAATTGTCTTGAAATCAGTTTGTTGGGTGGAGAGATCTGTATATTTTTAGATCAAGATTTTTAATTTTTCATTCCTTGTTCTTCTTACTAGTTTCTAGTTTGTTTGATATATCAGTTTCTGGTGGAAGTGTTAAAAATCTATGACTGGATTTTCTCCATTTATCTATATAATTCTGACTTTTTAATTGACATAATTCAAAGCTATATTTGGAAGCCATCTATAATTATATAATTATAAAATTATAAAAACAAAAATTATACAGATAATTTTATAATTACACACATATATACAATGCTATATATAATTTATATTTTCAAAGATATGTAGGTTTGTGTGAATCCTCTTGGCAAATTGTTTTCCTTCTTTATCACGGTTTACTTATTTTGCCTTAAATAATGTTTATGTACTGTTAATATTACTAAAAAAGCCATTTTCAGAGTTGGTATTTGTCTGATACATCTCTTTTCACTCTTTTATTTTCAGTGTTCCTAGTTGGCTATGTCTTAGGTGTGTTTCTTATAAGAAGAATATAGCTATGCTGTAGTTTGTTTTTAATCCAGTCTGTTAGCCCCTCTTCTGAAAGCTTGCCCCCGATCACCTGTGCCCATAAGAAATTCTAATTTATGACTACTGCTTTTCCAGAGTTCTGTAGTTCAGATAATCTAGAGAGAGTCATCTGTTGAGAACATGTGTTTTGTTTTGTATTTCAAGTGTAGAAGCCCAAAATGCAATACAGATTTCTCAGAGCCAATATGGTACCTATGGAATGAGCTTTTGGGCACAAATATGTGCATTTTAGACTCAAGCTCTCTGTTATTGGTATTAGCCCCTTACCAGCTTTGCATTTCTAGAGCAAACTTGAAAGACTATCTTAGAAAAGCGTTGTAACTTCTTGATTATTGGAATACATTCTTTTGATTGGAATAACAGAGACTAAGGGTGTAGAATTTAATTTATAGCATAAGAAGTGGGAGATTTTTTTCTTTAAGAAGTTGTAAAAGGCACAGATTGGGAATCTCAAGAAGTGACCTCTGTTTTTTATATCACCCAGGCTGTGTGGAACACAGTACAGTTAGAATCTTTTAAACTGAGAGAACCCAGTAGATTGTTTATTTAACTTTCTAGGAAGTGAGCATGTCACTGTGCAGATCCCCTTTTTTGCTCGGTATCTTAGACAAGAATAAACTGCTGGGACAACTTAAAGTGCTGAGTTGTTGTCATTTGAATAAACGGTAAAACTGTTTTGGATATAAATATAGTGTGACAGTTCCCGTTTTTGAAGTTTTGAGAGCATAATTCTTGTCCATTTTTTTTTATTCCAAAGGCAAAGTAGAGTTAGGAATGATATTATTTATTTTATTCCAATGGCAAAAGAAAGAGTTAGGAATGATATCTTCATTCAAAGGGGACGATGATGAAGAACTGACTGTAAAGATTCCTGGAAGGTAAAAACTACCATTTCTGCTAAGGGAAGAATTCAAAACATGGCCAGGGTATTTCGTCTATAACAGATGAATAAATGTGACAGAACTACTGGGGTAAGCCGGTGAGAACAAGCCTCGTAGATATGAGGCTTATCTAGACAGAGCTTTCTTTACACATGCAGATAAGTAGTATGTTTCTCCAACGGATTGAAGAGTTACGAGTAATAAAACTTCTTGCAGCTATAAACTAAAACGTGATCCAAGGTAGGAAGTTAAGCTGCTGGACTTGGTGTATTTTCCCTTCTTTTTTCAGTCTCAGCTTTTCCTTACTAGGTCATCACTTGTCAGGTTTCTTCTCCATCTAAGAAAGCACACTTCATAGCCTACAGAAAACACCGGAAGTGCTGTTGGAGAACATAGCCGAGGCAGTGCCATCCGCAGGGCAGTGGGGGCAGTGTGTGTTGTCAGGGTGCCTGCCGCCTGTCCCGTTACCATGGTTACCATGCTGGCTCTCTCTCTGTGCAGTGCGGCTTCCTGTTGTGGTGCATGGCCCCGAGCCCTTCTAACGGGGCCGAACTACTCTACAAGCGCGTCATCCAGCCTGTCTTCCTGAAGCATGAGTCCCAGGTGGACACTATGGTCAATGACTTGAAGGACAAAGCCAAAGAGACTGTAGATACCATCACTAAAGAAGGTAAGACTCGGGGGCAGCTGGCTTCAGCAGGTGGGAGGACCTGGGGGGTCCTGGGCCGAAAGAACAAG
This sequence comes from Ursus maritimus, assembly GCF_017311325.1. Classification (NCBI taxonomy): domain Eukaryota; kingdom Metazoa; phylum Chordata; class Mammalia; order Carnivora; family Ursidae; genus Ursus; species Ursus maritimus. Next base: position 513,326 of record NW_024426663.1, read on the forward strand.
CTGCTTCTCCTCTCCTGTCAGCTTTCCTCAGCTAAATGCCAAGGCTACTCTGCGATCTTTTGACCAACACTTCGCCTGTTGCCCTTTCCTTATCCCAAGATTCTTCCACCATGCTACATTTAAGGTTCAGTCAGCATGTTAGGAAAAATGACTTTTCTATGGTGGGCAGAGATTTTAGAGAATCATCTGTATTTATATACAAGTATCATCTCTTTAATTCATTTCAGGTTGAACTGTTTAATATGCTTTTGTTATAGGTCAAGAGAATGCCCTTTCAGTTCTCCTGATTCATTTATTCAACATTTATTTATTGAGGTGCTTAATATGTGCCAAGCATGTTCATAGCACTGGGGATGAGCCAGTGAACCAAAACCATACAACTTGAACTCAGGAAGCTTCTTACACTCTTGTTGAGAGATACAGTAAAATTTTAAAGTTATATGATATAGTTAGCAGATGATATAGAGAAAAATAAAGCAGATAGGGAGTTCTGGGGGCCGAAGGGAAGTTACAATTTCAAATAGAATGATTTAGGGACTCCTCACCAAGAAGGCTATACTGAATCAGACTTGAAAGAAACCATGGGGAAGAATGCTCCAGATAGAGAAAACTGCATGCACAGAGTGGAGGTGGGAGCAGTATGGTTGCAGGGGAGTGAACCAAGCAAGGGAAGAAGGAGATAAGGTCAGAGAGGTTGGGGAGTGGAGGCTGGAAGAAGACAGATCATGGAGGGCCTTGTAGGCTTTTGCAGAGGCTTTGGGTTTAACTCTGAGATGGGGTGCTGTTGGAGAACTTTGAGCAGGGGAGCAACATGATGCATCCTGTTTTAACAGATCACTTTGGCTACGGTATTAAGAATAGACTGAAAGGGGACAGGGAGGAAATCAGACCAGTTATAAAGTGTTTGCAGTGAACCAGCTGGAGAGGATGACGGTGGCTTGGGCCATAGTAATAGCAGTAGGAGGCAAGAAGTCATTGAACTCTTGATATATTCTGAAGGTAGAACCAATAGGATTTGCTTAGGGATCAGGTGTGGAGTAGGAGAGAGGAGTCATGCACGAAGCCAAGCGTTTCAGCCAGAAGAGATGGAAGGATAGCTTTGCTGTTGAGCTGGGGGAGACTAGATGTAACAGGTTTAGAGGGGAAAACAGGGAATTCAGTTCTGGACATGGGACCAGATGAGATCACAAAGGGAGTGAATGTAGTTAGAAAAGATGAGGTCCAAGACTGAGCCAGGGGTCCACAATGTTTAGAGACTGGGGAGATGAGAAGCAATGGACAAGGTAGACTGATAAGAAGTGGCCAGTTGTAGCAGCAAGAGAGCCATGTGACTGGTGTCCTCGGGGCCAAGTGAGGAAAGTGTTTCAAAGAGGAGGGAGTGGTCCCTTGTGTCACGTGCTGCAGACAGGTCAAGTAAGGTATGACTGAAAACTGGCTATCACACCTGGTGGTGAGGAAGGCACTAGTGATCTTGACAAAACAGTTTGTGGAGTGGTGGGACTGAAATCCTGATCGGAATGGATGTGAGAGATGGGAGGCAACGCTGAGAGAAGATGGGTAGGTCTTTTTTTTGGGAAATTTCCCGAAAAGAGAAGAATAGGGCGGCAACTGGGAAGAGGAGCTGGGGTACTGAGGAAGTATTTTTCTTCTTCTTCTTAAAGTAGAAGGAACAACATCTGTTTGAAAATTAGTGGGAATGATCCATTAGAGAGCAAAAAACTGATAAGAGTGAGGAGAGAACCACTGGAGCTCCATTCTTGATTAGACCAGAGGAATCCTCAAGGATCTAGAGTCCAAACAGGATTGTTCACAGGGGCACGACAGTTTATGTATTTATTTTATTTAGATTTTAGGTAGTTAACATGCAGTGCAGCATTGGTTTCTGGGGTAGAATTCAGTGATTCGTCAAGTGCCCTCCTTAATACCCATCACCTGCCCAGCCCATCCCCCACCCACCTCCCTCCATCAACCTTCAGTTTGTTCTATTGTTGAGTCTCTTATGGTTTGTTTCTGTCTTTCCTGTTTTTCTTTTCCCCCTTCCCATATGTTCATCTGTTTTCTTTCTTAAAGTCCACATATGAGTGAGATCATATGGTTTGTCTTTGTCTGACTTACCTCACTTAGCATAATACATTCTGGCTCCATCCATGTGGTTGCAGGTGGCAAGGTTTCATTCTTTTTGATGGCTGAGTGATATACGATTGTGTGTGTGTGTTACACACGTATACACACACATATATATATGTACGTATACACACACACATTTTCTTTGTCCATTCATCAGCTGATGGACATTTGGGCTCGCTCCATAGTTTGGCTGTTGTTGATAAAGCTGCTGTAAACATCGGGGTGCATGTACCCCTTTGAATCTGTGATTTTGTATCCCTTGGGTAAATACCTAGTAGTGCAGTTGCTGGATCGCTCTGCTGTTGACTTTTGAGAAACCTCCATACTGCTCTCCAGAGTGGCTGCACCAGTTTGCATTCCCAGGGGCACAACGGTTTATAACACGAATAGAGATGCTGGTAGGTGAGTTTATGGGATGGTAGGAGCTGACAAAAGTGACTCGCTGCTCCACAGTTCTCAGTAAAGTAGCAAGAAAGGTCAGTGGAGTGGGGATGGGGAAGGAGGGACAGAAGGAGGAGATGGTATGAAATCGTTGCCTAGGACTGGGGTCAGGTAACCACCGTCCGTTTCTGTGGGCCATCAGCTCTGTCCTGCAGCCACGGGAGTGTGAAAGCTGCCAGAGACAAGTACCGCGTGAGCGGGGCCCGCCGAGGTGGTGGGAGAGTGGACAGACCCGGCCGGCATATTAGAGGCTCACTGGAGATCTGTGTTCACGAATTTAAAGTGAGGCCGGCTCATCTAGGCGTCCCTTCAGTCACCTTCAGTGACACAGGCGTAGTCGCAGAAGAGGTGGAGCGCGGGGTCAGGAACTACGAAGTGAGAGTGGGACTAGTGTTAGTGTCTGACAGCTGAGCTTAAACTGGCCGAGGAGGGAGGGGAGGACACAAAGGGAGTGGGAAAGGTGGAGAACAAGTGGTAGGACCAGTGGATTATAAAAGCAGGTGGTGGGGAGAACTGTGAATCGGGATACCAGAGGCCGTGAGCTGCAAAGGTGGGAGGTGGTGGTGGACAGTGGGATGCTTGACACTGAGATTGTAGAGGGATTGTGGGTACTGTAGTGATGAGGATCATGGAGTGGACGCCTGGGGTAGGTGGGGAGGCTGGGGTCCAAAGGACGGAATGTAAAGGTTATTGGAGCAGGGAGCTGAGAGGCCAGGATACTGGAAGAATACAGAAATCGCCAATAATTAAAATACAAGTAGTGTGAGAGAGTGATATTAACTTGGGAGCTAAAATCTTCAAGAAACGAGGCACCATAGCCCAAGGGTCAGAGGTGACTGGGAAAAGAAAGGCTGGTGGCAGATACCATCTGATGACGTGAGATTCTGAATGTGGCCATGAAGAACAGAGACTGCATACCTAACCCTCCCTAGATACCTGTACCAGGGTCAAGGAAGGAAAAAACAGCCACCACAGGGGATGGGCTAACCGGGGGATGGGCATTAAGGAGGGCACTTGATGGAATGAGTGCTGGGTGTTGTACGCAACTGACGAATCACTAAATTCGACCTCTGGAACTAACAATACACTCTATGTTAATTAAATTCTATTTAAAAACAAACAAACAAACCAGCCAGTACTTGAGGAAGCAGTGTCCTCAGGAGACAGCCAGATTTCTGTAAAAGCAAGAAGGTAAAAGAAACATTCAGAGAGATGGATGGAGATAGAGATTTTGCTGATGATTCATTGGGTGTTAAGTTCCAGAGGGGACAGGAAGGGTTTTAGAAGTTGGAGAAAAGTAGCAAGGGATATGGAATTACTGTTTTGTTTTGAGAGCTTTACAGTAATTAGAAAGTGGGAGATGAGAATTGACCTGACCACGGGGCAAGTAAGATCCCCAAGACAGCTCTCCAGCAGCATGGATATATCCTCGATGTTCTCTCTCACACACCCCGTGCTCTGCTGGGCTCCTCTTCTGGGCGCACGGCTTCAGTCTACTTGCATTCATTTTCCTACGATTGTAAGTGTTTTCTGACCTGTAGGCTTCATGTCCTCCCACTTGGGGATTGCCAGTTTCTTTTTAAGAGATTTCCTTTCTGTTCCTCCCCTTAGCCTAACCAGCAACCTCCGGTGACATCCCATCTGTCTAGTTCACTCACATTTCTTAGTCCCTGGGTTCTCTTACATCTCAGTACTCCAAAATCCAGTTTTACTTTGATAGGATCCATTCCTAAACAGGAATGTAAGAATGAAAATAAATTAGGATGGACTTACATGTGACACATTCTAGACTTTTCTCAGAACTTCTGGATTCTCCAGGAAGTAATTTTTTACAATGGGCTAGTTAAGAGAGAGGCTGCAATTTCTTGTTAACTCTGTTCAGTGACTTTAATTAAGTGAAGTGAGAACAGCCCTCAGGCAGCTGGTGAACAAGGCAGGACTGGCATCGCTGGACTCGGGCCCCGTCAAAGACAGGTGCCGTTTGTGGATTCTCCCAGGAGGCCCTGGAGGCTTCCGGAACACCCCCACCTCCCATCTCACAAACCACACTAGTTCTTACAGCATGTTCCAAGTTACATGGTAATTAGGAAGAGGAAGGTTTAGTCTCCCACAAATGGAAGAATATTTTCTTGATGAATATAGCATCTTGCCACCAACTCGAACACTTAAGCTAACTCTTCCCTTCATAGGGGAAAATGGCGGCACAGTGAAGAGACTATAAATGTGTATAAATATCCCATCGTTTCTGGGTTGTGGGAATTTCTCTGATTTCTTTGTCACCATGGGATAGACCTATTTGTCATCAGATTGAGACATAGTCAAATCTGGGTGAGCACCCAGATGCAAACGAGAATTTCTTGATTGTACAGAGGAATACTGTAGGGCCTCGGGAATCTGCCTCTTGTGCTGCTTCAAGGAGGGGCAGATGGCTTAGATGGCACTGCTGCTGTGAGGGGGCTAGGCCAGATGACCTCGAAGAACTTTGCTGGAGTACACACTCAGGATGTGTGCTCTGAAGAGTCTCTCGTCCATCTCCTGGCAACTCATCCGGGCCGCAAACCTGAGTTCTCTCGCCTGAATAGGAGTCATCCAAGTTGCCGTCCAGTCACTACATTAGGCACAGAGCCGGTGTTGCAAGTTGCCTTGACACAGTTTTCTTTCCTCCACAGCCAAGAAAGCAGCAGTGAATTTACTCGGTGAGGAAAAGAAGAGCACCTAACCCACTGACTGGATGAAACCTTTCTGCCCTGTTACTGTCTGTGACATGTATAATGCTCATAGGGAGCACCTGCCAAAAGCTAAAGTTTCCAGTGTGCTGGTGTGATCTGTTAAATAATGCTTCGAAAATTAATGCAAATGACTGATCTTTCCAATGACTAGTTAAGCGATCAATGAGGTTGAATGGGGACTGGCCTGGTGGTTCTAACACTGAGCAGCTGAAAAGCAGAATAGCTGTGTAAAGCAGTCACTTACTGATAAATGGGGAAAGGTATCCACACACCAGTAATTCACAGCTCCCAACTCCCTTAGATCTAGTACTATTGTCTTGTGGCCTTTCAAAAAACCTGTTTATAAGCTTTAGATTTGTGTGTTTTTAATATGCTATAATGGAAACCATCCCTGGTTTCTCCTTCAGAGCTGAGTAGCATGTTGGTTTAGTCTTTTTATCTCTTTTTTTTTTTTTTAAACCAGCTTAAGGGATCTCTAGACTTGACCACCTTTGGTTACATGTATGTTCTTATTTGTATCATTAGCAGTTATGTGTTAATGATGACACCAGGCTCTAAGACCAATTCCAGGAGAATGAAGGATGATATAACCTATCATCTAGTTGGCAGTGAAGTCAAACTGCCTTGACCTTCTTTCTCTGGCCTTTAAGGTCAAATGCAAGAGGCCTCCCCAGTTTACAAGTCAGAATCATTTGTGGCCCATTTAAATGCGTTCATCTTTATACTTCGTTTTGATAAACTGCAGATAACTACATAGTTTAAGTACAGAACAGAAAGTTAAAATTAAGGTTTCCAGCTTGATCAGCCAGCTTATTAGGAACCTCGACCTTGTCTGGACGAGAAAACCCGAGCTTCACACCAACCATATTGCTAGATCCTTCTAAATTGGATTACACTGACTAAAACAAAATTGAGTGTGGCAAAACTAACAAGTTTAGATATCCAGCCCGTAAAGTACCCTTTAAAGCAAAAAGAGAGGATTAGTTCTCTTTTGGATAACAGGTAAGACCATAATGAAATCTCTTGATGTAAAAAATATAAAAGATCAAAAATTAGGGACACTGTCGCCTGAATATTATAATATAGATTAGGGTATTTATTTTTTCCTGGCAGAACCGTGGTAATTATAAGGCATCTTATTAAATTTACCTTAAAGAAAATAAAAACTTTTAGAAAACAAGCAATTAATGGTTATTGGGAGAAAATCAGGCCTTAGATTTAGAGAGAAAAAAAAAGTACCTTTAGGAGTATTTAAATCCCTTTCCCCATAATAAATTACACTTTCCTTGGTGGGAGAAGAATGAAAATTAGCACTTTCTATCATACAGAATATATAATCAGATTGTTGATATACTGAAAACATAACTTTCAGTATACAATATATTTACCAGGCAAGATGGGGAAACATAAATGTTACTATTGCTCATAACTATTTACAGGCTGATACCAGTTTAAAAACTACTATAGTAAGAAAATATATTCTGAATGCAATTTTTTTTGTCCTTTTAGCTTTTTTTTCTATAGTGAATTCTGTAAGAAATTTAAGTACTATTTTTGGCAGTCAAGGTGTACATATTAATGACAGGAGAAGTTAGTGAATGAGTTGAGCAATTCTATCTCAGTTTAGATTTCCCAAAGAACATACTGCCATGGCTAGAGTATTTGGAAAACTAATTGAGCCCGTGCCTAGCTAGAAGACAAGCATTTATTTGTGTATGAGTGGTGTTTGAGGGGTAAGTAAAGTCAAAGAATCTCCACAGTTCTTGCCCTGCTTGAAAGCTTTCAGACCAACAGTTACTGCTGCTCTGGGGGAGAGGCTTCGATCCACAGCCCGAAGAGAACGAGCACAGCTTTTAAATAGGTTACCACCCATCCTGAAGATGTGATATATTAAATGGAAATGGATGTAAATAAAATCTGTTATCTCATTAAACTGTTGTTTCATTGTATTTTCTGGGGCTTTAAACAAATCTAGAATCATTTAAGTGAAGTCAAGTAAATCCAGATAAATGAACCTGAAACACTGTTGTTTATAACCCCATTTCTCACCTGCCCTGAGGTTTTCCCCTGGTGGTCACGACCTGTCAGAGGAAGGACTCCCGAAGGAGAACATAGCAATCATGAAAAGTTTCTAGCAATAATTAGGTTTAAAGGAAACCTAAACTGCTTTCTACCGCACATTGCGTTCCACACAGTCTCAGAAGTTGGTTGCCTCTAAGTGTATTTTGACATAGTAAACACCTGTATGTGCCTCCAAATTAGTCTGTACTTTAGAGACCAAGGAAGGAGAACTTGAAAATTTTATTAAAAATATCTGCTTCTGGAGGGTATGTTTTGGTCAGCTGTGTTTTCTACATCTGCTGTTAAATGTCTGTCTACCGAGAATCGTGGTGTATGGAGTAAGAGTTCACATCCTTAGCCATCAGATACTAAGATCTATGTAGTACAGTAGGAAAGTAAATACATTTGAGAATGACCTTAATTAAACGTTTTTCTGGCTCTTTACCACAACATTAGCTTAGAAAATCTCTTTCTAACATAAACTCATAGAGGATTAAGAGCAATAAGATTCTTTGGTTAGATTGCTGGTTTTCAAACTTCAGTGTGTTTTGAATTTTCTCTGCGGGGGAGGGGATTGTTAAAACAGATTGCTAGTCCCATCCCCCAGAGTGTCTGATCAGTAGGTCTGGGGTGGGTCTGAAAAATCTGCCTTTCCAGTAGATTCCTGGGTAATGCTGATGGTCCAGGAACCACACTTTGAGGTAAAACCATTGGGTTAGGTAAATGCTATCTTTACACTTAGTGTACAGTGGATTTTAGATTTGGCTGGATATTACAATTACCTGAGAAGCTTTCCAAAAATGCTGGTATGTGTCAGAAATTGTGACATTAATCAGTAATACCCAGGCACCAGTATGCTTTTAAAACTCTAGGTGATTCTAATATGTGCTAGGGTTGAGAACTCACAGAAAGTACTAGTGAGGTCAAGAATCCCAAGGTCTGGAGACAGTTTGTCTTAGCTCATTAGTTCACCAGGTGTGTGCTCCCTAATGCTGCTGTAACACATTGCCACAAATGGAGTGGCTCAAAACAGTATAAATTTGATAGCTTACTGTTCTGGAGATCAGACATCCAAAACTGGTCTGCAGAGCTGCATTCCTCCTGGAAACTGTAGAGGAGAACCCTTTTCCTTACTTCTTTCAGCTGGAAGCTGCTTGCATTCATTGGCCTGTGGCCCCTCAGTACTCCCAACTTCTGCTTCCCTCTTAGAAGGATCCTTTTGATGACATTGGGTCCACCTGGATAATCCAAGCTACTTTCTCCAGCTGAAGATACTTAATCACATCTGCAAGGCCTTTTGCCATGTAAGGTAATATTCACAAGGGTTTTTTTTTGGGGGGGGGGCACATTATTCTGCCTACCACACCTCATCTCTTTGGTATAGAAATTCCATTATAAAATCATCCCCAATATCAAAATAACTGCAAAGAGCAATCTTCATGTTGGGAGGGAAGTAAAACAAAGGAATGGTGAAGAAATACCTCATCCTCTTTCAAGTGAAAGACCAGCAGTTTTTCCTCCAGAGATAGTAAAAGGATCTTTGGAGTGGGGAGGACACAGGCAGAGTTGAGGGAGGGAAGTTGTATTAAAAACAGGGTTGAGGGGCGCCTGGGTGGCACAGCGGTTAAGCGTCTGCCTTCGGCTCAGGGCGTGATTCCGGCGTTATGGGATCGAGCCCCACATCAGGCTCCTCCGCTGTGAGCCTGCTTCTTCCTCTCCCACTCCCCCTGCTTGTGTTCCCTCTCTCGCTGGCTGTCTCTATCTCTGTCGAATAAATAAATAAAATCTTTAAAAAAACAAAACAAAACAAAACAAAAAAAAACCAGGGTTGAGGGGCACCTACGTGGCTCAGTCGGTTAAGCGTCTGCTTTTGACTCCGGTCATGATTCCAGGGTCCTGGGATCCAGTTCCCCATCGGGCTCCTTGCTCAGCTGAGAGCCTGCTTCTCCCTCTCCTCTCCGTTCAGGTGCTCTCTTGCTATCTCTCTCTCTCGAATAAATAAAATCTTTAAAAATAAACAAACAAACAAAGCATCATAGAGTGACTCAATGCTGAGACCCATTTCTCTCACCCCACCTTCTCCCACTGGGCTCCCAGACCTTTTTCGTCCTGGAAGCTTGTTGGACTCCTCTCTGTGGAACAGATCAGCCTAAAACATTTCTGATCTTGGGAATTTCCTCTAATAGGGTATTTGAACCAGATATCCCCTTTCAGTGAAACAGTCTGCAAGCCCTTCTTATGTGCCTAGAACTTCCAATCTTTTGTGGTTTTTTTTACTCTTAAAAAGCCATCAATCTAAGGAAAGCCACTTATCAGGGATCAAAATAAAAACAAACAAAATAGAAAATTGGAAGCAAAAAAATATAAACCATACCCCCTGAGAAAGAAGAATGACACCTATGACTTAAGAACAGAATGCAGGGTGCCTGGGTGGCTCAGTCGGCTGAGCGTCTGATCTTGGTTTCAGCTCAGGTCCTGATCTCAGGGTTGTGGGATTGAGCCCTGCATTGGCTCTGTGCTCAGTGTGTGGAGTCAGCTTGAGAGATTCTCTGTCTCCCTCCACCTCGGCTCCCCCCCCAGCTCATGCTCTAATACATAAATAAAAATCTTAAAAAAAAAAAGAATGCTAGAAAAAGGAAATATTCAAATGACAAGAAAGCTTGGAGAAGTTGAAAATACAAGAAAAATGAGAAGTTCAACAGAAGGGTTGGAAGACAGAGCTAAGGATTTCTAGGAAATAGAACATAAAGGCAAAGAAATGGAAATAAGAGGAAAAAATATTTCTACAAAGATGAAATTAAACTATCTGATGTGAACAAACTTACTTATGTACATACATATTCACTTACTTAGCTCCACGCCCAGCATGGAGCCCAACACAGGGCCTGAACTCAAGCCTCCGAAATCAAGACCTGTGCTGAGATCAAGAGTCAAGATGCCCAATGGTTGAGCCACCCGGGTACCCCTGAACAAACTTTTTCTTTTAAAGATTTATTTTAGAGAGAGAGAGGGCACAAGAGGGAGGGGCAAAGGGAGAGTGAGAATCTCAAGCAGACTGCATGCTGAGCACACAGCTCACCTCAGGGCTTGATCCCACAACCCTGAGATCATGACCTGAGCTAGATCAAGAGTCGGACGCTTGACCAACTGCACTACTCAGGTGCCCCGAACAAACTTTTTTGAAAGGACATTTCGACAACTGATAATTTGTGGCTGAGTTAGTGATAAATATTCAAATACCTAAGCAAATAAAAGAAAAAAAAATCCAGAAAACAAAAATAACAATAGCATACTTCAGTGTCCCTCACTTTAATGTGCATGAGAATACCTTGGGGATCTTTTAAATTCTGGGCTGGGCCAGAGTTTTTGCATTTTTTACAAGCTCCCAGAAGAGACCAGTACTGACCACACTTTTGAGTAGCAAAGTACTACATAGTTCACCTATGAATGAAATATAGGATAGTAATGTAAACTATGAACAGTGATAAAAATCAAGAAATATATTGGTAGAAGGGAGGATGGGAGGCATACATTGGGAGTAAAGGAGAGAGAACTGAATCGTCCTCTTCTACAGATCAAAGTTAATGCCTAAAACAGAAACTATTAAAATTAGCTGGCTCTTTAAATTATATGCTAACAGTGAAAATAATAAAGTCCTTAACAAGTGAGCAAAGGATGTGAAAGAAATCACTGAAATAAATACAAATGGCATTTCAACATCTGAATAAGTGCTGTCTTGCTCACTAGAAAAGATTCTATTTTCTACTTAATTGGCAAGGAAAGGTTCAATTATGCACGGATTCCAACAATGTAAGGAAACAGCAGTACAATGTTACAACAAGAGTTCTGAAAACTTTTCTGACCATCTTTATTGCCCCATAACCAAAGTAATTTTAGACTCTGGTCATCTTTCTCTGACAAATTATTTACATTGACTGCCCCAATATCCAGCGTCAAGTTTCTTCTTTGGCTGACTCTATTTTCATTACTGAGAAAGCTATATAGTCACTTTCCTAGCCTCAGTGCAGCTGAGGATGGACACGAGCACAGCGCTTGACAAGGAGACTTAAATGAACGTTGGCTGGGAGGGATTTTGAGAAATCTTTAGCTTTCCTTTTAAGGGGGGACAGAAGTGCCTGGCACAGCTATCTCTTCATTCCACCTTGAACTCTGATGTGACATTTTATCACATCAGCCCTCAAGGGTTCTATCAGCCCTTGAGACAACAATCCTAGGGGTGTTGGAAACCATGGAGAGTGGAATGGAAAGATAAAATAGGATATCAATGAGCAGCTGAATTAACACCTGTAATAACTTCTGGATTTCATGTTAATTCAAAAAAAAATTATTCCTGCTTAAGTTCCTCATTGTTTTGTTACACATTCCTAAGTGATACATTTTCCCAGAGGGTTGCTCTGAATCTTCTTTAGCATATACTGCCCCAATATTTACTTATAAGTCAAATATATAAACTGCCATACTGTTATGTTCACTCTAAGACATGTTAATAACAGAAATTATTAGAGAAAAAAGATTCTAAAACTTCTTCCTGCACATCCATGGATCCCCATACAGCCTGAGTGTCTATGGAAGTCCACTTAAAGCTCTGAAACTCTGGGTTCACTTATTTGTAATCAAGTTGAATTTCTTATCTCAAGCAATAAAAACTTAAAAGAAAAATGGGATTTACTAAAAGGATGTAAAGCACAGTTGATAAAATTCACAGAGCAGCCAAACCAGGCCTTAACAAGAACAGAACCCAGGTAACTCAAATTCGTAGACCATTACATATCTTAGCTCCCATCATCTGTATGTCTGTGTTTTTGTTCCAGATTTGAATTCCTGAGAAAAAAACTACTGGCCTGGCTTGGGTCATACCCTGTGGTCAAGAGGCAGTTCCGTAATTAACAGCCCTTCCAGAAGCATATGGAGTCAAGGCAGTTCCCCACATGATGCTCAGGAGACAAAAACAAATGGCTGGATAGAGATTCTCTTAAATCTTACACAAAATTACCAGTTTCAGAAACAGTGCTTTGGAATAAAGTCAGAATCACCAATCCAATTTAGTTTCTTAAAAAAAAGTACATCTCAGGGGGTTAAAGCATGGGTAATTTTAGAACTCCAAATAAAATAATGTTCTTAAGCCTACGAAATAAGCAAATCTAAAGCTTAAAGTCCAGGACTTTCCATACATCAAAAAACTAGTAACTGAACATTCAATTACAATAATTGATTAAAATAATATGCTCTATAGATGTCCAAGAGGATTTAACCATTTTCTTCTGCTTTTAAGCTCACACTAAGCTTCCACTACCCATTTTATTCCCTTAAATTATCTCCTCTACTAGCATTAATTAGTTCATAAGCAAAAGAGCAAAAGCTACAAAAGTCAGTTTCAAATTTTATTTCATTAACTTAAAAGCTAAAGAAAATGTGTATCTCAAATCTTTAAAGTCATTTATCTGAAACATGTTTACACACAGGACAGATAGAGGATTTCAAGTAACTTATGGTAGAGTCCATTGTCCATTTAAAAATACGCTTCTTTCTTCCACAAAAACTCTGTGTTGAAAGGCAAAAAAATTTTCTTTTATACTGCATAAGAGCTAGATGCAATCTTCTGATGTAAATTTATTTCACCGTCAACTCTGATGCTGAAGCCGGGAGGCAGAGATGTCTTTAGTTCAGTTAAATGATGCAAATAAAAAGCTTCCATTTCTCTTAGATGTAAATCAGGAGCCTTCACTCACTGTCTCTCACAGTAGTACCACAGACTTGACTCTCACGTCCGGTCACTTCTTCTTCTTTCCTTTTCCTTTTTTACTTCCCTCTCCTTGCTGAAGACTTTGGTCACCACCTCCTGTTTTTTGTGTCCTTGTTTTTAGTTTAGGTATCATTTCTGCTACATACAACATTACTGACTTACCTAGGAACAAGAAGTTAGGCTTAGTGTATAATCTTAGACATACAAGCTCATTAACTTGAAAATCATCACATCAGGAAAATGACAAGGATTAAAAAAAAAAAAGACTATGAAGACATGACTTGCTCAAGTGGGAGCTTTCCTGGAGAAAATGTACTAAGAACAATACTGAAATATTTAACTGAACGAAATCAAAATTTAAAACACTTTACTTGAAACACAGATTTTGGTCCTGGTTCTAGTAATTGACTTGAAGATCAAAGGAGAGTAAGTCTAAATACAACAATCTGGAAATACAGTCAGGATATCATTGTATCTTAAGCTAAAGAAACAGGTTCTGGGTGGCTCAGTCCTTTAGTGTCTGCCTTCGGCTCAGGTCATGATCCCAGGGTCCTGGGATCGAGCCCCGCATCGGGCTCCTTGCTCAGCAGGGAGCCTGCTTCTCCCTCTCCCACTCCCCCTGCTTGTGTTCCCTCTCTCGCTCGCTCGCTGTCTGTCAAATAAATAAATAAAATCTTAAAAAAAAAAAAGAAAGAAAGAAACATAGGTCTCTCAATCTTGTCACAAAAACCCAATGTTATCAAACTACCAAGGGTTACTCATATGCCCAGATGATTTAATGTGCACAGGTACCCTGCTCTGTGCACCAACTACCTCCTCCAGATCCAGTAGCTACTTTCAACACTTGGAGCCCCTCAATTTTTCTCTTTTTACTTTCTTACTGTTTTCTTATTGGAAACTGGGAGCAACATTTTTCAACTATAAGTTTTACTTACATTTTATTTACTGGTAAAGTCAAAAGTTTTTTGTTCCTTGATTTTTTGTTTTTTGACTTTTTTTTGTTTTTGAGATTTTATTTACTTGAGAGAGAGAGAGAGAGAGAGAGCAAGAGTGAGCACAAGTGGGGGAGAAGGGCAGAGGGAGAGAGAGAAGCAGACTCCTCCCTAATCAGGAAGCCCGAGGCAGGGCTCGATCCCAGGATCCTGGGATCATGACCTGAACCAAAGGAAGGTGCTTCACCAACTGAGCCCCCAGCCTTCCCTGTCTTTTGACTTTTAAGAGATAGCAAAGGAAGATGTCAAAGAGAAGAAATACACTACCTGTATACTACCTGTTACTCGAGTCAAAATCCTATTTCTAGAAATATCTACCAACCTGGACAGGTTTTAGAATAGAAAAACCAATCTAGGGATGCCTGGGTGGCTCAGTCGGTAAAGCGTCCCTTTGGCTTGGGTTGTGACCCCAGGGTCCTGGGATCAAATTCCACACCAGGATCCTTGCTCAGCAGGAAGCCTGCATCTCCCTCTGCCTGCCACTCCCCCTGCTTGTACTCTCTCTCTCTGACATAATAAAATCTTGAAAAGAATACAAAACAAAACACAACACAACAAAAAACCCAATCTATTTTTAATTAAACTGAAAACCATTTAGGGGACACCTGGGTGGCTATTGGTTGAGTGTCTGCCTTCGGCTTAGGTCATGATCCCAGGGTCCTTGGGATCAAGTCCCGCATTGGGCTCCCTGTTCAGCAGGGAGCCTACTTCTTCCTCTGCCTGCCATTCCCCTGCTTGTGCACTCTCTCTCTCTCTGATAAATAAATAAATACCATTTAGTTGTCAGCTTGGGGTTATTGTGACAAGAAAAAAAATAACAGCTCTATTTAAAAAATTATAGTTTTTAGAAATAAAGAATTCAGAAAAGAATCATGTGCAAAAAAAATTCATCTTCCCCAAACTCAGAATTAATTATTTTGGAATACTGATATCTGGTTACTGTCTTTTTAAGAAATAAAACAGTAGAGATAATGCTAGTCTTCTCTGACCACCACTCCGCTGTCCCCATTCCCCACCCCCTGCTCATCATTAGGTTACCTACTATTTTAAGACTGTGGTTTTCTCCCAGTCCATTAAAAAAATTTATATATATAATATCAATAAACAGTAACATTTTGTATTTAAATGTACGGAAGTGGTACCACACTACACATTTCCTCTGCTATTTTCACTCAGTATGGCTTTTATTTGATTTATTTATTTTTTAAAAGATTTTATTTATTTATGTGACAGAGAGACAGCCAGCGAGAGAGGGAACACAGCAGGGGAGCGGGAGAGGAAGAAGCAGGCTCCCAGCGAAGGAGCCCGATGTGGGACTTGATCACGCAACACTGGGATCACGCGCTGAGCCGAAGGCAGACGCTTAACGACTGCGCTACCCAGGCGCCCCTCAGTATGGCTTTTAGATTAATGATGGAAATTATTAACAGACCTCAAAGGCCTCTAGGATCTGAAACGGCAATTAACATCTGACTACTCAATAATTCTACACTCTTAACCTGGGAATAATGATGGACTTCCAGAGGTTTATAAAAAGTTCACAGAACAAATTTTTTTGAGCAACGATTAGGTTTCATAACATTCTCAGAGGTCCTTAACTTAAAAGAAGTGAGAACCACTGTTTTCCTCTCTCCTCAGCAGTACTAATTTCCTAAATTCATCTGCAGAATGCAAATTATGATTTTTACCTTCCAAAGGGGTCAGTTTTAGAAATTTTTTTTTTGCAGAGTAGAGGAATAACCTGTTGCCAAACTTTGTTCATTCATTTTTTAAAAAAATGCTTACGTGATGGGAACTGTACGAGACAGAGGCTGCCGTCTTCCTGTTTGAGCTGGACCCGGACTCTGCCCCTGTACTGAACATCACGATTCCACTCTCTAGAGTACATTTTATTTTTCTAACATAAAAAAACAAAAAACACACAAAAAAACAGGCTTTAAAAAGCTGTTACATCAATGAGATTGAGTGGGAAAAATAGTGAAGAAAGAACCACCTCTTACCTCAAGGAATACATTAAGTCCAACTGCTGAGCACACATCTTGAATCTCAGTAGCTGTAGGATTTTCAACAGCCTGAACAGTTAAAACAAAAACACTAAACAGCTTACCTTAAGCGGATACTGCTATATTATTGTGTAAATCATTTCAAATATGCAGATCACAAAGTTATCAAAACCTTAGATTTCCTTTTTCACTAGGTATGGTTGTTTCCACTGTAATTTTTAAAAGTACAGGAATAACATTGATTCATACTTATGTGTCCATCTCCTTTCCAAAAGAACATACACTTCACAAAGGCAGGGACTGTTTTGTTTATCAGTATATTCCCAAGTATCTGGAATGATGCTTGGAACATAGTAGGTGCTCAGTGAATACTGATTAAATAACTATCATAGCTACAACCCCTTTAGAAAATTGTCTGGTAGTATCTACTAAAGCTAAACATACACATTTATGCATTCTCTATGGCTCTGCAATTCCACTTCTATGTACATATCCAAGAACAATGCAAAAATACATTTCCTAGAAGACAAGCTCAAGAATGTTCACAGCAATATTATGTATTGCAGTGGTTTTTGGCAAGGCAATTCTGCCCCTGACGTTTAGCAATGCTAGGAGACCTTTCTAATCGTCACAGGAGTCAGGTAAGGCACTGGTATCTTGTGGGTAGAGGCCAAAGATGCTGCTAAACAACCTAAAATGCACAGACCAGCCTGATAACAGAGAATTATCTGGCTCAAAATGTCAATGGTTCTGCTGTTGAGAAACCCTGCTACAAAACATTGAGAATTAACAAACTACACTAACAAATGTGAATCAATTTAAGCTTAAAGTTCAGTGGAAAAAAGATGCAGAAGTACATAGTGTATAATGCCTTTTAAATAAAGTTTGAAAACAAGCAAAAGTAATCTATTGCGCTGGAAGTCAGGATATGGTTATCCTTATATGTGAGTATATGTGGCAGGGAAGTGACCGTGGGGAAACAAAGGAATCTTCCTGGTGCTGATGACGCTTTCTTTTTTTAATCTGGGTGCTTGATTACCCATGTGTATTCTGTAAAAGTTAATCAAGATATACACTTAAGACTTATGTATATTTCTGTATGTATGCTGTACACCAATAAAGTTAAAAACAATTCAGTTATTCTCCAAATTATGTGAGAGCTTGCTACCAGAGGCCTGTCACAGTGGCTTGATGTTGGGCATTTTCCTGAAGGAGTGCTTTAAGTAGTCTCTTTCACCCTGGGGCAGCAGAGCAGACTTTCCTTTATACATATTTAAACAGCAAAACAGGAAACATTAAATAACATAAAAATAATGCACTGCTTCTGGCCAAGTTACCTTGAATCTACTGTTAAATCTAACAACAACAAAATATAAGTAACTCTTAAAAAACAGAATATGACATCAATTTTGAAAATAAAAAGCTACAAAGACCCTTCACTTGGCATTAGGCACTTTCCAAACAAGCCACCAGGCCAACTGAGAACTTGAAAACAGCACAAGGGAGAAATCATATTTTTTAAAAACTATAACACCTTACTTATTACAAGTATTAATTTTAAGCTTTACCCCTCAAAAAAAAAAAAGATAATGGACATAAAACTGTAAAACTCAGCACATCTAAATTCTCTGCAAGTCTTGGGGCACCTGGGTGGTTAAGTCTGTTAAGTGTCGGACTCTTGATTTCGGCTCAGCTCCAGCGCATGGGGAGCGGTGGATCTCAGTGGGGAGTCTAATTGGGATTCCTCCTCTTACTCTCTCTCAAATAAATAAATCTTAAAAAAAATAAATTCTCTGCAAGTCTTGTTTAATAACTCAACTGCATTCTGGACGTCATATAATGCCATAGTTTGATTTCCTTTAAGGGCAAGACTGTCATAACCTTGGTTTAAAAAATAACAACATGCAAACCCTACCCCCACCCAACTTCTTTCAAGCACAGGCTCAAGAAGAACCATTTTTAAAAACTCCCCCAGCCCTGTCTGAGTGCCTTTCTGGTGTCACCACGGTTAAGAAAAGCACCCCAATTCTTGGCAGCTGTTCCCCTCAGGCCCCACACAATACAGGACAGTGAAAGAAGCCTTTGCAGCCCTCACAGTACCACCTCCCCACCCCTCAAGGACAGAGTGCCAGCCCACTTACCTTACTAATAGGGATCCGCCTCCCCTCCGCGATGGTCTTCTTGTTATTTAAGTAAGCGGGATAGATACAAATGAACCTGCCACAGAGGAAGCACACGAGTCTCACTAGAGCAGTATTTCCAAGATTTCATTCCTTCTTTCATTATCAGCAGGATCGCCAGCACGCCTAGTATTCGCTTAATATTTTTTTCTTTAAATTGCCTCCCTTTTACTTAACTTACTTAAAAAGCAGACTTTAGTTTACTACCTCAGATGGAAAAAAACATGACTTGTTCGAGGTTTAAAACCAAACCGAAACAGGGCCTTCCCCGTTCAGTTAAGGTACAGCTGGCGATCACAAGCTCCGAGGGCGGGGCCTGCTCTCACACGGAGACCGCGACACCAGAGGTGTTACAAGACTTTGAAAAAACGCCAACGCGCCTTTCCGAACGCACAATGAAAAGAACGCAGGTCTCACTTCGTGGGTCTGTTCCTCAATGTCCTGTCCGCGTAGCACCCAGAATCACTTGTCTCAGGCGCAGGCCGACTCGGAACTCGCTAGGTCGGACTTCCGAGGGTACTACCAAGAGTCCGGCGCTGCTGGCCTCTCGGAGGAACCGACGCCCGCGCAGAGGCCCGGAGCCAAGCACCACCCGCCAGCCTTCCTCAGGGATGAGGAGGGAGGCGCGGCACCCTTTCTCAGGACCCACCTGTCCTGGTCGGCCGGGGACCGTGCGGCGGCACAGGCCATCTTCGCCTAGACCCGCAGAGCGCCCGCCTACGACCACCGGGGGAACGACGCGCCGGAACTCGGATCTGAGGTTTCCCGACGACTCCGGCTTCCGGCGGAAGTCCTGCCCCTCGACGTGCCTTCGCGTGCGCGGCTTCTCACGGATCGTTTGTTCCGGCGTCTGTCGCGCGGCGCCGGCGTCTTTAGTTTCTGACGTGGCGTTAGAACCTCTCCTCTCGCGAGAGGATCCACGAACGCGTCAATTTCCTTCTCAGATCTTGTCAAGAGCGAACCTTGACGAGCTTACGCTGTCGCTGAAATGGGGTTACGTTTTCACGGTCCTTCACGTCCAATTTCACACTGAGTTTGAGTGGAGTTCGCTACCCTCACCCTTAGGCGAAGGCTGTATACCGCGGGTGATCGTCTACGCAGATGCGAGCAGGCGAGGAAATGCCTTTTACGTTTAACCTGCGTCTGCTCCGGGGCCCCACGGCGTGCTTTCAACTTGGCAAACACGGATCGTCCAGTGGTGAGAGAAGCAGCACTACTGGTACTGTTGCAGTGAGCTGTATAAGTGTTAGAGATTGGACCGTACACCTTTTTAAGCTTCAGAAGAACACTTTCTACCCTATAATTCGTCATTTTTTGCATACCTTAGGTTAACTGCAAAGCACTATTTCAGCATTTCCGTTCTTCAACAGAACACACCTTCATTCGTAGTTCAGTAGCCCCTGCTTATTCCACACCAAACAAAGGCACTTTTCATAAAACCGGGCAAGGTGAGATAAGTATTCTCTATTACAGATGAAGAAACAAACAAAATCCCCCCCCCCCAAAACCTTGAGTCTCATTGAGGTTAGGTAATTTGCCAATTCAAGCTAATGATGGCTGAGCATAGATACCCAGCTGGTCCATCCCCTCAATACCTGCCTCTCAGTCATCCTTGTATAGTACCGGGGTAGTCTGGTGGTGATGTAAATACATGATCTTACTTCTTTCCTAAAGTATACGTGATTCCTGTAAAAGAGCTTCATGCAATGACCAACAAGACAACAGGATGAAATGAATCTAAGCTGTAAAATGCCTATTTTGCTTTAGGGTTTTGCTTTTATACTTTAGCTTCATCATAAAAACTCAAATACTTCTTTTCAGAAAATTAACATTTTACATATACGTATGGAAGAAGTGGGACACGAACAAGGTAGTCTGGGGTTTAATACATGCAGTAGCTTACTTACCATGCAGTTTTCTTAGACCTATGTAACTGCAGACAAAAAACCCAAATATTAAAATTGGTTCTATTCCCTGTCTCGTAAACAGTAAGGGAGTTAATGATGGAGCTGATATTTTTGAGTGTCATTCTATGCTAGTTTCATAACTTCTATTTAACTCTGTTGTTGAAATATCATACAAATACAAGAAAACATGGTGGGAAGGGAGACAGCAATATTATTACTGCACTGATGATTGATAAGTGAATATAAAGTTTTAAAATGCTAATGCTTATGGAAAAGTAAGCATTAGCAAGCAAAAGTTTGGTTTAAAGGGGGATGAAGTTGGACTTGGAAAATTGTGAAAATGATGAAAGGACTTTAGAGATTGAGGCACTGGTTTTCAAATCTAATTTTTATCAAACTGTCTTCCTTTTCCTTATTCAGATGTGCCACTAAACTCAGCCTGTCAACCTTGGTTGAGGCTAGTAGGTAGGGGTGGGGTGGAAAGAGAAGACCAAGGTGGGCAAGAGAAGTTTTCCAAAATAGTTGAATAAGAATTGAAAGCAGGAGGAAGAAAGGGGTGAAAGAAGAGGTGTGATATATATGTGTGTATGGGCAAGAGGGGACTGGCAGAAATGTGAGATGATCTCTGAGTTTTGACAGAAGTGATAAGGAGAAGAAATGGTGAATTAGATAATATCTGTGCTACAAATCACTTGATGGCTTCTACTGCATCCAACAAGGACATTTTGAGAAGCTGTGCCAACTACTCTGAGAAGTGTTAGGGCTACAAATAAAAATAATAAAGTAACTCTTGCTCAAGTTTCACAGTCCAAGGGGTGAGACTCTTACGCAGGCAGGTGTTCCAGGACCATCCAGTCTGTACCGAGTCCATGAGAGAACTCAGGCACGCTGGGTATGGCTAACTCATGGTTTGGTCGGCCTGTTTCGCTTGTCTATTACGATGTAACAAAACACTTGAAAACTCAGTGCTTTAAAGTAACAACTTATTTGCTCACAAAACTAGTTTGGGTAGAGCTCAGCTGGAACAGTTTGTCCCTATTCTATATGGCATCTGCTGGAGCTAGAGAGTCTCAAGTGCCTTCTTCACTCCTGTGTCTCCGCCTCAGCTGGTGTAGCTGGAACACTTGAAGGTTGGCCGGTACCGTCCTCCTTCTCTGGTGTAGCCTCTCCGTATGGCTACGCTGAACTTTGACAAAGGCTCTCCTTGGTGCGCCTGGGTGGTGCAGTTGGCTAAGTGTCTGCTTTTGGCTCAGGCCTTGATCTTAGGGTCCTGGGATCAAGCCCAGCATAGGGCTCCCTGCTCAGCTGGGAGCCTGCTTGTCCTTCTCCCTCGGCCTCTGCCCCCGCTCATGCTCTCTTTCTCTCTCAAATAAATACATAAAAGTCTTAAAAAAAAAAAAGAAGAAGAAGAAGGCTCTCTACTTGACCAAACTTTAGGTAGGCTCCTTTGAGTTCTTATCTTGACTAGGCCTTGACCTCGGCCCCTGTTCTGTCTTCTGCCTGCTAGCCCAATGTTAGCAAGAATACTGCTACATTAGGCATATTTGTTAGGGTTCTCCAGAGGGACAGAACTCTAGGATATATATAGATGTATGAGATTATTATAGGAATTGGCTCACACCATTTTGGAGGCTGCGGTATGGCACGATATGCTATCTGAAAGCTGCAAACCAGCAAAGCTGATGGTATAAATCAGTCTGAGTCCAAGAACCCGAGAACCAGGAGAGCTAGCTGTTGGGTAAGTCCCAGAGTTAAGATATCTGAGAACCGGATCAGATATTGGAGGGCAAGAGATGGAGGTCCCAGTTCAAGAAGAGAGAGAAATTTGCCCCTCCTCCCCATTTTTGTTCTATTTGGACTCTCAACAGTTTAGATGATGCCTGACCATATTGGTGAAGGCAGATATTCTTTACTCAGTCTTCTGATTAAATGTTAATCTCTTCAGAAACACATTCACAGACATACCCTGAAATGTTTTAACAACTCTCTGGGCATCCCTTAGCCCAGTTAATTTGACACAGAACATAACCATCATAGTAAGTGTGGTGAGTGTCCCCCCTTGCCCTTGTTATTTGCTCACCCTCAATATCTGATCAAATTCCTCATTCTGCATCTCTGATATGTAAGTCCTTGGCCTGTCTTCAACAAGAATTTACCCTCGGTAATTTTCTGTCTACTCATGCCCATATTCTGTTCTTTGGTTATAAATCTCCAACTGACTTTGCTGCATTTGGAGTTGAGCTCATCCCTCTCCTCTATTGCAATATGCCTATTGCAATAGTCTTGAATAAAGTCTTCCTTACTGTTTTACCAAGTGTCAGAATAAACTTCTTCTTTAGCAACTTCTTCATAGCATGGTAGTTTCAGGACTTCTTACATGGCGGCTGGCTTCTTGCAGATCACACAGTAGAAGCTACCAGGTCTTTTTAATGCCTGGTCTTGTAACTTCCTCTACATTTTATTGGTCAAAGCAGTCACAAGGCCAGCTCAGTAACAGACTCATATTGTGAAAAAGCATGTGGAATGGCAGATACTACACCATTTTGAAAATATTATCTACCATAATGTCAGAAATCAATCTTCTTCTTCTCTCTTCTTCCTTCCTTTCTTCCTCCCTTCCTTTCTTTTCTGCCTTTTCTTTCTTCTTTCCTTCCCTTTCTTTCTCTTTCTTTCCTTTATCTTTCCTTCTTTCCTTCCTTCCTTCTTTCCTTCCTTCCTTCCTTCCTTCCTTCCTTCCTTCCTTCCTTCCTTCCTTCCCTCCTTCCTTTCTCCCTTTTCTCTTTTCTTTCTTTTCTTTCATAGGCTCCATGCCCAGCACAGAGCCCAATGCAGGGCTTGAACTCACAACTCTGAGATCAAGACCTGAGCTGAAATCAACAGTCGGATGCTGAACCAACTCAGCCACCCCGGCACCCCAAAAAGTCAATTTCTACAGAAGACAGAATTTACCCTAGGATAACTCTAAGTACACCAACTTGACCTAATGACAGAGCTTTCATGGTCCAGGGGTAAATGCAGAGCACAACATGGTGTTTATGAGTAAGATTTGTCTGCATGCCATATCCAGTCTCTGTTGGATTCGTATCTATATCTTGGGATGGGAGAGTACACTATTAAGTAAAATCTGTTTTAATGAAACTGTTTCATTAAAAACCCCTTAAGGCATTTGAACACAAGCAGTACTGCTTTGGCACTTTTATGGGAAAATGTTGATACCAAAGTGGAAGATAGGTGCTCTTTTCATTTCTAGAGGGACATAGTGCAATGTCTAGACACCAGGAACTGACAGTTCCCACGTAGGCACCACCCAGATTCTGACTGGTCTGAGGGAGAGGGCCACTTTGGTAGATATGGCTGATCTGAAGTTGGTGCTGTCTCAGTATTATGGCTTGGTTTCTGCCCCTGCAAAGTGAGGGAAAGGAAGTGATGCAGGAGCAGCAGTAAGAACAGAGATAATGTGAGAACATTTACTGAAGACTCAAGATAAAAAAGATTCAGTATCAAAAGACAGAGTTGTGGAAAAAAGACACACAGCTGGACTTATGCCAGTACAATTTCTTTATTTCAAGGATAAAAACAAAACCCTACAGACACCAAGATAGAAAATAAAAGTTATATATAGTGGAAACAAAACTAGACTGATAGTTTAACTTCTTAGTAAACAACAGAAGTTTTCTGAGGAAAAAGAATTGTGACCAAAGTTGTGACCCAAATTATCCTCTGTGTGATGGCAAAAGAAAACAAAATTTTTAAATATTTTTATTTATTTATGAGAGAGAGAGTGAGAGAGAGAGAGAGAGAGCTTGCATACATGAGCAAGGGGGTGGTAGAGGGACAAGCAGGCTCCTTGCTGAGCAGGGAGCTAGACTCTGGCTGGATCCCAGGACCCCTGAGATCATGACCTGAACCGAAGTCAGTCATTTAACCTACTGAGCCACCCAGGCGCCCCAAGAAAACAATTTTAAACAAGCTAGTATTTAGAAAGTATATCCCCAACTCAGCTTTTCTGGAAAAAACTATTTAAGGACATAGTCCAGTCAAGCCAAATTATATTAACATAATTGAATTGAAGAAAGTGAAAGGCATGTAACGTAGAGGAAACAGTGGTGGACACTTATATCTAATTCATACTTAAATTCAAATTTATTGATAATGTGATGTTGAAGCCAATTGCAATTGTTAAGAAAAGATTCTGAAAATTAAAAACAAGTGAGTACATTAATACTGGAACAGAGAATCTGCAAAGAACTTAGGGTTCCAATTAAAATAGTTTCTAAAATCATTTTAGCTGCTGCACCACTGGACTTTTCATAGGACCCTGACTTCTCATTTTGTGCCGCCTCGTTCTTTTTGTCCTCCCTTCTCTCTACTCGTCAGCCTCCCCCCCCCCATTGCCTGGGTACCCTGAGAATCCCAAGTTCTTGCTTCTCTTAAGCAAACTGTGAAATTTTCTCTAACCCTCCTCCCACCTAAATTCGAGGCTTGGTTTTACAGATCCCCAAACCATCAAGGTCCTCATCTCAAGAAAAGGACCTCTGAGAACCTTCGTTTAACAAAATCCACACTGTCTGGAAGGAAGTTGTGGTTTTAAATAAAAACAGTTCCTTTTGTTTTGTGAAGACCAAGTCATCTGTCAAACACTGAGTCTTACTTGTTCCATGGTTTTTGTCAATATTTTGTATTTGTAACTTTGATTCATACATTTGATGCTAAGTTATTTGAAATTTAAAGAAAGTCATAAATGATGTTAATCTCCTTTTTCATTATGTTTGATGCCTTGTATCCAGAATTATACTGTGTCTGACATAAATTTGCCTTAACTGCTTTCTTTGCATTTGCCCATGCAAGTGTGGTTGTACTTTTAGTTTTATCCATTCTTGATCAATTTAGTGTGTCTTTTATTAATGGCATATAGTTGGAGGACTTTTTTATTGACTCTAATCTGAGAGTCATTATTTTATTATATATGTTTAATCCATTTATTGCTATGGTATTATGCTGTCATTTTATGCTTCTTTGTGGCTAATTCTGCCTTTATTTCTCCCATTCTTTGATATCTTGATCAAGTATTCTGAATTGTTGTCTTTGGCTAGTGATTTAGGTGGAAATTTTTATTTTTTTTAACATTGGGGTTACCACTAAACTTTTTAAAAAATTGAATTTGTATTTTTCTAAGTTAAAAATGAAACAGTATCTATTAACACTGCCTACATAAAACTAGAAATTTAGCATGCTTTTACGACTTCTCTCCCCTTGTAGCTCGTTTCCCAATTTGGGCTAGAGTACTCTGGGATTTAAGAGTATGAAAAGTTTTAAACATTTTATCTTTTCAGTTTTGAGTTATGTAGACATTCATACTGAGATTACCAGATTAACCACAATTATTAACATATTTATTCAGCTTTAAAAGTTTTATTGCTCAAACTTTGTTTGTTCCCCTAATACTTTTCCACTTACTTGTTTGGGCAGCAGGAATACTATGGTAGAACGTATCATGGTTTCTGGTTGCCCAGTGCTTTCAAAATGCCCCTCGTGGATTTGGAGAGTTCATGTTTTATGAATCCAGCTTCCTCAGTGGAGACCAAAATTTGAACTTTCCCAGACTCTACAGGCACGTGATGGCTTCTGCCAAGCATGTCCACTCAAGCAGGACTTCAATCCAGAAGTGAGCAGCATAGGGAAGCAAGTGCCGCAAGTAATCTTATTTTATGCCGAGGATGGTGTCAGATGGTTCTGGCGTTTAGGGAAAGCAAGGGGAAGATCTTTACTGAAGCAGTCTCACAGACGGTTGGGTAGCCTTTCTGCTGTTTGGCTTCCAATAATGATTTTTCTGGCCCTCATGCAGATCCCGAGAGCTACCTAATATTCTTTAAATGAACATCTTATCTTTTAGAGGTCATGTTAACAGCTCTAAGAATCCTGAGTCATACAACTATTTCAGATAAATTAAATGTTAGTTCGGCTGGTTTCAAAATTCTTAGGTATTTCCGTTCCCTTCCAAATACTGCACACATTGTTCCATTGTTTTGTTTTGTTTTTCTTTCTTTTTTGGCATTTACTATTGCGGAGAAATCTGATACCAATCTTTTTTTTTTTTTTTTTTTTTTTTTGTGGGCAGCCTATTCCTCTCTCCCCACAGATGTTTTTAGAAAGTGTTCTCTATCTTTGGAATTAAAAAACTAAGGTGGGTCTAAATGCGGTTTTCTGTTATTTCAAGTTAACTCAGCCTATGCTACAAGATCTTTCAGTTCCAGCACTCAATCACCAATCAGAAATTTCCTTTGTGACTTTTATTTCAAGTTGACTGGCTCCGTCTTTTTTTTTTTTTTAAGCGAGGCAAGTCTTTGGTCACTAGCTAGCTGATGATGCGTCTTTCTTAGGTTAAGTATCCACCTCTGCAAACAGCTACGGTCAGGGGAAGACTAGGTACGTGGTTCAGCGACCAATAGTGGAGCTAAGTGTTTAGATGCCAACAGGTGGTGTAGGTGGGCCAGGTAATGCTTGGCCTCATTGTCGATAGTTACTTTTCACTAATGCTGCTTTATATTCAATGGTCACCTTCACCAGTATACACTATGTTGAATATTTTTAATTAAAAAGTAACAACCACATAATTTAGGAAAGTAAGTGAATAGTCACAAATGTAGAGAAAGAATTATCCTGAATATCAGAGAAAAGAAAGTGTATTTAGCACCAAGAACAATATAATACACATAGAACATACAGGTTGAAAGAAGCATCAATGGCCTAACAAAAACCAGGGTATAGTTGTATAGACCACAGAACAGTTATTAAGAGAATGGAAGGAAAATGACCTGGTGTTTACAGGAGTTGAAGTCCCTAGTTTTTAACGCTACATAGTATTTTAAGGTCAGCAGAGTATGAGGGAATTAGAAGTTAAAAAATAATTTATATACTCTATTTCAGCAACCATGACTTTTGAAAAATTATTTGGTATATTTTGATGATCTGAGTACTCGAATATTCTTCAGCTCTTGGCAATTTCCTTTTTGCATTTCTAGCACTGTTCTTGTCCTGTTTTACATACCAAGAAACTATGTGATAACATGAATTCAGATATAGTGCAACTGGCTCCCATTCTCAGCAAAAGCTTCATCTTCACTTAACCTTGTGGTAACAGGATCTATATTTTATGGAAAAATATATGTTGACTTACAGTGCTATTTGTTCCATTTGGGCTTCTCTTTCCTTATTCCCCTCTCATTAACTTTCCTTTTAGTACCCAAGTAATTTGTAAAGTGTATTCTCAACTACCAATTTGCCACAGCTAATTGTTTGTTAATCACTCCCACTGCCCATATTAGCAAATTGGGCACATTTTCATCTGAAATAATTCTGAGGACAGAATTATTAGTTTCTTTTTTTTTTAAGATTTTATTTATTTATTTGACAGAGATAGAGACAGCCAGTGAGAGAGGGAACACAAGCAGGGGGAGTGGGAGAGGAAGAAGCAGGCTCATAGCGGAGGAGCCTGATGTGGGGCTCGATCCCACAACGCTGGGATCACGCCCTGAGCCGAAGGCAGACGCTTAACCGCTGTGCCACCCAGGCGCCCCTATTAGTCTCTTCTGATAGTCTCTTCTAATCTTACTGCAAATCCGAATTAGGGATTTGCTGAAATTTGCCTTTTCAAGAACTCTGTTCCAAAGGGAACGTGAGCCAATCTCTCAAAAAAATCAATGTCCATTTATTGGGGCACCTGGGTAGCGCAGTTGTTAAAGCGTCTGCCTTCAGCTCAGGGCGTGATCCCGGCGTTCCGGGATCGAGTCCCACATCGGGCTCCTCCGCTGGGAGGCTGCTTCTTCCTCTCCCACTCCCCCTGCTGTGTTCCCTCTCTCGCTGGCTGTCTCTGTCAAATAAATAAACAAATCTTAAAAAAAAAAAAAAAAATCAATGTCCATTTAGAATTCATGTCTGCTAAATTTGTCCACTATTGGGAGTGGGGATGGATGGGTTACCTAAGCTTGTACAGCTTAGTATTCATGCCTGAAGTAGGGAAAGTTTCTTTGTTGGAATACTTTGTGCAGTTAAATGTCCGGTTGAGAGGAATAGCTACAGCTGCAGGCAGTCACTCAAGGAGCTCCCTTGTCACGTAGGGCAGCCAATCCCGAGTGTGGTGCTCAGACCAGCAGCATCAAGCATCACCCGAGACCTTGCGCCCTACTCAGAATCAGAAGCTTTGGGGTGTGGCCCAGCTGCGTCTTAATAAGCACGTCCGGTGACTCAAATGCAGTCTAGTTTGAAAATCACTGCCTTAGGAGTTGTTTGCTGCAGGCCAAAGCTAGATAGAGCACAACTGTTAACTAATTGCCAACATGGGGCTCAGCATACCATTTTCAACAAGCATCAACTGAGAATATCTGGCCTATTAGTAATGGCAGCACCCCGTGAACTTCTAAAAGTAGAATTGAAATTTGCCCCTTTCCTAATTCCGAGCTAATAGAAGAGTCTCCTATAACAACTTTTTCCTCAACAGGCAATGTAGACTGACTGGACCTTCTCACAGGAGGTGTTGCCTACAGTAATTCCTGAGTTTTCTGGCGTGTGGAAGGCACCCTTTTTTCATTTCCAGCATTGATAGTTTTTTTTTTCCCCTTCCTTGGAAAAAGGCAATTTTATTCTAATTGACTAACATCCCGTCTCTTTCCATAAAAGTACTTGGAAGTGCTCATAAAAACTGGCATGTAGTAATTCAGAAAAATAGAAAATCAGGACCAAAAGAGGAAAGAAATATGACCTACATGCACAAGTATCCCTGTTAGAGAAAGCAGCCTTTGAGAAAAAGATAAAACTGTTATTATTCACAAATGACTTCATTCAGATAAAATGACAAAAATTTAAATGTTGATATATTCCAAAGTAAACTGAGGTGTTTACAAAGTGGTACAGTGGAAAGAGTATGGGCTTTGGAGTATTTACTGGCATTGATAAACACAGGCAAGGGGTAAATAACCACATGTGATTTCAAGGGCATCAAACAGATGTGCTTACTCCTTCTCAACCCCTTTCCCAGTGCCCTGTCATACCTAAGTATCTTTTCCCTTCCCCAAATGCAGAGCGCATGAATTTTATCATTAAAAGTAAAGTTTCATTTATTCAACAAATATGTGAGCACTTGTCATTCTCACCGTCTCATCATTTAGGACAAATTCTGGGAAGATACATTAAATTACCTGTTAATACGTGTATCGGTTTATCTTCCTTCTCTCCTTCAAGGAGGATCTCCCTGCTCTGAGAGGAAGGGGGCACTGGAACATGTACCCCACAACTCTACCCACCAAAAACTAAGTTTTCCTTAACGGGCAGGGGTTTTTAAATAGTCTTTTGCATATCTTAATGGTATTAAGTCTACCTTTGAAGTTCCATGTGACTTGCATTTTCTGAGCATGGCAAAATGCTGATTACAATTGGCTGCAGGGATTTTGCCCTAACATACAGGGTGATAAAAGGTGTTCGTTCCGGGCCCAGTAGCAACAGAGGGCAGATGGAGGACAGGACAGTTACATTCCAAGACAGGGCTGGAAGAGACTACTTACACCTACGAATAATCAGTTAATTTTTCAAGTAGAGAATTCTATCAAGAAAAAGGAAATACTCTATGTGGGCCTATTATGTTCTACGTCTAGTCCTGTGCTAGGTAGTTCACACTGCTATTACATGAATTTGTTTCAAATCAACTCCAGCGGAGTAAGAAAAAATATTAAACATCAGGAGTGCTAAGCTAATCTCATTTAAGAAAAGTAAGCTTCAGGAATGGTTAAGTGCCAACAGTTAGCTTCAATTGTTTTTATTACAGTAAGAGGAATTTTACTCTTAATGCATAGAATTTGAAGAAAAAATTTATATAAGCTTTAAAAGAGGCCTTTTTGAAAATTATTAATACAAACGTGAAATAAGACCCTTCAAACAAATACCAATTTCAGTAATAGTTTACATACAGCAATAATTTATTCTGAAATGTTCATTTAGTTTCTGTTGAGACACGATTCATGTCTCATTAATAAAAGAGCAGCCATCTCACCTCAAATACCAGAATATACAACAAGTTACAGCATAGCAAAATTCTACCTACTTTCAGATAAACTCTAGATCAGGTAAAATAGCTTCATTCAATGTTTTACAGTTACACAGATTTTTTGTTGTGTTTTGTTTTGAGCACAAAATAGTGTAAATTGTTACACCATAGCTATCTATATGCACATAATGTGACCACAGAACTGTTAATCATTACTTCTGAAATTGAACCATCGGTTTCATTCATGCAGTAAAGCAAAGCAGGCTGGGTAAACTTGTTCATCGGGAACCATATTACTGTGAATTTCACAGCCACATGATTAATTATGATGTTAGATGGACTCACAAGGACTAAAACAGAATGGTTTTTTGCATAAATACCAATTTCTCCCTGATGTAAGTTTAGTCAGTTTATAATCTAGAAATGATTGAGAACAGCAATATATCATATCCTCTATCTGTAGTGTTCATTATTTTAAGACAAGCAATAATTAAAGGATGATGGGATGGGATGCTACTTAAATACATGTAAAACATATGTACAAATATACTTGGCTTTACCATTTTCCTCCTAACTATCAAGAGTGCCTCCCAAAATATGACCAGTGAAGACAAGGTATACTATCAAATATGGCTTCCAGAACAAAAACTCTCTAACAATCAAACCTATTTACACAATTTTTCAGTCTTTTAAAGTTTCATTTGAAACAAAATTTCTACATAGCAGTTGTAATTAACACATAATTTTCTGAGTTTCATCATTCCAGCTCTTTTACACAGATGTCACAAGGTAAGACCCAGAATGGCGCTTAGGACTTTGAGTTCCACTGGATTCTGTGCTGTCAGTTTTTGAATCTCGTTTCTTTGTGTTGTTGTTCACTGGTGTCGGGATCTGAGACGGCCGCGCTGAAGTGCTATCTGCACTGCTCTTCCTAGGGCTCGGGTTGTAATTGAAAGGAGTCACTCTGGCAGCAACAGTCCCACTAGGTGAACTGTGCTTGCTTGAGCTGCTAGAACTGAATGGTGTACGCTCAGCTAGAGAACTTTCACTAGTCTCTGATGCAGGGACAGGATTACTTTGTCCCGGTTTTGCCTCAGTTCCTTTTTGGTCTGGGGCATCTACCTGAATAAAGGAGTTCAGGCGGTTTTCCAAACCCACGGTGCGTACGGGAGCACTGCCATTCCCCACATTTTGTTTTCCCTTTTCTGAAACAGTGTCGATCACAGGGGGGGTATTTCCTGTTGGAGATCTTCCGGATCTAGGGTTGTTAATGGGACAGTCCTCAATTCTCACCCAAACATCCTCTGTTTTAGAAACAGCAGGTGCCATTTGATAAATTAGAGTCTTTGATTCAGCACCATTTGCAGCACCTGAGGAAGTGGTCTGAGAGGTACTATTTGTGGGAGAAATCTCACTTTCTTTTATTTTTCTCCATGTTCCTTTTGTGGATACTTGGTTTTCTTTAGTTTGTTTGGTTCCTGAAATAGAGTTCACATGTTTTTCATCCTCACTTTTCGCCTTTTCACTGGATTCTGATGAAGCAGAAAGAATTGAAGATGAACTTCCAGTTCTTCTCCAAGTGCTTACTCGAGGAAGGGATGATGAATGTTTGCTGTGCTCACGTTTCCAGGTTCCTGACCTATTAATCGGAAGTCTAGAAGGACTTTCAGAATGGGAGCGTGCTATATCATGGCGCTTTGCCGGTCTTCCATCATTATACTCTATGGTGGGACTGAGATTAGGTGGGAGTTTTCGCCATCCACCAGACTGAACAGATGAATGTGTGGACAGAGACATATCAGGAAGGGAAGGACTTAAAACTGGAGTCTGTGCCTGGGACCTAGTGGGAGAATCTGGTCTAGAAGATGGAGAAAGAGATTCAAATGAAGCAGATTCCTCCAATTTTCTCCTTAGGGTTGGGCTTGGAGCTTCTTTGATGAAAGTTGACTGGCGTACTAATATGGGTCTCTCTGACCTATCAGATTCACTTCCACTTGATTTAGTTGAAGACATTCTGGAAAGTTCCACCTTTTTATTGGATCCATTGCTATTATTCGTCTGATTTAGTCCTTTGGAGGCAGACTCACTTCTTGGGATACTACTGCCATTCTTGGATAAACCTGGTTGTTTGGTAAGGTTCTGCTGGCTCATCTGTCTGCCTGGAGATGTATATGACATCTTCCCAGAACCCGAGGACTTAGTCGAAGCGGTACTAGGGGATGAAGTCCTTGGCAACTGAGATAATTTGTTAGGAGGACTTATTCCATTTCTACCAGGAGAAATTGAGTTTCGCCCTGGAGACTGCATAGGTCTACTTAATGGTTGTTGGGCAGGTCTTGAAGGAGTGGAATCTCTAGATCCTGATCTAGAAGGCCCTTTATTTGCCCCAGCTGGTTGGGATGTCTGCCTGGTTACAGGGCTTAATTCTGACTTCACTGATGGCTTGGCTCCTCTAGGAGAAGTGGTGGCTGTCTGACCTTCACTAGGGCTTTTGGAGGCTGGAGTCTTAAGGGGTGGGCCTTTTTTAGAAACTGGACTTGTACTTGAAGAGCTATTTCGAACTCCTGGAATATGAATCATTGTCCTGCCTCGAGAGATTGAAGGCATGTTTGCTTGAAGGGGCTGTTTCATTTGGCTTGAAACCTCTGAATGAGATCGAATTTTTCCAGTAATTAAACTTCTATAAACTTTCTTCCCTCCTTTGATTCCTTTATTTTCAGATTCTATCTTTTTAGTTTCCAATGTACTCTTCTCCCCAGGTTTTAGAATTCGTGGGCCCTTATTACTGGTAAAGGGCTTTTCCTCTTGATCAGGTGTAAGATGAAATGGTGATCCCAGAGAGATTCCTGATTTCAGTGAAAGGATGGAATCTGAGTCAGATGACGCTTGTCTAGATAAACAGGCAGCAGCAGCAGCTTGATGTAAACTACTTACTATGGAATTTGCACCTTCTTGAATAGCCTTCCAATCAAAATTTTCTGAATCCGGGGATAAACCATGTTCTGAATCTGGTCTCTGTATATCTTTCAAATCGAGTGTCAAATCTTCTGCTAATATGCCACTCATATTCCTGGGACTATGCTTTTCATTATCACCCTTAAGCCTTGAAGGCTTTTTCTTTTTCGGCATTGCAGAACTTATACATTCCTGCAACAGGTCATCTTCAGAATCAATACTGAGAGAACTGAGAGAACTGTTTCTTGAGAAACAAACAGGGGTATCTTCAACGTGAAATGATTTAGGAGCGTAACCTGATGCCTGAGGTTTGCTTGGTTCTCCCTGTGAGTCAGGGGGCTCTGTCTCTTTGACAGGTTCATTTTCTTTGTTATTGTTGTTTTCTTGATCAATGTCACTAAGAGAACTTAGAGAGGAGTTTCGAGAAAAGCACACTGGAGTATTTTCAAGAGCAAAATTTTGTAATTTCTCATCAGTTGCTGCTCCTCTGTCCGGTGCACCTTTGGACGACTGTGGAAAAGTGGATTGCTTCTGCAGCGTGGGTTTAGACTGACCTCGATTTACTGGATGGTTTGTAACAGCCTGTGTTTTGTTAGCTGACTGTTGGTTAGAGGTTAGTTCTGTGTGGCTGGTAACTTTAGCTTCGGATTCCTTATTTTCTTTCCCCTTTCTTAATTCAGCCTTTTCCCTGGAAAGGTCAACATCATCATCATCAAAATCTAGAGAACTCAAAGAATCATTTCGTGAAAAACAGTATGGAGTTCCTTCAATAGGCGTGTAGTGATGAGGTGAATCAAAAGTAAAACTTCCTCTGACTCGATCTTCATTATTTGGTAGCTTATCATTGAAGTCCTTGGCATTATTTTTCAAGTTCTGTTTCTTTGAATCTTTGTTGTCTGAGAAAGTTCTTTCAGCATTTAAATTATTTTTTGAGTCTGTATTTTTTCTTACACGTGTCCTATATTCAGTATTTTGTGGCATAGGTTTTACTGGTGAAGTAGGTTTCTTTTTCTTACCATCTAACTGATTTTTGTTAGCTCCAGATGAAGACATAGATGCTTGCTGGACCTGGTCCATTATCTTTTTCACACGAAAAGGCTTGTGACTTTTCCCTTTGGGCATAGCAGAATTAATGCATTCTGCAAGAATATCACCTTCTTCTGTTTTACTGTCATCCGGCTCAGGTATAGTTACAGATGGGGTTTTTCCTCTTTGAGCCTCATCTGTACTTCTGCCTTCTGTAGGGATGGTATCTCGTTTTTCGAATTCACTTGACTGTGCCGCTGTTCTAACCCCTTCTCCAGCAGCGAACTCATTTGGGGGAGATTCTATCGTTAGATCACTTAAAGACGTAGCTGTGGAAAAGTTTATGGGTGTCCCTTCTACACAGTATACCCGCGGCATGTCATCTCCTGGTGTAAAACTAACGTGCTTTTGCGCTTGTAACCTGTTTTGTGATGGAAGAAGTTTGTACACAGGGAGCTGACTTGGTTTTCTTGCCACAGGTGGAGGTAATTTGGAAGCAGTCTGGGCTGGTTTTTTGGCTTTGCGTGAAGATTTTGTTGGCATGGCAGAAATAATACATTCTTCTAGTATTTCAATATCATCATCATCTGAGTCATCTAAGAGATCTTTTTCAGAATCAGTAGGTTTTTCTGTCTCTTTTTCCTGGTTTTCATTTGCTTCCTCAGGCTGCTTGGATTCAGTTTCATTCCCATTGTCATTTTCCTGAACTGGAGGCATTATTCTTAATTCCACATCCTTCTGTATAAATGGCTCATCGAGGCTCAGAGCACTCAGGCTAGATGAACAAGAAAATCCATCTGGGGTACTTTCTGTGGCAAAATGTAAGAGAGTGTCAGCATCTGGGAGAACCTGGACTCTCTGTACCGCAGCGTTTACAGCTGCTTGCTTAGGTCCGCTCTCTCGCTTTTCCGCAGTAGGGGCTTTGTTTTTAGGTACCTCTCGCTTAGTCTGAACTGTCTGAGGAGGAGGGGGAGGGGTCTTACTTCTGCTTGGTGGCATGGTTTGTCCAGGGCTATCTGGAAGGTCACTGGGGCTTATAATGCCACTTACCATTCCACTGCAGGGTTCACTCTGAACGGAGCTGGCAATTGAACGACTCTCAAAGCTATCGAGCGAGCTGACCGAAGTACACCGGCTAAACATGAGTGGGGTCTCCTGGACATACTGCTCCGGTGGGCTTTTAGGTGTCTGAGCACCACTTTTTGATGGAGATTTGGCCCCTGAAGAAAATTCAACAGCTTTATGCCTGGTTGATTCTGCAGATAAACCAGAAGCCTGAAGTCTGCTGGATTTGGTTCTAATGTGCTGTGATACTGTTGGGACTTCACTCACAGAATCTTCTGTCGTTCTAGTCCCGCTGTTTTCTTTGATTTCGGCTATTTGTAGAGTATTAGCAGAATCTGTTTCCTGTGTTGCCTGATCACACCCTATTTCATCTTCAGCTGAAGACAAAGATGATAATGAACTGCAACGTGAAAAACAAATCGGTGTATCCTCTACACAGTACGTCTGTATTGTTTCTTGGTTGATAGAAGGAACTTTGCAGGAGGTGGCTTTTGGGGTCTGACCAGTTCTGCTTTGTGCTGAACTTGGATGGTGCTGATTCTGCCTCTTGCCATTAGACGAAGGTGTGGATGTATTCTCACTGCTTGAAGGGAGGTGTTCGGTTTTAGTGCTCTGTCCAGATGAATTCTTTGAGAATGAAAATGGTGGTTTCTGTGAGGAAGCAATGTCTGTGGCATATTTTAAACTATAATCAATAGGCTGATCCACATGATGTTTGTCTTCATTATATTTTATGCTGTAATTTGTTGGTCTTTCTTCCTCCTCACGTTGCTCTTCCTCGGAGTAGCGTTCACTATAGTTGGTTGGCTTATCATCTTCATAGTCATCTTCCTGACACAAAGACTGGTTTACATTTTGATTAATTCCATGATTAGAACCTACTCGATTTGTTTCTGAACCATTGGCTCCTCTTGACCTATATGGGGAAACACATTCCTGCTGTCCAAAATGTGGCTGGAACTTGAGGTGTTTATCGTCAGTGCTCTCGGTGTATACGGGGTAAGTTGTGCTTTGACTTCTTGATTGTCTTTGCTCACTCTGTTTTATTTCATCTTCTATTACATGTTTGGGTCTTGCCCATCTTTCATTCTGTGAAGGGCTCTGCCTTCCGGAGTTCAACTGCTCATCTGAATACTTAAGACTGTAGTTTATTGGCGTATCTAGTTCTCCGTCATTGTCATCCATATGATTTGCACTATGTATTTTATGGGCTAGGTCAGCTGGGTATTGACCATAGCTGCAAAATTTACTTTCATCGTCCTCAGAATAGGATTCAATGGAAGGCTTCATCTGACCTCTTTTACCGTAACCATCACTACTACTGACACTATTTAAACTATCATTTGAAGATCTCTTATATTCCAATTTAGCATAAGGCATAGGACATGTCCTATTTGAATTTTCTGACTTACTGAAGTTGTAAGTGTTTGCATGTGTGTGGGCAGTAGAGCTTCTTCTTAGTGCATTCCTCTCGTCTGTCCCACAATGTAACTCGGTGGTAGACCCAGAACTTCTGTCTTCCTGGGAGGTGTGAATGGCTGATACTTCTTCCATGACTTTGGCAATCTGGGCTGCAGTGGTGGAAATCTGCAAACCTCGCTTTGAAGAAGGGCCTGGATTTTCCGTTGCTGGGTGGTAGTTGCCTAGGCTAATTCCTCGTTCTCTCTCCAAACTTCTATCTTTTTCAGAACGAGAACTATCTAAACTTCCTCTTGATGAAGAAGAGCTGGGCAACACTGTAGTATTTAAATACGGTGAAAGGACGGTCATGTTTCCAGCATTAAAATTGTCTGACCTATTATCATCATGTCGATTGGTGTCAAAAACATAGTCACTATAGAGACTTTGCTTGTGTCGTTGCTTATTACGATGAGATGCCTTGGGACTTAAATTGTCAATATTGTCAAAAGTTTCTGATAAATGCTGAGCATCCAATTCGGCTTCTAGGGCCTTTTGTTTTCTGACATGAAGCGATGGCAAGCTTGAGCCAGGAGACATAATATTGGCATCCTTATACTTTGCAGGTCTATTTGCCATGAGATTCCTTAAAGCCGCAGCGCTTCCCATAGCAATCATTTTGTGCTTTGAATGAATGAGGTTCTTGAGCATGCTGACTGCCCCCATGTCCCATAATGCTTCTTGGTCTTTAGGATTTCTTGCTGAGAGATTCCACAAAGTTCCACATGCATTACTGACTATTGTCAAACTGTGAGATTTCAAGTGTTGTAATAAGGTTTGCAGGCAGTTGTTCTCTCTTAGGATTTGCCTGAAATAAAATAAGAGATCCCAAAATTAAGGTAAAAATCTCCTTATTATAACAACAAATAAGAGGTTAGAAAACAAAGTTAAATCTAAAGATAACTACTAAAACTTATTAATAGGCATAATAAAACTGCCCCAAATAATACTACAAATTTCAAGCATTTCACATCTCCTTTTGTTCCTACTTCATTTAATGTTTATTGTTTAAAAATATTCATCTGTCAGACTAAAAGAAGTAAAAGTGTTAATTTTAATCTGTTCTGCATTTCCTATTCTGATCCAATAGCTTTTTTTTTTTTTTTTAAAGATTTTATTTATTTATTTGGCAGCGAGAATGAGCCCTAAGTAGGGGAAGCAGCAGGCAGAGGGAGAGGGAGAAGCAGGCTCCCCGCCAAGCAGAGAGCCTGATGCGGGGCTCGAACCCAGGGCTCTGAGATCATGACCTGAGCCGAAAGCAGATGCTTAACCAATTGAACAACCCAGGTGCCCCTGACCCAACAGCTTTTAACTTTTTTCCTGGGGCGCATGGGTGGCTCAGTTAGTTGAGCATCCAACTCTTTTTTTTTTTTTTTTTAAAGATTTTATTTATTTATTCAACATAGATGGAGACAACCAGCGAGAGAGGGAACACAAGCAGGGGGAGTGGGAGAGAGGAAGAAGCAGGCTCATAGCGGAGGAGCCCGATGTGGGACTCGATCCCAGAACGCCGGGATCATGCCCTGAGCCGAAGGCAGACGCTTAACTGCTGTGCCACCCAGGCGCCCCGAGCATCCAACTCTTGATTTCAGCTCAGGTCATGATCTCAGGGTCTTGGGATAAAGCCCTGTGTTAGGCTAGCCACTCAGCAGGGAGTCTGCTCGAGGATTCTCTTGCTCTCTCCCTCTGGCCCTCCCCCCACTCACACTCTCTTTAAAATAATTCCTGAGCAAGCAGATATATTTGATTTACATGGTGAGAGAGTTCCCCCAATGAATGTATCATAAAATCTTATGCTGAACAGGGACTTTGTGGTAACTTAATCTGTGGATGGGTTCCACAATGTTGACTACTAAGACATCTTGGAAGAGGCAGAAAAATCGATCGATTGATCTTTATGTAGTCAGGGAGCACACTGTAAGCTCCTAGTCTGGCAAACTGCCTTTTTAGAGTAACCTCTATGCTCCTGGATTGATTTTGTGATAATGCCATCCCCCTTAGAATTGTGCTCTGTCAAGCTGTGTGTGTAGTTGTTACTTCTAATGAAAGGTCTTGAAATTTAAAGGTAACTATAAAAACAAGGGTTGAGAGTTAGCATAATGACCTTTGGGACTTGAAAGAGCTACAGCTTGTTTAATGCACGGTAAACTTAAGTTTAATGATGGCATATTCAACTTTAGAGGGCTTTAAAACTGATTGGCAAGGGTGTACAATGAGCTCTAACATGACAATCTTCTCTCAGAAGTCTAGCAGACACCTGAGTGTTTACTGAGTTTAAGAGGTCTTCTTTGCATAGCAGAGAGGGCTATAAGGCTTGTCTGTGCATCAAAGACCTAAAGAGAAGATGTTCACATTCTTTACAAGTTCTGTTATTAAAAGTACCTCATAGTCTTTCTGAAAATGAGAAGCAATACTGGATAAAAAATAAATAAATATGCTGTGAAAAAACCCATATGTACATATTTTTTGAGAGTGGGGGGGCGGGGAGAAAGAGAATCTCAAGGAGGCTCCACACCCATCATGGAGCCCAACTTGGGGCTTGACCTCATGACCCTGAGATGATGAACTGAGTCGAAATCAAGTCAGACGCTTAACCGAATGAGCCACCCAGGCGCCCCAAGATACCCATATGTTTGTTGACAAAACAGAGAGCCCAAGTACTAAAAATGTGTGCCTTGTATCTGAGATACTTTCTTAGGTTTCA
Source organism: Ursus maritimus (assembly GCF_017311325.1). Lineage (NCBI taxonomy): Eukaryota > Metazoa > Chordata > Mammalia > Carnivora > Ursidae > Ursus > Ursus maritimus. The sequence goes on from NW_024426663.1 coordinate 552,774, forward strand.
TACCCCTAGATGAATGGCTGTTGGCTAAATAATATTAAGATTATTGATATTAAGACACCATTAAAAAAATGTGAACCACTGGGGGTGTCGGGTGGCTCAGTTGCTTCGGTTAAATGCTGACTCTTAATTTTGACTTAGGTCATGATCTCAGGGTCCTGGGATCAAGCCCCCTGCAGGGCTCCGCACTTAGCAGGAAGTCTGCTTGTGATTCCCTCCCTCTCCGCTTGCCCTTCCCCCGGCTCTCTCTCTCTCTCTCTCTCTCTCTCAAATAAATAAATAAATAAATCTTAAAAAAAGAAAAAAAAAAGAACTACTGGATTCTCTGGATCATACCTATAGCTTTTGTTTTTTATAAACCTATATTCCCTTATGCCATACTAACATACAATGGGATTTTGTTCTCTGTAGTATTCGTGACTTTAATTTTTTTCCCTTCATATGGGTTATACCTCTCAATTGTCATCTGTTTATTTCTACCCATCTTTATACTATAAACTTTTATTAGAATAAATATACTAACAAGGTAGGAATTAATAGTTATCTTTTCACTGTATTATAATCTGGCTTAGCACTTGTACAATTACACAAAACACTGCTTACAACTGGGTCTTTTTGAGGGTATGAATTCTACACTAACTCATTTAAAAGTAATATAAAATGCTGTATTTACCTGTGGTCCTCATTTGTAGCTATCAAGCTGGACACGTTCCGTAATATCCCCCCTCCACTTTCAATAATGGCTAAAGTATTTGTCTGGCTTCGGTAGGTGAGAGTGCCGACCAGAAACGCAAGCGCACCGTCCACAGCACATATATCAGCTTTATTCTCAGTGCAATGTGCTGACAAGTTCCATAAGGCACTCAATACGCTTTTCAGGGTTGATTCCTATTGAGAAACAGAACATGTGTCATCTAATTAGAGCTGGAATATGCCTCTTACAATTTCTATGTTTACTTCTATTGAATAAATTGTTATTGTTATTATTTATCTCCCCTGCTGCTCACCCCTCATGGGCAAAGTATAGGCCCTCTCCATTTAGAAAAACTGATAAAATACCAAATGGAACTTAAGTAAGCGATAGCCCCATAGAACAAACAGAACAAGAATACTAAACTAATGACCTTTCTGAACTTTATTCTAAGTGTTTAGATGTACACACATATCTTACAAGAGCTCATATTAGAATATGAAACATGGTGTGCATTGTGAAGAGAACATCTGCATGATAATAGAAACCAGAAAAAAAATCCTCTACGTGCTGATATGGAAAGATGTCTAAGACATATTATTAAATAAAAGAGCAAGTTGCAAAGCAGTATGTATAATATTGTTTGTATAAAAAGCACACATATATACTTATATGTGGTTGATTCAAAAGTAACACTATGACTTATTAAAAAAATAAGCATACTGCAAAAACTCCAATTTCTTAAAATTCCCAAAGAAACAAAGTAATTAAAAAAATTAGAACTTCCTTGGTATATAACATCATAGCAAACTGTCAAATTGTAATTGCTACAAAACCAAAACACTGAGTATATAATTAAGGGTATTTGGTTAAAACTTGACATGGTCCTGATGTCAGTTTTTCTTCTTACTATAAATTAACCAAGGAACAAACATTCATTAAAAATCTACTCTGTGCCTATCACAATTAGTCACTCCAAAGGATACCAATGTGGCAAGCTGATACCTGCTAACAGGTGACTCGGGAAAAAAAATGCAAAACCATACATGAACAAAGGAAAGATTACTGGTACCTGAATTTAATCAAATAAATAAAATATTACACGGAGGAGAGCAGATCTGTAGAAGATAAGACCTGTACATTCAGAGAGAAGACAGTTGCTCCTGGCATGGACGTGGGAATCAGCAAGGGAGGACTGAAGAATAGAAAGAAGACACATAGGAGATTCAAGTCCATGCTGGGGAGCAGTGTTAGGTCAGGTGAGATGGTAAAAGAAGGCCCTGAATGTCAGGTCAAACACTCTGGGCCTGACCCAATAAATAGCTAGCCACTGTGTTCTCTTCATCAGGAAATTAAGAGAATCTAGGAGCAAATACAATTTACTGGGAGGCAGGGAAGAAGTGCTTTCACCAATCGAGATGTGAGAAGGTTAAGAGCTCACTTTTAATTACACTGTGATTGAGGTAAAGATGGGACAGTCAATTATCCCGAGAACAGAGAAAACAGCAACAGTTCAGAGGTGTTAAGTGAGCTCAGCTACAAATGGCCCAAAGGTCAGAGGTGAGAGGTAAAGGTAGGAAAACAGAAGTTGCTCTCTACGAGACTATGTGTAGAGGAAAGGGTTTTGTTTCAAAGAAGCTTTATAGTTAGAAGTAGAGGAGAAATGATTAGACGTTTAAGTATAGGTGGTAAAAACGAAGGAGTTTCAATAAGGTATGTGATCCAAAAGTATCAAATACAGGTGTAGGGAGAAAAGAAACCCCAGTTAAACTATAAACCTAGATTTTATTAGAAGCAAAATTAGAAGGAACTGAAGTAGGTATGGCCAGTGAAGGAATGGAGCCAGTGACTTGTTCAGTGTTGTGGTTGCTACAGAAAAAAGAGAAACACTGCAGGAGTTACAAGAAGAACCAGAAAGCGTTTTTTGTTTGCTTTCTTAATTTTCAAAACATTAAGCCTCTTATAAAGATAGCTGAAACAAAAAAGCCATCTCTATACTCAGGAGATAGAAGATAGGAGTAAAAGACTAACAGCTATTTTTTTTTTTAAAGATTTTATTTGAGAGCGAGAGAATGAAAGAGAGATCATGAGCAGGGGGGAGAGGTGGAGGGAGAAGCAGACTCCCTGATGAGCAGGGGGCCTGATGCAAGACTCCATCCCAGGACTCCGGGATCATGTCCTGAGCCAAAGGCAGATGCTTAACCAACTGAGCCACCCAGGCGCCCAGGGACTAATAGCTTTGAGTAAACAGCAATGCTTGGGGCACAGAATGCAGAGAAGAAAAGGTTCTGTATAGAAGAGTATGAGCCAGCTCAATGGAGTTAAAATGATGCAATGCATGGGGATATGGAAGGTAGTTCGGACTCTCCTGGTCATTAGCAGTAAAGCTGAAACGGAAGAGGCGATGAATTAAAAAGAGAATGTTCAGAATGACTATTGCATTGAATGTAGAAAAAGAGGAAAAAAGTAAATTCTAACATTGTTAACCAGAAGCAGGCCCAAACCAAAATTGGACATTATAAATTTCTGCTGAGCCAGTTTTTTCAAGATGGGGCTTACATTAAAAATTTATAGATGAAAAAAGTATTTATAGATGAATTTATGGATGATAATCTTTGAAATACTACTCTTCCTTTATAAGAACTAGGTATGTATTTTCATTTATTATGGTCTTCTTTTGCATTTCTCAGGAGGAGGAATCTTTTATTATAGGTTTCACAGTTTGTAGCAACTATCTGTATAAAGATCTTTGAGGTCCTTGAAAGACAAAGTCATGAACTCTTAGCAACAGTATGAGTTCCCATAATACATGCAAACACATTAAATCTTTCTGAAAATATACACATTTGATTAGGAGTCAAAGTGTAGATGCTAATTTTTTGGTATAATTTTATCAAGGTATAATTGGAGAACAATAAACTGCACATATTTCCAATGTGCAATATGATCACTTTTGATGTATGAGCATACCCATGAAGCCATCACTACAATCAGGATAACAGACATTTATATCATCCCCCCAAATTTCCTAGTACCCTCTTGCAATCCACTCCCAGCCCCAGGCAGCTACTGATCTGTTTTCGGTCATTACAGATTGTTGCATGTATCAATAGCTCATTTTTTAAATAGCCAAATACTATTCCATTGTGGACATCCCATAATTTATTTAACCATTCACCTGTTGATGGACATTAGAATTACTTCTAGTAATTTGGCTATCAAACAGTATTGCTGCGAACACCTGTGTTTAAGACTTTGTGCAAACAGAAGTTTTTGTTTCTCATAGGTAAATACTTAGGACCGGAATGGCTGGGTGGTGTGGTTGGTATATGTGTAACTTTAAAACACTGCCAAGTGTTCTCCAAAGTGGTATACCGTCTTACATTCCCACCAGCAGTGCACGAGCGTTCCAGCTGCTTAACATCCTTGACAACACTTGGTTAATCTTTTACATTTTAACCAATATAATATGTGTAATGGCATCTCACTGTAGTTTTAATTTGTATTTCCCTGATGACTAATGATGCTGAGTATTTTTTCAAGGGCTTATAGGCCATTCATATATCTTCTTTCCTGCAAGAAATACAAGTGTTCTGCTGATTCAAGAGTTTTTTAAAGGTATTTTTGTGCAGATCCTAAGTATATCTGAATATTATCGTTATAACCACTTTTTTAATTGAATACTTTTCTTATTTCTAATGATTTTTCAGTTGATTTTCTTGGGGTTTCCAGGTATAAAATAATTTCACAAAAACACATAGACAAATAAATAAACAAAAACCTAAAACTCTTTGCCTTCTCTAAAAAGGAAATTTTGAAGGAAAAAAATGTAGGCTGTGGGTCTAGTGGGACTGGCTGGGTCAAAGGAAGCTCAGATTAGCTAAGAAGACCTGCTTAGTCCCTCCCAAATTTCAAGTTTAATTTTTTTCTTTTTAAGTTAGCTTAGTCTCTGAAGTAGATATGCCACCTGGTGATATTTCCTTTTGTAAACAAATTATTATTTGAGGAATTCCTTATTCTTGGGTCTGATCACCTCTTGATAAGGTGACTATCAAAACTGAGGACTCCGGAGAGCACAGAGGTAACAATGACACCATGTACACAGTGACTCTCCCCTGGGGGTGATTTTCTCCCTTCGCCTTTCTGGGGCACCTGTGGTACTACTACTGGAGCCGTTTCTGACTGTCATGACTGAGGGGAAGTGCACTGGTATCTAGTGGCCAAAGGCCGAAGATGCTGCTAAACGCCCTACAAAGCACAGGGCAGTCCCTCAGGACAATTATCTGGTCCAAGATGCTGATAGTGTCAATCTGAAACCCTGACTTATCCTAGCCTGCTTCGCGCAGTCTTTTCCTTCTTAATACTTCACAAGTTTCGAGTAGTCTAAGACTAAGAACTGGTGAGATAAGCAGGTCAGAAATTAGGGAATCTCAAGGGTGGGAAAGGGTAGCAAAAAAGTAACCAAAAATGAAATCCAAATTAGAATGTTAAATGTTTTCAAAGGTACCTTTTTAACTTCCAGAGCACATTCCATCAATGCTTTCACACTTCCAACTTCACGCAATGTCTTTTTACTATTTACATCTGCCCGCCAAGACAAATTCCTCAAAACGCTTGCAATAACCTGCAAATGAAATTAATTTTAGAATAATTTGAATATAAAATAATTTATAGTTGTTTTGTTTTGAATGCTAGTGGTAAGAGCAGAGATGTACTAATAAAGAAATTCCTCCTAAATGCTAATACAGTGCCAAAAAGAATTCCTACAGTATTAATTATTTTCCTTTATTCTGGTGTTAATGTAACCATAATTGAAACATGAGACACTAAATACTGAGCCACAGTTTAAATTAATCTAAATCAGGATATTAACCCACTAATATCCAAGACAAACATCTGAAATTCTAACTGGTACCTGCTGTAAGTCCTCACTTTCAGATTTTAGTTGGGCCACAAGAGCTCTCATGCAGCCTTTCATAGAGCAGAGTGTAGCCTGTAAAATTAGAAATGGAACAGAGGGTCACTAACAAGGCAACCGGATGCTGTGCTTTATTTTTTACTAACAACCTTCAAATCCAGTTTTAATGGTCTCATTTTAATCATCCGAATATTTCACCCCTAAAGCCCCAGAACCAGATTACAGAAAGGAAGTCTTCTGCAATCTGTTCTCTCCTAGTAAACTGGAAAAATAAAATGAGTAAGTGATAAGAAATGATAAGCAAAGGGTTTTAACACTCACATCTGTCATCAGAATTTTTAGACTATTGCTCTCATTCCTGGGAAGAGTATTTTAAACGCAATTAAATAAACCCACTACTGTGTTCCATCTTTTGCCTTTGTTTAGGCATAAGACAACCTAATGAGTAAACTATGCAGTGGTGTGTGAAGTTCAGGTTTTTTTTAAATCAGTGTTTAAAGTGAAAGTGGAGGAGAGTGAAAAAAGAAAATCAGCGAAAAGGCATTTGTATGAAACTAACTCACACCAGAGATATCTTAAGAAACAGATCTTATAAAACATACCTTGTTGGCTACATCTCCAAAAGTCAAGTTTGTCAAAGCCATTCCAGCATATCGTCTTAATGTAATACTGTAGTGGTCATTAGTTAGCCCATACATTTCACAGTCCACTTGCAATAATTCTGCAATGGCCTGTAGTCCCCCTAATTTAAAAAGGGCAAGAGGAAAAAGACAATAATCTAAAATAAAACAAGTGGTACCAAGTTTAAAAATTAATTATTAGGAAGACATTTCAAAGGAGAATATATGATTTAAATACGTCTTTAGAATTACAAGCTACAAAAATTGTTACAAAGAACTTCTGTGTGATACTCAAAGTACAACTGATAATGACTCCATTTTCCGCCAGTCTTCTCCACCCTCCAGACCCTTGCCTTACTGAGTGAAGTGAGACTATACTCTGTTTACTGCACATGTGCTCGATCTTGTCATTGATGAAGAAGGCTATGTTCTAACACAAGGTCTTCCTCCATGAAGGCAGAAAAAGGTAACTTATTTTTATTATTACAACTTTACAAACATTCTTCAGTGTTATACACTGTGGCCTAATTAATGTTTTTTTATCTGCCAAATAATTATCATTAGGAATCCTGGGACTTTTAAATGAAACTGTGCAGGAAGCAAAGCTAATTTTTTTATGAAAAAGAATTATCTGTTCAACTTATTACTAAGTTCTATAAAACCACTTGTTATTTATATATTTTTAAGAATTTCTTACTTTTCTTTGATACTCACAAGTGTCAAATACCAACTACGCTAGGATGTAGTATTTTCTTTCCCCTTGATTCCCACCACCGGGTATGCCTGGTAATGCCCACAGTGGTCAACACTAGGAAGGCAAGGAGAGAAACGAAGGAAAAGGAAAGGGAAAGACAGAAAGGAAAAGGCAGGAACAAAACAGAACAAAAAAACCAAAGGTAAAGCAAAATGGTGAGCGAGTGAATAAAAATAAAAATGCATATGGAAGCTATTCAAAATATTATTCATCATCAATATTAGTCATCATGGGACTGGAGATATTGTTTTGTCACAGAGAAGTGGCTTAGACAGAAAAAAGGAGGATGAACAAAAACAGGTGATTCTTGGAAATTCTAAGTCTAAACAGTCAGGTTATTAATCTGGAAGAGGATCTCTAGGTTTAGTATTTTTGTAAATGATCTATAAGGGTCAGTATGTAGAGGAATCTGCAAGTTCGTAATACAAAGTTCTAACTTGGGTCAAGAATTCCAGGCCAGGAAAATTAACTGTAGGAAGACTGGTGCAAATCTTTATGACGAGCAGCAGGGACAGATGAGTCTGAATATAGATAAGTGAAAATTAATTTGGTTAAGGAAAACCCAAACCATATTTAGGAAGATTTTCTTCCATCCACCCATGATGATGGACAAATACATAGCCGGTGAACACAATACAGTGACTGTCTTTATGGAGCTTACACATGAGAGCAAAGGCAGACTCTGAACAACTCACTTAGGCATAAGGGCTGTGCAGAAGCACAGGGAAAGGTAAACAGGTGGACTTCACCTAGACTGGGAGTTATCAAGAAAAAGGCTGAGGAAATAATGTTTAGGTTAAGAAAGACGTACAGGATGAATGAGTATCTAAAGACGGGTGGGGCAGGAAAAACAGAAAAGCACTTTAGACAGATGAAACAGTGTGTGCAGGAGCCCCCGAGCCTGAAATACACAGCAGTAAGGAGAAAGTCTCAAGATGAGGCTACAAAATGGGTAGAGGCCGTATCATGCAAGACTTTATATGTCACACCAAGGATTTCCGACAGGGGAAGGAATAATTAAACGTACATTCTAAACAGATTCCTGCAGTTGCAGGACGCAGAATGGATAACTGGAAGTGGGGAGCCAAAAAAGACAAAGATCTGCAGAGTAGGAGAGGTGAGAGTGACCCGAACTGGGGATGGAAAGGAGAGCAGCGATTTGAGATAAATTTAAGAAGCAGAGTTAAAGTACTCAGTTACTAAATGCAGGGGATGAGGAGGATAGAATTATGGTATGTCTTCCGAGACTCTGGCCTGAGGAACTGGGTTGACTGCCATGCCATTTTCTGAGAAAAAGAACCCTGGAAGAGACAGAGGTTTGGGGCTGAAGGAGATAACAAATTCAGTTGGGGAAGTTGAGTTAAAAATGTCTGAAAAACCATGTAAGTGAAGATGTCAGATGAAGAGTTTGATAATTATCTAAAACTCAGGAGAGAGGACGTGGAAAACACTGTAACTGAAGCCATGGATTGGAGGATATTGTTTAGAGACGAAGAAAACCTAGGACAGAGCTTTGAGGAATTCCCACCATGTAATACTTGAGTAAACGAGAAGGAGCCAGTAAAAGAACGGAGGGTTTTGACTCAGGAAACTCCATGGGAGTCACTGATGATCTGAAGACCGCGGCCCTGCATACTGATAAGACCACCAAGATGCTGAGCACTACAAACCAGGCTACTGATACCAAAACAGAACATACTACGCCTCGTGCCTGTATGAGATCCTGCTCGGTGTGGCAGTATCCGTGATACTTTCTCAAGAAAGGAGAAATGATCTACTAAAGAAGGTCTCAAGAAGGCACTAAATGAAGAAAGAATTTTTTTTTAATAGAAAAACTAAAACACATGGGACTTGATTCTGAAAACAAAGATTAAAGAAGGACAGGGTCAATATCAATAAAACCATGAAGAAAAAAGAACATTTGATAAAATTTAGGATATCAGATAAAAGAGAGAGCCTTTTATGAGTTCAGGCAAGTGAAAAAACTTTAAATTTTAAGGCAATGAATACAATCCATATGTCAAAACTATAAATGGATTCACAGAAATATGATGTGAATTCACGGCTGACAGAATAAAAAATAGGTTTTGCCCTTAGAAAAGTTAGGCTGTTTCAAGGTAATGCAAAGATGATAAGCATATCCTTTCACATTTTGCTCAGTGTCTGTGTTTTAAAAAAGTGGTCCAGATGGACCAGATATTATCCAATGTGCAATCTCATAACCTTAAAGCTAGTAGAGGACCAGTGGCTTCAACAGAAACCAAGAGAACCCTTCATTTAGACTTATGTATATATAAAAGATAGAGAAAGAGGACACTTAGTTTTAAAAAGTGTATTATTTTCCTTTTACTTGGGTTAGATAGTCACCATTAGCATGAAATGCCTCATTCTAAAATAAACATTAGGGGCTCAACATAAATATTCTATATATTGATGTTTCACAAAATTTCCTGATCATAAGAATCACCTGGGCTGCTAATTAAATGATTCCTAGGTTCCCCTCTGGAGATTCTGCTCTACTAAGCCTGCTTGCTATAGGGCCAGAGAATCTATATGGTTTGATAAGTACCTCTGTGATTATTACGATCTAGTTTTGGAAATACTAATACAAAGAAATCGTGAGTTCCTTGAAAGTCAGAACCGTATCTTTACCATTTTTACTAGCACAGTTTCTGGGACAGAGCTGGGACTTAATCAATGTATACATCACTGATAGCATAGTCTAAAACCTGCAATACTAACAGGTGCAAACCTAAATGACCTTGGTAAGTTGTAGAATCTTCTTGTATGTACAAATGATAGTCCCAGGTGACTGGGCTTGGGAATTTCCCTTCATCTGTTTGGGACTTCATTCCTCCTTATCCCTCACTGTCAGATACCTTATACTTCCTTACTCCATCTCCCCACAATCCACAAACCTTGATTTTTCTTTTGCTTTGTGCAAATTTAGCGTCTAGGAATGAGAAGAAAGTAATCCCCTGTGGCTCTGTCCCCAGCAGTCACACCCCCAGAGGCCCCATCCTGCTCCTCACCTGAAAGCCCCTGCCCTAGCTCCTGTGATGAAATGCCCCGGGTAGCCTTCCTACCTGAAGAAGGAAGAGGAACAAATACTGAGTCTAGGTTTTACTTTGAAATTCAGATGATTAATGTGTCAGTCCTAGTCTACAGTTCATTGGAACACAGGGACATTTACAGAAAAATCTTTGCAGTAGTTTAAAACTGGATTAGTTTTCTTGTTTATTCAAGATTTTTATCCCCTTCCCATTATTACTAGCATTAAAAAAATACCCAGACATAGAATTTTCACAAATGCTGAGACTACTGAGGAGGTGAGAACCCATAAGACCACACTCAGTTCCACAGGAGGCTGCGGGGTGGGGGAAGGAAAGAGAATCAGATGGGCCAACTGCGAGGGTCTGTGCGAAGAAAAGCATGGCTGGAGGGCAGGCCTGAGATTCCAAAGTACACAGCCCCCCAAGTGATGACTCTGAAGGAGACAACACTCATTTTTGGCCATGCAGATTCTCTGTGTTTAAGAGTCTCATGATTTTGTGACTTTAAGATAAATGATGAATGACAATGATGAGGGTGGCAGGAATACAAAGGGGGGGTTGGGATGTAATGTAAAACAAACAGCACAAAAAGCAAGGGCACAGCTACACTAAGATGGGAACTCAGTGTATGGTTCTTGCTTGTGGCACAACTACAGAGATCCAGTTCACATGAGATGGCTCAGCATGATGCAATTACAAATACCACATGTGCAAAATGAACCTAGAAATCAAAGAAAAACCGTTACATGACAAGTGGGGTGCACAAGAATGCAGGTTATAAAAGGTTTAGAGCGTGTGATAACACATACATACAAGAGTAACCCTTCCAAAATTAGTGGCATATTTCTAACTTAAATTAGAGCATAATGCTTTTCTTCATTAACCAGTTTCAAAGATACCGTGCCGCTTATCATCAAAATCTGGTAAAGTACTGGTAACCACGAAGAGAAATGAGAAGCTTAATAATAACTTCTTCCGGTGTCCATCAGAAGTGACTGAGTTCAAGAACAATCACGTAGCTCCGCACTTCAAAATAATTTAAATTACCCTCCCCGTCAACTATCACATAAGGTCTACTGTGGCAACAGGGGCAAGTAGTGGCCCACTTAGTAATTTTTCTAATTGTTGGCTAAGATTTTGAAAAGCCAAATTAGTTTATACAGGGTAGCAGTTTCTATCATCGAGAACGTTTTCTCCTCTGGAAACCCGAGTATAATCATTTGCTACAAGGAGGAAGCAGGTGGTAACAGAAATCAGTGGCCTTATAGCCAATTCAACGATGATGAAAAATCTTCAGTACTCTTCTATGGCATTAAGAAACATTTTTGTCTTACCAAGTTCATTCATTGCATGTCTATGCTCTTCATCAAATGAAAGTTTCATTAGAACACACACAGCAGGACAGATCTGATGTTCAACAGGAGCTGGCACTGAAAAATAAAATTGACATAAGCCATAATGCTTTGTTTTTTCAAAAGCAACAATGTTTATTATACTTAAAAAAAAAAAAGCAGGGCTCACTAATATATCCCTAATGTGTAGCAGTTCAGTAGATCAACAAATATTTGCTGAATAAATAAATACTACCAACATGGAAAAGAAGTACGAGTAAAGGGCTTTTCTTGGTTCCAGAAAAATGTTTACTACTTATCTGCCTTTAACTAACTCTGTTAGAATAAATCCCTTGCAGGTTTATACTATAACTCAAATAATAACTTAAAATTATGTTGAATATGTAAAAGAATAAAAACACCTTGGCATAAAGCTGTTTTTGTTATAATTTCTATTTAAACTCTTGTCACGAGTGTGGGTTAAAAGCACTTATTTGTGTACAAATGTAGTAAAGAAATCTAGCACAAACCTGTGGAGAAAGCTTACCATATAGACAGTAAACAAGAATCTACAGAAGGGGTGTCCAAGAAAATGTGCCTCCACATTTAATACCATGCACACAGTTTCAAAGCTCATTATTGGAAATAAAAATTTAAAAAGTCTATTTTTTCAGAAGTAATATTAATTTACTTTATTTAAGCATTTTGAGAATAGTCATTAAGATCACAAAATACAAGTTATTACATAATGGTGGATACCCACAGAAAAAATCCAGAAAGACAATGTTCTCTCAGTAAAGTATCTTTTTAGTTTTCTTCATCCCTAGGACAAAAAGATATAAAGGACTATTTCTGCTATTTTCTTATTCTTGCAAATCTGTACATTTTAAATAAATTAACCTTTATACCTAAGCTAAAAAAATCTGCTAAAGCTTCATGGAAGGTGTTCTCACCATCACCCCTTCTACTCCTCCCTGAATCAACAGGTTGATACAATTGTCCCCTGTCCTGTGTGTGCGTGCGTGTGTGTATGTTCAGGTAAAAGGAAGGTCTTACCTTATATACTTACTGCTTTTGGTTCTTGCTACAGGAATGAAGTAAGTTATCTCCCCAAGGGTCCCAATTCCTAACTCCCCTGCTCCTGATGGAGAGGGGCTGGTAGCCCAGGGTTTCTCCCCCAGCACAGAGCTGCGTGGCCGATCACCCCCAGCAACTGGGACCCATCGCCTGAAGCAGGAGGGTGCAGTGGGAAGAGCACTGGGCTGGCAGAAGATCTGGCCTCTGTTCCTGGCTCTACCACTTACTAGCTATGAGGCTATAGGCAAGTCTTTTACTGTCTCTGAGCCTCAGTTTCTTCATCTGTAAAATGGAGATGATAATACCTTCCCTTCCTACTTCAGGAGGCTGTTGTGAGGCTCAAATAACACAACAGATATAACACAGTTCTGTATCCACTGAGTAGAGTGTTGTGCAAATGTACAGATGATGGGTTGGTCACTAACAGCTGAAGGAACTAAAAGTCACTTTCTTGAGCTTAATCTATAAAATGGAAGGGATGGAAACATAATTGCTCAAGTTCTTTCTAGAACTACTACGCTATGACTGTAAATCTCTCTGGATCTCCTGTTCTTTTTTGGTTGCATAGTACTGCATGTTAACATTTTCCTTTACTAATTTTCTCTAGAAAAATACAGACTTAAGTTTTAAACTATGTTAGCATTGTAGATGGCTACTATAAATTTCCCATTCCCGCTCATAAAGACAACGTACTAAAAAAGTTTTCATTTAAAAAACTTTTACTTTGCTTTGTAACATGCACTGCAGGGAACATACTTGGATTTTTGTCCTGGTCCATGCCTTGTTCATGGGCTTCCTGCCACTCCCAACAGGTTTCACAGTAAGCTCGTATCTGTTCCAAAAGATGAAGGACTCGGATTTCACGCCTGCCTCTCTTGTCATCAGGCTGTGAGTGAATGATGTTGTGAAGTGCTGCACTGGCCCTGGCCCGAGCCTCTTTACTGCCCCGGGAATTTCCCAACAACACAGAGTCTTTGTCATTGCCATGTAAGAGCTGGATGAGGAGAGGAAGACATCCAGACTGCCGCATGGATATACAGCTGTCTTGGGAGCTAGACATAGCCAGCAAAGTTCGCGACATATCATCCTTATCATGAGTACCAAGCATTGACAACAATGAATACACCATTTCCACCTGTGGGCCAAATGAGTTTAGAAACAAAATTATGACTTTTATACCCAAATGCTAACACCAGTGAAGTGATGAATGGGATATTTATTTTAACTCATTTTAAGAAAAACAAAACTCAAAACGCCTTTCTAGGATGAAGTAATGAGCATTATTTCAAAATCCATATAATCATCACCAATTTGTTTATATGAGTAACTAGAAGTAGTGATGGCATACAGTGTTGAAAGAGAAAGTAGATTCCCACATACTTAAATTGGTGTTTGTCGGGATCAGCTGGTTATAGTGAATGACAACTGATCTCTCTCTCTCTCTCTCTCTCTCTCTCTCTCACACACACACACACACACACACACAGAATGAGGAATGTGGTTTACTTAAATATTTTACACAATTTAAAAATTTTACTTCTTTTAATTTACAACTATAATCAATAAATAGAAAACACTTTTCAACAATTATTATTTACTAAGTACTAGTTCTTGACCATCACTAACCCTTACCAGATTATAATATTGTTAAAAGTATTTGATTTCTCCCTTATACATATAAAAATATTTTGTCATAAAAAGAAGAATGCCAAGGTCACATTGGGAGTACAAGGCCAGGATTCTTAACCAATTTTCTTTCTTTAAAACATCCAATAAGCATCAATTACTCTCTGACAATAAATTCTAAGGGTTTACTTGGAAGCCAATTAGAAACTGGAAACAGTACCCAGTTATCCTGGACTATGATTAGCCTCATTTCAAAGCCAGAGCTATTACATAAAAGTAGAGAATATTACATAAGAATGTATCATCTCTATAAATCAGTAGTTCTCGAACAGGGGTGATTTTGACCCTCCCAGAACACTTTGGCAATGTTTTGAAGACATTTTTGGTGGTCGCAACTGTGAGAGGAAGTACTATGGGCATCTACTAGGTAAAGACCAGGGATACTGCTAAACATCCTACAATAAAGAATTATCCAGTCAAGTATGCTGAGGCTGAGAAACTCTAAATATATACACACTACTACTCTTGGATATTAACGTTTCAGGAAGGTAGTATAGAACTGTGGATAAACTGGGCTTTCTAATTCTGGCTCCACCACTTATGAATGAACTGTGTGACCTACCACATTATTTGATTTCTCTTAGCCCCAGCCTTCTCAGTTGCAAAATGGAGAAATTTGCCTAACAAGGTTTCCTCTGTGAAGATTAAATGAAATAATACATGTATAGGATAGCTGGCGTTCAAAGACGTAGTACGATCTTAGTATTATCATTCATAAGTCACTTCAAAAGGCAATGATATTCTAGCTGCCAGTTTTCATGCAACAGTACTGGTGAATATTAGATTTTCTTTATAGGAAGAACTACACATTGATGCTGGACAGACTGGGTTCGAAGTCCATTTTAAATATGCAACAGCTGCCTGAACCTTTTTTGCTTCAGTTTTCTCTTTTAAAAAAGAGAGACAAGAATACCTCACAGTGTTTTTGAGAAGATCAGAGAAAATGTGCACAAACTTCTAGCACAGTTATTAGGATAACAGGGATCCCAATCAGCAGCTATTGTGAGTTATTAAAAGGATTAAGTCTCATATTAACAGTATCGTTGATTATTCTAAATTCCCTTCTTAAATCACATTAGTTATTTCAGTAATGCTTTTCATAAGAGCCATTATATTGTTAAAGTAAAGAAAAAGTAGCTAGAGTATGTTGTGAAACAGTTAATAGAATTATTTAGATTTAACTGAAAATATACTGTTCAGTAATATTAGAATTTCCTCTTTGTCAATGTAATATTAAAGACTCTGGCTTTAAAACAAAAATAAAATAATGATTTTCTTTTTAAACACATCATTCTCAAGTCCTAAAATATTTGCTAATATCTGAGAGACTAAGAAAAATCGCTTATCAGCACGGGGTAACATTCCATTTCAGTAATTTTTCCATCCACTAAAATAAATTTATTAAATACTCATTATGTGTAGGCTCTGTGTTAGATGCCACAAAAGATTTAAAAAGAAAAAAAAAAAAGGTCCCTATTCCTCAAGAGAATTTCATGCAAACTGCAGTGACTCAAAGGAGGCAGACAGACCGCATGGGGAGTTCAGAGGGCACTGGGAATCGGAAAATGTTCTGTAAAGAAGGAAAGCCCAAGCAGAATGCTGAGGGCTGACTCGGATTCTGACGGCCATTTTGCGGTGGGGTCGAGAGGGGAGGTGTGTGCCACCGCAGGCACGACGTGGAGGCAGAAAGTCCCAGGGACGGCTTGGGAAGCAGCAAGTACGCCACTGTGGCTGGAGCTTAGGATACTTGCAGAGAAGTCGAATGAAAGGCTGAGAAAGAATAAAAAACTAGCTAAATTGGCACTTTTTACCATCCTCATTTTTCCTTTGTGCTCTTTTGTATAAAGATGTTTAAGAAGAGGCTGTGGTGATGGAACCAGAATTCTCCTCTAGTTGAACTGAAAAGATGAGTGAAGAATGTTTTAGCAAAGTACTCGTAGTCTTAGTGACCAGAGTTTGAAATCTTCTGTTACCTTGGTTCCCAGATGACTTGTCAACCTTCGAGGAGCAGAGTGTGTGCTACTAGAACTCAAAACACTGGCTGTTTCATGATCCATTCGTGTAGTTGAACCCTAGAAATTAAGCAAAATTATGGATAGTGTAATTTAGATTATAGATAAATACAGCTAACTTCATGTTCAGGTGCACCAAGTGAACGGTCTTTAGGGTAAACAGCTAAATACAGCATTAGAGTGTGGACATTTTAACTGCTCAAAATGAGTATTTTTACCTGTGAACTTAAGTCGATTTTAAAGAAAAACTGAAGAAAAGATTTGTTGCAAAAGACAGTTAAATACAGTGTGGAAATAACCAAACACTGAAGAAATTCTAAGAGTGGTATTTTTTCACAGATCAAAAGACATGAAACCACATTCAGTTAAAGATAAATTTATTGATAGAAAGCTTTATTAATTGATGAAATGCTCTATATTACCACAAAACTAACTTGGAATTCGGTAGAGTCCATGTTCTCTAGGAACTCACAGTATAGAGAGGACTGCTTAAAACTTCATTAGAGAAAGACATGAAAAAATAAATAATTGCACTATGATATGATAAGCACCAGAGTAGAAAAATGTATAAAATACTGTGGGGAAAAAATAACAAAATATTGAAGGAAAACAGGAAGAAACAACTACTTGCTATCAGGAACTATTAAAGGCTGCATAAAACAAGTAACATTTAAGGTGGGCCTTGAGTTCTGGGGTAGGAGACAAATGCGACAGTCTGTATAAAGGTGTAATAATGGAGAGCGCGGAGTGTTTGTTTAATGTGGACAGAACACAAGGTGTATGGTGGGAGATAAAGGCTGGGTTAAGTTATTAAGTGTCTCATGAGTCATTTGAAAGATGCTGCTTTCAAGCTGTGGATGTTGTAGAGCCACCAAACTTTCGGCAGGAGGATGGCACAACCAGAATTCTATCTTTACTTATTTATTGTTTAAATTTTATTTTGTAATTTCTACACCCAATGTGGGGCTTGAATTCACGACCCTGACTGAGACCAAGAGTTGCATGCCCTTCTGACTGAGCCAGTCAGGCACCCCCCAGAATTGCATCTTTTATTATAAGAGTATATAAGACAGGATGGAAAGATCACAGGTGGGAATGCAGGGAAGAGGGTACTTTCAACAGCTGAACAGTCATGAGGCTACAAAGTAAGCAAGTAGGAATAGGGAGTTGGGGATACCCTATATTTAGAGGACAGAATCAACTGGTTTGCTCACTGAATAGACGTGAGCAGAGACACTGGGAACGAAGGACAACCTGGAGGCACTGAGTGTGCATAAATGGGCAGATAGTACAAGAAGTGTGAACACGTGAAATCCAGGAAGAGACAATGGGCTTCCATGTGGGACCTGAGATCACCATTCACTATACTGACATACAGTAAATATGCTCAACGGGCATCTGAAAACACACGATGCAATTCTGATGCAACTCTGGACAGGAGTAGGGGCTACAGATAAATACGTGGGGGACCTATCAAAATACTGGTTATGGCTAAAGCCATTTAATAATAATTAAGAATAATGATTATAAGAATAATATCCAATTAGAAAGCAATATTGGCAGGTATGCTGTTGCAATGCTTAATCTTTCAAAAGGAAAAGCTAGAATATAAACTGAGGGCAGAAACTTTATTCTGTTGACTGCTGTATCCTCAGGACCCAGGGTAGTTTTAAGTTCATACTAGGTATCCACAAAATATTTGTTATGAATGAAAGAGCTAGGAGTAAAATCTGTAAGAATATCTGGGCAGAGGACGACTTTGCTGGTTCTCTCACATATAGATGCTCTGGCTAATTGGAGAAGGGGGTGTGGCAAAGGAGTGTTTTTCCCATAATGGGAAAAACAGGTTTGAAGATTGTGAGTTGTTTATCTCCACTCCGGAGGATACAGTGAGTTGGAATAAGTCAATACCTGGTTGTAATAAGGAGGGTGGATTTGAGGAACCAAGATTCAGGGTAGAGAATAGTCAGGGTTTATTTTTTTTTTAAAGTAAATTCAGGCAAGGGGCCTTTCTTGGTCTACAGGAGAAGGTGAATGACTCCTTATCCTGAAGCAAGAGTACTGTCTTTGAGGATATCTGATCGTTTGTGATAGTCAGGCTGTAAGGCAACCCCAGTGATCCTTGTCTCCTGGCAGTCGTGCCCTTATGTAATGTAATTCCCTCATTTTGAGTATGGGCTAGATTTAGGGACTGGATTCCAGTGAATAGAATGCTGCAGAGGTGATGAGAAGTCACTTTCAAGATAAGGTTACAAAGACCGTGGCTTCCACCGTGTGTACCCTTTCTTGTTCTCTCTGAGGGAAGCCAGCTACTACGTTGTGAACTGCTCTGTGGCCAGATCCAGGTGGCAAGGAACTGGTTTCTCTGGCCAACAGTCGGTGAGGATATGAGGCCTGCCAATAGCCATGTGGGTGAGCTTAGAAGCAGATCTTCTCCTAGTCAAGCCTTAAAATGTCTGTGGTCCCAGCCAACGCCATGACTGTAGCCTCAGGAGAGACCCTGAATCAGAGGCCCTCAACTAGGCTGCAGCAGGATTCCTGACCTACAGAAACAATAATGTTTGCTGTTTTAAGCTGCTACATTTGTTAAGCAGCAACAGATAGCGAACACACTCTTTGAAACAAAAGAGAAACAAGGGGCTAAATTATAAAACAAGGGAAAACCTATTTCTAAAATAAAACATGTTCCTGACATTCATTTCAGTGTAGACATCAAATTATCTTTAAGCTTCAATCCTACTATTTTCCTGTACTGAAAGAAATCAGCTCCTTGATTTTGGGGCACTTCCTCTTCTCCCAATCTATTTAGATAGAAATTCAGATGCATTTATTATAAGGAGATATCAAGAAAATGTTCCTATACCCATACGACCTAGAAGCCTAGAATTTGCGCCCTGAGAATCTTTCCTGGGTCCTTTTATTACGACTAGACCTGTGCCAACATCTTTCAGAGAGACTTAGAGAAATGATATCCCACAAGAAATGGTAACTTCCTAAGAAGTGTTTTCTACTCAACTCATGAGTAAATTCTGAAGAAACTTGAGTGTGATTAACTCTCTCATAAACTCAAGAGCTGTTAAAGCAGTCATGTTGCACATCTCTGGAATTGGCCTTGCTCACTGTTCAAAGGTACAAGTATTCTCTACATCATTCTCAACTCTCAGCCCTAAAGAGTGTGAGACTCCCCTCCCCCCCGTTTTCTTTCCTATCCAACCTTTCTTGGGGAATCCAGATTCCATGCTGCATGAATCCTCAACTTTTCACTTACTGCTTGTGTTACTCCTGGCCTTACCTGAAACCTGGCTCTTAAAAGAAATCCCTTCTGGCTGCAGCTTTTTCTCCTATGAGCCATGTACTTCACAGAGTCAGGAGGCAGTGTAAGTCTATGTTTTCCTCACTCTTTGAATCATTTTCAAACCCTGTAACAGGCCCAAATCTCTTTGGGTTATAATCACCTTTTCCCCCTTTCCCAGTGCTGTCATAATCTCTGACCTCCCAATCACTGTACCCAATCATTACTTTGGCACAAGGTCGCTGACCTCCTTCCACTTCAACTACTGCATCGTTCTGGGTAACTTCAACGTCCGTGCACCTACCCCATTCAAAACCTTGACCCCTCAGTTCTCTGATAACATCTTCAATGACATTTTTCTCCTCTACTCCATTTTAGCCACTGACCTCAATGATTATATCCTGGACGATTTCCATACCCCAAAATGCACCATCTCTAAATAACACATTTTGTTATCCTGTTGCAGCTCTGACAGCCTACGGTAGCAATCTCCTTTAACCCTCCCTAAGAAAGCTTCTTTGAAACGACTGGAATAGCAAGTAACTGGATCTCTCTACATATTCCAGCTTGAATTTCTTGCAGTGTATCGCTTCCAATAATTCTCTTGCTAATTTTCAACAGCTTTACTCTAGGCTTACTCCATCCCACTTGCCTGCAAACACGGTAGTTACAGATGGTCCAACTGTCCACTTTTCTACACCCTGATACGGACTGCTGAGCAGTATCTGAGAAATTTGAGCATGTGAGAAAACAACACAACTCTCCAGGATGCTGTGCATTTAACATTTATGGTCACCAATACATTTGGGCCCTTAGTACTATACCTACAATCTTTGTTTCCCTAGTCAGCTCTCCTTTCTCTCCTTATAGTGGCTATTTTATATATGCCTCCTTTTGTACAAAACTGACTCTCCTTCCTTTACCACAAATAATTTTACCTTCTAATGTATGGAGAAATAGAAGCCATCAGACAAAACTCCCTCACCTTTTTGTTACCAAACCAACAAAATAACCTGCCACCATATCCATCTCCACTTTCTGCTGCTACATCAGGGACACCTCTTCTACCTCTGGCCCATCCCTTCATGTGTGCTCTGGATCCCTTCCCTCTACTGATTCCTTCCCACTGCCATTCAAGCATGCTCAGCTCTTCTATCTTTTTTTTTTCTTTTTTAAGATTTTATTTATTTATTTGACAGAGAGACAGCCAGCGAGAGAGGGAACACAAGCAGGGGGAGCGGGAGAGGAAGAAGCAGGCTCCAAGCGGAGAAGCCTGATGTGGGGCTCGATCCCAGAACGCCGGGATCACGCCCTGAGCCGAAGGCAGACACTTAACGACTGAGCCACCCAGGTGCCCCTCAGCTCTTCTATCTTAAAAAAATAAAACAATCAGCAAATTTTCTCTCAAATCTGTATTCTGCATCAGTTAAAGGCCTGTTCACTTTTTGAGCTAGCTAGAATTACTCTCTTCCACTTTTTTTTTTAAGACTTTAAGTCCTCTCTATATCCAACATGGGGCTCAAACTCACAACCCTGAGACCAAGAGTCGCATGCTCTACTGACTAGGTCCATCAGGCACCCAGTTCTCTCCTACTTTTTAATCTTCCATTTAAGCCTCAACTCACTTCAAAATAATATGATAGTGAAAAAAGCCAATGAAATTGCTCTTGCTAAGATCAACACTGAATTTTTTTTGGTAAAACCCAATGCAGATTTTTTAGTCCTTATGGTGAATAATGTTTACTGTTTCCTCTTTTTTGGAACAATATGATTCCCTTGCTTTAGCATGTTAGCCCAGGTCTTCATCTTCTCACTCTATGATCACGGGGGATGTAAAAATCTTCCATATCTTAAGTTATCACCACATTCTTCACCCTTCCCTTCAATTCCAAACTCAAATATCTAACAGCCTACCTGACATTTCTACTTCAATGTCTCATATTTAACACCTTCAAACTTAACCTTAATTTTAACATTTTTGAAACTAGATTATTTTCCTCCACAAATCTCTCCTCATCTAGAGCTATCAGTGAATTGTATCACCAGCCTCCTAGCTGCCTATGACAAAAACCTGGAAGTCATTCTTGACTTCTTTCCCCTTCCCCCTCTCACTGTTATACCCAACACCAAACCTTACGGATTCTATTTCCTAAACATTCTCAGGTACTCAGATATCCACCTACTAACTGACTCTCTCCAATCTATCAATAGTTCCCTAATCCTCAGGCCACCATCATCTTTCACCTAATTTACCCAATCATTTTTGAGGTGTCATAATAAATTAATTTATAACTTTTTCCAGGACCGACATCATCTTAACGCTAGTTAAGTGCTTCTAATGTGTGTTCCTGTAATACAATGTACTGGCGCTCTCATAATACTTAACACACTTTGTGGAAACTGCTCACCTGTCTTACTTCTAGATTGTAAGTTTCTTAAGGAAAAGATAGCACATACCTAGCTCACACCCATACCCTGGGGTTGAGAACAGTCTTTGCATAAGGCAGACGCTTAGTAAACAGATGCTGAACATTGATGAATGAATTTTGTATTATCTTTCAGGTGAAAGGAGTGGGGGAAAAGGTGAAGTGAAAAATGGGCTGGGGAATACAGAGGTGGGGACAAGATGAATGGCTGGAGGGGACCCTTCCAAGTAACTATAATTTCTTTTAATCAGTACATATTAGAATCAAGCATCTCTTTTTTTCTGCTTTTCCCTTATTCATTCTTTTTTTTTTTTTAAGATTTTTTTTTTTTTAATTTATTCGACAGGATAGAGACAGCCAGCGAGAGAGGGAACACAAGCAGGGGGAGTGGGAGAGGAAGAAGCAGGCTCATAGCGGAGGAGCCCGATGTGGGGCTCGATCTCATAACGCCGGGATCACGCCCTGAGCCGAAGGCAGACGCTTAACTGCTGTGCCACCCAGGCGCCCCTCCCTTATTCATTCTTAAATAACCACTGCCAATAGAGACAGGCACTCCGAAGTTCACTGAGGGGGCCTAGAAGGGCTATGCCTGGTGGCTGCACTCAGTAGAGCTGGGATATAGTAAATTTCAAGTATTTCTCCTGGATGGGAACCCCTCTTCTCTCTTCTCGCTTACTCACTTTAAAAAGTGACTCCAGGGTTTCTATTTCACAGGCAGCAGGAGTCTCTAAGTCAATGTCGAACCTAGCCTGAGGGTGGAAGAGGCAATATACTTTTAGTTCTTTTTTTTAAAGTGAGCTCTACATCCAATGTGGGACTTGAACTTGCAACCCTGAGATCAAGAGTTGCATGCTCTACCAGCTGAGCCAGCCAGGCACCCCCCCGCCCCGATAGTTATATATTTTTAAAACGTGTTATCTTTTGGAAATACAGAGTGAAGTATTTATGGAGGAAATGATGACGATGTTGGATCTTCTTCAAAAATAAAATGGTAGGGCAAATGGAGTAGGGTACATGTGGATTACTATATTATTTTATCTGCCTCTGTATATATTTAAAATTTTCCATAGTAAAAAGTTTTAAAATGCTTATTAGCAGCAAAGTGTTCTCTTATCATTTCATTTCTTTCCCGCTCTTGGCTGAACTTTATCACTACTTACTGGCTATCACTAGAGATCTGGTTCTAAACTTCAAATAGAAAAGCTGAGAACCAATTCATAAATGAATTACACACGTAGTTATATACTAAGCAAGCAGGGATCTGACCTGTATAATTTACTTCCAGCTTTCTCCTTCCATGTAATTTCCAGGGGAGATTAATCACAGATGAAGAAACACTATTTCTAGAAGGGAGGCCGGATATTCTTTCCAACCAACATATATTTACTGTTATCTACTATTTACCAGGGCCTGTGAGGATATGAAAATGGATAAAACTAGATAAAATCTTTGCCCTTCTGGAGCTTACAGTCTAGTGGGGGAAATCAAAATTAATCAAATAATCACACAAATAAATGTAAAACTGCATGGGGCGCCTGGGTGGCGCAGTCGTTAAGCATCTGCCTTCGGCTCAGGCCGTGATCCCGGCGTTCTGGGATCGAGCCCCACGTCAGGCTCCTCTGCTATGAGCCTGCTTCTTCCTCTCCCACTCCCCCTGCTTGTGTTCCCTCTCTCGCTGGCTGCCTGTCTCTGTCAAATAAATAAATAAAACCTTTTAAAAAAAAGTAAAACTGCAAATGTGGTAGTCTTCAAAGGAGAGGAATGTTCTAGGACAGCCTATAACAATGGAACTGGAACTGTTCAAGCCTCTTGAGAAAGTCATGCTTAAGTGCAAAAACATGTGAACTGATGTTAATGGAGTGAAATGGGACGAGAAGAGCACTGTGAAGAAGGGGTACAGATTGTGCACAGCTGCGGAAAGGGAGCCCAATAAATAGAAGGTACTGAAAAGCCAGTGTGGTGAAGTAGTGAGAGCAAAGCGTGACGTAAAGCTGACGAGTTAGGCAGGAGCCAGGTTCTATAGGTCATAATAAAGGGTTATCTTATTCTAAGAACCAAGGGAAGCCATTAAAGGATTTTAAAGACGGTGATTTACTTTTTGCAAAGATCACTCTGGCAGGCGGATGGGGGCAGGAAACCAGGTGATAGAGGGTGTACAATGAACTTGCACGCCGTGTAAGTGCACCAGGATGGGAGCTTTGCTGGATGGTTACAGGAATCTTGGCTACCTGAATCACAGTCCCACAGGTATGTTCACTTGGCTACATCAGGATTCGGAGCAGCTGTAGTATTGTTTTAAACAGTGACCAAAAGTAACCAAATAAATGGCATTAGTAGTATTAATGCCAGTCAAACACCAATTTGGTGGCAAGGTCTATGGCTAATATTGCCAAACGAATGTACTAGTCATGTTCACCGCTGACCCTGCAGAGCTATCAAATTCACCATCTGCAGAATGAATGAATGCTTGCCTCTGATTCACTGTTTTTAACAGATCTCATGCTCATTACAAAAAATTCAAACAATACATAAAAATGTAAATATGAGGGTAAAACAACATAAATCCCAGAACTTGGAGATACCCTTGGTAACAATGTGAACAATATTCCTCCAGACATTTCTCTATGCATGTACACATGTATACATATGAAAGAATACTTGCTTTTTTAAAGAAAAAATGTTATAATTATTTTTTGCAGTTAATAGCATTTATTAATATTCAGCAAGCATTTAAACACTTACTGTGCTAGTTGTCTGGGGTACAATGGTGAGGAATGCCATACAGTTCAGAGCCTACTTTTTTTAAGTAGGCTCTATACCCAGTGTGGAGTCCAACACGGGGCTTGAACTCATGATCCTAAGATCAAGATGTGAGCTGAGATCAAGAGTTGGACACTTAACCAACTGAGCCACCCAGGTGTCCCCAGCTTAAAGGATTTTAAAAGGAAGACAGACAATTAAACCTACAATAAATTGTGCTAAATTCTATGAGAACAGAAAAAGAGAGTACCTGAGAGCACTTTATCAGTTCTAGGGAGGTGGGAACAAGGAGAATGTCCTGGAAGAAGTGCCATTTAAACTGAGGGGGAAGGATGGGTAGAACACATACAAGTGAACTGAAAGAGAGGAGAGTTCCAAGCAGTAAGCGTCATGGGGAAAGCCTGGACATACTCAAGGACCTGAAGAAGCTGAAGTTGAGGGAGTATGAAGAAATGGGGGCAAATCGTCAGAGATACTGCCGAAAGAGCAGGCAACAAAGAATCTAGATTGTATTCTATGGGCAGTAGGGTAGACACTGAAATAAGTGATAATGAATGGTGTTTTGGAAGGATCGCTCTGATTATATTATGAAAAATATACTAGAAAAGGGAAGGCTGAAATAAAAGTTAGATCTCTATATAAGCAGAAACACAATTTATCATTTCTAACATGTGTATGTATGTACCATGTAGGTTCTGTGAGGCCTGGGACTATCTGTCCTCTTCAATTCTCTATCTCCAGAGTACAATACACCATCTAGCACATAATATTTATTAACTTAAAAAATAATTATTAGCTATTAATAAAAATAAGCTATTATGTTTAACGAGTATCTCCTATACACCAAGAACTGTGTTAAGTGCATATCACATTTTTTTTTAACTTTTTTTTTTTAAGATTTTTTTTATTTATTTATTCGACAGAGGTAGAGACAGCCAGCAAGAGAGAGGGAACACAAGCAGGGGGAGTGGGAGAGGAAGAAGCAGGCTCCCAGCAGAGGAGCCTGATGTGGGGCTCGATCCCATAATGCCGGGATCACGCCCTGAGCCGAAGGCAGACGCTTAACCGCTGTGCCACCCAGGCGCCCCAAGTGCATATCACATTTATTTCTCACAACCATACCATCTTATTTTGCTAAAGAACAAACACTAAAGCCCAGAGTTTATACTTGGCCAAGATTAGTCTCTTAGCTAGTTAGCAGGGGAGCAGGATTAATCATGGGTCTGCTGACTCCAGAGCTACTTAACCACTTATCCCACTCAAATGACTAATAATTTAATCAATTACTGATTAATATACATTCAAGTTATTTCCAATTTTTGCTATTATAATAATATGATGAATCTCTTCAAACATTTCTGAACACTCGTCACCTATTACCTCATAGCATTAAATCTTAGATATTACAATGACAAGGCACAGGGCAGGTACAGCTATACATTTAGATACTTATCATAAAATTGCTCTTCAGAAAGGTTGTTCCATTTCATACAACTAAAAGCAGAATATAAGAATGCCTGTCAACCTACCAGTACCAACACTGAGTGTTATTGATCTCTGCTTACCCAGTGGCATCCAAAAAAAAAAAAAAAAAAAATTCTCATTTTGGCTGTGGTTTATATTTACAAATCATTACTAACAAAATTATCACCTTCCCATATGTTTAAAAGCCATTTTATTTTTTCTTTTAGTTCCTGTTCATGTCATGTCATTTGTTTGTTTTAATGATCTTTAGTTAATTTATACTCTTCATGTATTTGGAAATGCAGGTTTTTCCTTATTATAAATATTTATAAATAATGAGATCTTAATTTTTGTTTGTCTTATAATCTTGCCATGATTTTTAGGGTGTACTTAAATTTTACACTTTTATGTGAAGCTACTGATTTTTTCTTTTAAGTTTTCCCATTCACCTCATTATAAAATTATAAAAATCCTACCCACATTTTTCTAATCTTTTTATATTTTTAATAGCTTTCCTTGTGACATTAACTCTAATCTCAGAATTAATTCTGATGTAAAAAAATGTGACAAGGATTCAATTATATTTTAAATGGATAGCCAGCTTACTGGGTAGGTGAGACTTTAAAATACATAATAACTGGAATATGACCCAAAGCATTTATAGTTGGTCTAATCCTAAGTAAATGGTGTTTTCTGTCAAGAGCATGAAACTTTTCTTTCTTTTCTACATATATATATATATAGGAAAACATAAACGTCCCAAATAATTCCCTAAAGGTAGAAAATAATTCAAATATGCTAAATATAATTTCTTTTGCTCAATTTACCATCTTCAACTGAAGAGTTTTCCCCAGTTTAATGCTAACTAGTAATCCTAAAATGAAATATCTTTTTTTAACTTAGTAAAATAAATTTAAATACTTAAATATGAGACATTTTTTAAAATATTTTTTTAAAAAAGATTTTATTTATTTATTTGACAGAGAGAGAGAGTGAGCGAGTGCACAAGTAGGCAGAGTGGCGGCAGAGGGGGAGGCAGGCTCCCCGCTGGGCATGAGTCGGATGCGGGACTCGATCCCAGGGCCCTGGGATCATGACCTGAGCCCAAGGCAGACGCTTAACAGACTGAGCTATCTAGGTGCCCCTTAAATATGAGACATTTTAAGCTTTAAATTTTAATCCACGCTCTTTAAAAAAAATATTATCAAAAATAACCTACAGATACTACAGGAATATTTTATATCAACAGTGGGGAAATTATCTTTAAAAACAGTGAAATTCTATTTTAAAAAATCACTCATTTACAACATAAAAATATCCATTGAAAAAAATGTGGAGAAGACCAAACAACCCGAACAAAATTCTGTCATATTATGATGCATTCTGATAAAACTCTAATAGGAAATTAATGGCAGAAAAACAAGATAACAGTGCTACATTAAAAAAAAAATCAAGTTGATTTCCACAATTTTGCTAAAAATGATGTGATAATGGTTAAACATGACTGGGCTATGTCTCTTTTTAGGAGGATTTGTATCATTTTTTTTCAATTATAAAACTTGGATTTCTAGATTTATGCAACCTTGAACCACAACAGAAAACAAGAATTATAACAAAGTCCTTATCACTTTTAAAAACAAAAACGTCTTTGCAAAGAATGCCTTAGAGAAAGAGCAAATCTGTTCAATGTAAGCAATAAGAACTAGGTCAAATTATATATAACAGAAATGAAGTTTAGTATTTATTTTTCAAAAAAACCCTCTACTCATGCTAATCATTTTAGGCTAAAACAGAAATACATAATTAAAGCTATAAAATATACTAAGAAATTTTGAAAGCATTATTGTTAGATGTAATAAAGAAAAATGACAGCATTTTGGCAATGAATTCTTCTGGAGATACTATTCAGGACTAAGGAAATCAGTGAGATTTACAGATTATTCTGAGGACTATCTTACTCCATATTCCTTTAAAAAATATTTAAATAGCTAATTAAAAAGAAAACCAATAAAATAATTTATTTACCTGACCACCACCAGAAGTTGCCATGTTGATTTCTGCCACTCCTTGACCTTCACTCTGCCGCTCAGCTTCATGTGAGCCGGCTTCATGCTTGCTCTGAGATGACCTCTGTTAATATGGAGTTAACATCATTACATACAAAAACGGTGAATGCTTTCTTAGCCCACAGCTTTTTTTTCTTTCCTGCATTAAAGCTTTGAATGCATCAATTATACCGGTTTACAAAACCATGGAACTGCACTTTATACTTCATAACCTCCAGCATGGTTGGCAGTTAACTATTTCAGTAAGAGGAAAGTGACGTGTGTCCCTTGAGCATTAGAGCCGCACAAGACAAAGGATTTTCTGAGACTCACAGAAACACCATCCTCCACCAGCTGTGCTCACATCACTATCAGGGATATAACCCAACTAGAACAAATAATTGTCTCTTCCACAAGGTCACATGGTTCTGGCATTTAATGGAGCTGCAAATGTAACAAACTATTACCTAAGCTTACAAATACATTCTGTATATTTATACATAGAATATATATACATCTTCTGCTAATGAAAGTCATGAAATCAATAACCTCTTAGATTTTGATATGAATAATACCAAAAACCTTTTCTAATGTAACCACCATCTGTTATATGAAATGAAAATGACAGATTATATCCAGTAAAAGCAGTCGTTTCAGGATAGATTATATCCAGTATAAAGCAATCACTCTGTAAAAATATCACTGCAGAATCAAAGAAGTAAAATAATTTTTCCATTATCTTTTATAGAAGCACAAATGTGCTTGCTTGCTCTAGGAAAATGATACTCAAAAATAAAAATTACACTTTAAAAAACTTGACATATTTAATAGTGGATAATTATATTACAAAATGGCTTCCACTGGAACTTCCCTTAAACATCAAGCTTTCCTCGACCATTTAAAATCTGACTTAAAAGTTAATTTACATGCAGTATTTCCATCAATAAACTAGTTAAGTTATATATAGGCAAAAATGAGGTAGTAGCTCCAATAATTCAGAAAGAGAAGAAAAAATAGTATCATCTGAAAATCACACTATAAAATTCAACAAATGCAATAAAAGTAGAGACATTATAAAGTCAATCAAGAGACAAAATGAATAAAAAACCCACTAAAAACACAAAAATTTGACACTAACATAATTAAAGATGTCAAGGTAAAAGTGCTGACCGAGCATCTGCTATGTTAGTTACCTGCACGAGGTGCCGCACAATACAGTGCTGGCGAAACAAGACACTGTTCTACAAAGTCCTCAAGCTTACAGCTCATCAGGGATACTATCAAATAATGAGAGAACTAACAATAAAGTTAACACTTTGACAAGCACACTGAAAAAAAGAGTACAAGGTGCTGTGAGAATAAATAAGAAGAAAGATATCACATGGCCTAACAGTTTGGGAAAGAGCCATCTCAGGAAGTGCTGTATGAACTGAGATCTAAAGAATAGGAGTTCTGGGAAAAGGGACAGAATTAGGGGAAGGTTTCAGGCAAAGAGATCATATGCAAAGGACCTGGGGCAGAAGGGGGGGCAGTTTGTTCTAGTACATCAGAAAAGTCATGGTGCAGAGAGTAGAAAAAAGATGGTAAAAAAAAAAACAACTTACTGATTTTGTTGAATTTTAGTGTGATTCTCATGTATCGCTTCTGCCCTCACATAACCAATACTAGACCATTAATGGGAAAAGTTAATGTAAATTGATTTTTTAAGGTCAAATTTTAATTTTAAATGGTCTAAGTAGGTAGGAAACATAGAGGAGACCAGTTTGGAAGGTAACGTATTAATTTAAGTGTGAGATGATGGTAACTGACACCAGGCAAGCAGTGACAGGGATAAAAGCAGCAGGAACAGAGAGGTAAATCTGAAGGACTTGATATTACTGGATATGGACTAGAAGAAGAGATCTGGTGTCAAGAATTATTCTTGTATTTCTTAGCTCACACAAATGAATAATGATGGTGTCACTTGCAGAGAAGGTAATACTAAGGGAGTGAGGGGTTTGTTTGTTTGTTTGTTTGTTTTTTTGGAGGAGGTGGCATGGTAAGAAGGACTTAGGAGGAAAGGTCATTAATTATGTTTTGAATATGTTGGCTTTAAGGTGTCTTCGAGACATCTAAGTGGAGATGCAGAGAAGGCACATAGGTTTAGGAGTCTGGAACTCAGGGCTAGAAAAATGAATTTGAGAGCCAATACTGTGTAAGAGGTAAGTGAAGCTATAAGCATAAATGAGATGGTCTAAGGGAAAGATAATACAGATAAAGGAAATAAAGACTTAAGGAATGCATACAATTAATGTCCAGAAAAAAGAACTTGGGCCTATAAAAGCCAAAGAGGTGGGGAAAAAGCCAAGAAAATGTTGCCATAAATACCAAGAGAAGAATATTTCAAGCAATAGGAAGTGTTCAATAATGCAGAAAATGTCAAGATGAAGACTGAAAATATCAATTTAATTAGTAATATAGAAGTCACTGATGGAAGTAGAGACTAGCTAGACTGATGTGTCTTAAGAGTGAATGGTGGGGAGGAAATACAGACTTGGGAGCCTAGAAACACCTGTGCAGTGGAGAAATGGGAAAAGACAATGAAGGAAGTAAGGGGACAGATGAAGGAAGGTAGCTGCAGGGAGAGGAAGAATTGAGGAAGGTTATCTTATATTTTAAAGATAAGAGTAGAGTATGTTTAAATGTCAATGCAAAGGTGCCACAGAAGATAAATATGTGAGAGAAAAGAGATAAGAGTAAGAAGTTCCAGAAAAGGCAGGAGTTGAAAATCCAAAGCGCAGGCAAGAAGGCAGAACACCTCCTGACGGGAAGGACTGGCGGTTCTGATGACAGGTACTATTTGCTCTATGGAGGACGTGGAATTATGGAGGGAGATTAGTAAAGTCATTTCCAAGAGAAGGAGAATGGGGGGGGAGTCCACAGAAACACAGTAGTCCTGAAGGGTTACCAGACCCATCTGATCATGGGCTGATGAATATGATAAAGTCTAATGTTTACTATGCCCTGATCACTTGGTATCTATGGATTTATTTAATCCTCATACCAACTCTTGAGGTAGGGATTAATATTATCACCACTTTACAGATAAAGAAACTGAGGCACAGAGAAGATAAGCATCTGGCTTTAGGTCACCTTCCTAGTAAATGACAGAGTCAGAGCTGGGATCACAAGCCTGACTCCAGGGCCCAAACTAATATTTAACACTTACTCTATTTTCTTTCCTCCTTCTTCTTTCGTTTTGTTACTTACTTCCCTTTATTCTTTGACTGATAGGCTACAGGCCTGCCTGCACTCTTGACCACTGTCCAAAGAGACTGCTAACATTGAGGGCAAAGAAACCGCTGCTCATTTCCTATGAAGGAATAATCCTAACTAGCATCCTCATTTCCAGAGTTGCTGGACAACTTCCCCAAAGTTTTCTACCCTAGGGCTGAAAAAAATTAAAAAAAAAAAAAATTGTTGAGATATTTGCATACCACAACATTCACCCACTTTAAGTGTATAATTTTTTATAAGCATAGCAAGCATCACCATAACCCAGCTTTAGAACATTTTTATCATTCTAATAGGATCCCTTGTGCTCATTTATAGTTAATCCTCATTCCCACCCACAGCCCTGGCTTAACTACTTTCTGTCTTTATAAATTTAACTTTTCTAGACATTTCTTATAAATGAAATATGTGGATTTACATGTCTGGTTTCTTTTACTTAGCATCTTTTTGAGCTTGATCCATGTTGCAGTATGTGTCACCAATTTGTTCCTTTTCACTGCAGAACAGTATTCTGTTGTAAAGATATACCACCCCGTGCTTAATCATTCACCAGCTGATACACATTTGCATTGTTTCTACTTTGGGGGCTACTGTGAATAATACTGCTATGAACATTCAGGTTAAAGTCTTTGTGTGAACATATGTTTTCATTTCTCTTGGATAAGTACCTTGAAGTGGAATTGCTGGATCACATGACTCTATGTTTGATATTTTAAGTAACTGCCAAAATGTTTTCCGAGTGGCTATACATTTACATTCTCAAGAGCAATGTATGATGGCTTCTATTTATCCACATCCTTGCCAATGCTTATTATCTGTTTTTATGATTATAGCCATCCTAATGGGTATAAAGTGGTATCTCACTGTGGTTTTGATTTGCATTTCCTGAATGACTAACGATGGTGAGCATATTTTCATGTGCTTACCAGCCATTCCTGTACGTTTTCTGGTGAAATATCTATTCAAATCTTTTGCCCATTTTTAAATTGAGCTATCTCCTTACAAATAGTTATAAAAGTACTTTGCATAGGATTTTTTTTTTTTTTGCATAGGATTTTAATAAATATTTCTCACCGGCTATCTATTTTTTTTAACGATTTATTTTCTTATTTATTTGAGAGAGAGAACAAGACAGAGAATCTTCAAGCAGACTCTCTGCAGAGAATGGAGCCCGACATGGGGCTCGATCTTAGGACCTGAGCCAAAATGAAGTCAGATGCTCAACCGACTGAGCCACCTGGCTCTCTCACTGGCTTTTTTCTAGAGATTTTACAACCACACTACAATTCTCCTCACAGCTCCCATCTTTTTGATCTCCCCAAATGTATTTGCTTGTCGATAAATAATCCACCTTTTCTTTTTTTTTTTTTTTTAAAGCTTTTATTTACTTATTTGACAGAGATAGACATAGCCAGCGAGAGAGGGAACACAAGCAGGGGGAGTGGGAGAGGAAGAAGCAGGCTCCCAGCAGAGCAGGGAACCTGATATGGGGGCTCGATCCCAGAATGCCGGGATCACGCCCTGAGCCGAAGGCAGACGCTTAATGACTAAGCCACCCAGGCGCCCCTAATCCACCTTTTCTGAAAACATATACAAGAAAGTGGTAGAACTGGTTGCTTTTTGTAATTTTTGATATTTGAATCATGCGCAATAATTACATCACTTGAATTATGTACTGCATCTAGACCCCAAACCAGAGTTGTCAACAGGTAGGACAAAGACAGGGCTATATGCAATACACTTCATGGTGGAGAAATTATTTGACAGATCTCTTTTCTTTTCTACACTGTATATGAACTAAATTATGAGTGTCCAAGCCGTGGTTTTCTCCATTTTCCAGATTCTCCCACTTATCTATATTAGCCAAACAACAATGATGGAATAAAGAAACTTTAAAAAGCAAATAAAAAAAAAAAGGTTTGGTTCTTTCTTAAATGTGACATGGCACCTTCCTTTAATCCACAGTCACTGAACTAGTAGACTAAATGTAACCACTGGAGGCTATGACTGATACAATCATTTTCATAACAAAAGAAAGCAAGAAGAGACTGGATCACAACAGTGGACAGTTGGCCCCAGATTCAATGGTATGAATAAAAGTTTTGAACAAATTCAAAACACATGAACAAGTCTCCAACCTGCAAAATACTTATAACCATGCTGGAAAATAAGGGTGGCAATTAACAACTGACAATTTCTTAGGGCTTTCCAGAGGCCAGAAAGTTGGTAAACTTTGGAAATACCAGTAGGGAATATGTTATAGTGGGAAAATGATAACAAAAAGCTAGGTAGTAATATTAATAGCAAACAACATGAAATTCAAGGTGAAGAGTATTATATGCAATACACAGAGCTATTTCATACAAATAAAAGAGTCAATCAACCAGAAAAAAATAAATGCATATATTCATGCCAAAATATAAAAGAATCTGTTAGATACAGACAAAAAATAATAATCAGTATGTAAGAAAGAGGAAAAAACTGTAACTAAAGAAATGAGAAAAACAGCACAGCAAAACCTCAGAGCAGAGAATATAAAAGAGAAAATATAAAATGTAGTGCTGTTCAATAAAAACAAAAGTCTGCCTATTTCAAAATAGTGTTAAAAAAAGGGTATTATAGTAAGTTTAGTCAAGGGGGAAGAAAAGATCAACTACACTGGAAAGCCAAAGGGGTGGCAACAACCAAAATACTGCCAAACAATAATACCAGTGAGACTGAAAAAGGAGCAGAGATACTGTTCTTTTTACCCCCCCCCCCCAGTCCTTAAGAGTCAACATTGCAAACTGGATACGTATTTCTTATATTACAAATACCTAGTTTGTATTGGTTTAAGACAGCCAAGTTAAACTGCTTTTAGGAATATGACTTCATAGCACTTGTACTTAAAATGCCCACTTAGCCAATACATGTTTCTGCATATTTCAAATTCAGATGTACTAAAACCAAAGTTAAGAGTCAGGCATAGAGGGGCGCCTGGGTGGCACAGCGGTTAAGCGCCTGCCTTCGGCTCAGGGCGTGATCCCGGCGTTATGGGATCGAGCCCCACATCAGGCTACTCTGCTGTGAGCCTGCTTCTTCCTCTCCCACTCCCCCTGCTTGTGTTCCCTCTCTCGCTGGCTATATCTGTTAAATAAATAAATAAAATCTTTAAAAAAAAAAAAAAAAGAGTCAGGCATAGAGGAAAACAACCAACCAGGTGACTAGAAGGTTGGAACTTTGGGCCAGACTGACCTCCAGGGTGGAGCAAGAGAGGGGGCTGGAAATTGAGGTCAATCATATAGCCACCTGTTTAATCAAGCATGCCTCCATAATGAAACCCCAATAAAACTCTGGACACTGAAGCTCAGTGGAGCTTCCTGGCTGATGAACATACTGATGTGCTGGGAGAATGACACGTTGAGATTCTAGGAGAGTGCGGAAGCTGCGCATCCTTTATCCCTCACTTTCCCCAGATCTTGCCCTATAGAGGCCTCCTCGTTTGGCAGTCCCTGATCTGTATCCTCTATAATAAAACTCTAATTGTACATGTAGCATCTCCAGTGAGTTCTGAGTCACTCCAGTGAATTACTGAACCTAGGGGGGCGTGGTAGGCCCCTACTTTGTAGTCAGTTGGGCGCAAGTATGGGTGGCTTGGGAAGGTAGTCTTGTGAAAGACTCTGCCACTAACCTGTAAGGCTATGTTAACTCCAGGTAGTTAAGCGTCAGAATCGAATTGTACTAGAATATACCCACTTAGGATAGAATTTACCGCAAGCTGTTTAAAGTGTGGGTGGCTTGGGGACACCTGACACTTTTAGCTGGTGTCTGAAGTGAGGGCAGTCTTGTGAATGACTTTATCCTTTAATGTGGGGTCTGCACTCCGGGTACTTGTGTCAGAACTGAAAGGAATTACATATGGCACACCCAGTAGTGTCAGAGAACAGGTGTTAGAATATAGCTGGAAATAATTTTCTTTCAGAAATTTCAAGAGATTGGTATTCTACTTCAGAGCTTCCAGTGTTGCTGTTTTTATATAGCTAGAGACATTTTTGGTTTTTGGGTTTTTGTTTTTTTTTGTTTTTTGTTTTTTTAAAGATTTTATTTATTTATTTGACAGAGAGAGAGACAGCCAGCGAGAGAGGGCACACAAGCAGGGGGAGTGGGAGAGGAAGAAGCAGGCTCTTAGCAGAGGAGCCTGATGTGGGGCTCGATCCCATAACGTCAGGATCACGCCCTGAGCCGAGGGCAGACGCTTAACCGCTGTGCCACCCAGGCGCCTCTGTTTTTTTGTTTTTTGCTTGTTTTCCTCTCCTTCTCTAGAATGTCTTAGGACTTTCTTTTTATTCCTAGTGAAATGAAATTGTACCATGATGTGCCTGCTGTGGGATTTTTTTTCATCTGTGGTACTGGATACTGAAGAGACCATTTTATTTGGAAAACTATGTCCTTGAATTCCAGGGTATTTTATTTCTGTGATAATTTCCTCTCTCTAGTTCCTCCATTCTCATTCTGGAACTCCTTTTTATTTGGATAGTGAACCCTCCAGGAATGCTTCTCTGATTTTCTCATCTGTTTTCCATCTCCTATCTTTCTATTTTCTGAGAGATTTATCTTCTAACCTTTCTGAATTTTCATTTCTGCTACCACCACACTTTTAATTCCCAAGAACTCTTTCTTGAATTCTCTGAATGTTCCTTTTGCGTACCATCGTTTCCTACCACCATGGACGCATTCTCTTTTATCTGAGAATATTAATGTTAGTTATAGGTTTTAAAGTGTTCTCTCAAGGGGCGCCTGGGTGGCTCAGTCGTTAAGCGTCTGCCTTCAGCTCAGGGCGTGATCCCGGCGTTCTGGGATCGAGCCCCGCGTCAGGCTCCTGCGCTGGGAGCCTGCTTCTTCCTCTCCCACTCCCCCTGCTTGTGTTCCCTCTCTCGCTGGCTATCTCTGTCAAATAAATAAATAAAATCTTTAAAATAAATAAATAAATAAAGTGTTCTCTCTGCATACTATCTTTTGCCATTACATCTTTCTTTTTGGGAACTTACTTAAAACGTTTGGTAGTCTTTAGCTGTCCATCCCTATTTCAGAATGGGCTACCTATGAAAAGGTTAAGTGACACTATGCATGAGGGATGAAGACTGGCAACTATAGCTATTCTAACGGATGGTCCAGCTGGGTTGCTTTACTGGGGAATCCTCTAATGTCAGTACCTTTAGGTCTGTTTTCTTGGGTTGGCCACATTTCTTAGAAAAGCTGTTTCTAGGAACTTGCCTGTATTATAAGCCTGGATGCCAGTGAGGGTTCTGGCATTCCGTAAGTAAATTTTCACTTATTTCAGTTTTTAGAAGGATACCCCACCTTCAGTTACACTAAGGTTACCCCTACCTGAAGACCCTTTCTTTTACCCTTTCTAGAATAAGTCACTCATCTTTTGCTGGGGTTAGAAAGAAGTCAACCCACTACTAAGAGTTTAAGACAGCCTCTGGAGTCTCCACCTGCTTCTGAACAAATTTTCAAACATCCTCTAAGATTTTAGATACTTTTTTTAACCCTCACATCCACAGGTACCTATTTTGGAACGTTTAGGACTCCACAGTATAAAATGAGTTGCTTCATGACTTCTTACTGCTGACTTAGGGGTTAATTCACTATCTACTAAAACTGTACATTTATTTACTGGCTTTCCAGCTTCCCCAATTTTACTGTTACCTCCCCTGTCTTCGTGCCTTTTTCATTTTATCCTTTTACTGTAATTTTATTTTATTTTTTTCATAATAGTTTATTTTTTAAAATTTAATATACTGTAATTTTAATGAGGACTGTGGCGCAAGCATAAATGAATTTGTATGATCAGTTTTAATCATGAATTACATACAGGTAATAGCTTATTTACTAGTTGGTAATACCCAAATTAAGTTAGTTATCTGATTATATGTAATCTGATGACTGAAGTAAAGTATCTGTATTTACGGCTCTATAAATTTTAATTGAGTAGGAGTTATTAAAAGATCAACATAGTCAAGGTTTTTGATAATTCACTTAATTTCATGAAAAAACTTATGAAGTGTCTCAATTCTTTAGAAGAACATCTATATTTCAATGATGCCGCATTAATTAGACATATTTTCTTAGAAAACTATATTTATATCTGTAAACAAACAAAAAAACCAATTTACTAACCTCTGCTTCTGTTGCTTGGGACTGTAAAAGCTGTCGTATACGAAGTATGTCCTTCTCTATTTGTTGAATTCTGGTTACTCTTCGCTAAAAGAAAGTAAGTGACCAAATTAGATCTAATTTTACTAAAAACATTAGTATAAATAGTCATACTATTGCTATCATTTCACAGCTCAGGGTTATGCTAAGTCATTCTAATACAAGAAGTTAGATATGTATACATATATTCACACACTGATGACACAGTGCGGCAGTTCAATTTTTTAATACATCTAATTTTATATAATAGAGTTGTTTAGGAAAATTGTACAAATATAAGTCATATATCAAACTGCATGATGCATGTGGTAAAAAAAATTGGTATTTTAATTATTCTCAAAAGCAGTTCAACAAAGAGAAAATTACACTTAAATTTGATCTTTACACTAACCCAGATGCCAGTATGATGTCACAGATTTATACAAAGCATGGTGTATGTGTAAAGAGAAGGAGCATCTGATTTGTTTCAGTAGACACAAGGGTTTAAACATAGCATTAACCCGTTCAAGAGTTATTCCTATTACAAGACATTAGTGCCTTTCAAACATAGCTTTCCCAAAAATACCTCCTGCAGCTCAACATTATTTTTGCTCCCAACACTAGGATCACAGTGACGTTAGGGCCTTGCTTTCCCACTACCCTAAGACCATGAAGTGAACACAAAGCACCTACTACAGATGAACACCGTGGAACTGAAACAATGTGGGAAAGTATTTTTACAAAAAGCTACATTTGCGGGCACCTGGGTGGCTCAGTCAGTTAAGCCTCCAACTCTGGGTTTCAGCTCAGGGTCTGTGCTGAGCTCTGCTCAGTGGCTCAGTGGAGAGCTTGCTTAAGATTTTCTCTCTTCCCCTGCCCCCACGACCCTGCTCTTGTGCGCTCTCTCTTTAAAAAAAAAAAGCTAGATTTTGCTTTAAATTAATGAGCACAAGCGGAAGTGAGAAAAACCAAATCACTTGTATATGAAAACCTTGTAAATTTAAATTATTTTAATTACCTTCATGACAACAAATATGTAGGTTTTAGAAACAAGTTCTGCCAGTGTTATATCATGTTCTGTGGTAATTCTACAGTTGACATCTTAATATTGAGGCACCAGAAATTAGAAGAGTAGTTGTTTTGATGGGGAACAAAGTGTTAGAGGCTAGATGGAGTCATTTCCAAACTAGTTTTGATTATGTGCCCCATCAACACAAGATTCCTGAGTGCATATTTCTCAATAAATACTAAAAGAACTGAAATAGTTTAAGTATATAAAGTTTAAAAACTTCCATATAAAACCTACCCACTGACAATATCTAGTTTTGCTTAAATACAATATCCCTATGATTTTATTACACAGTAAAAACAACTTATTGCTGCTATTATCCAATGTCACGATAAACAACCACAGAAAAACTAAAAATTGTGCTCACCAAAAACAAAAACAACCCCAAAACCAAATCTTCCTTCTTCCCTCCCTTTCTCCCTTCCCTCACAACACTACAACTATGCTGATTCTCTGCTGTGACTGTGAAAACAGTGAACTTAAGGTAGGTAGTGTTCTCTAATTAACAAAGCTTTCCATATCTAATTTACTCACGAAAACATGCTGAAGGAGAAATGCCTATATTTTTGGTAGCTTTCTAAATATACTGCAAAGACGAGTGAACACCTCTACAACCAGATGGTAAACATTTTCTGGCTTTACATGAAAGAAAGAAACTATGCACAATTAGCTCTGTATAGGTTTTCCTCTTTCTCTATATTAACAAGCTCCCCTCCACCAATAAAATCTTTTTTTATTTCATTTTTTCATTTTCACTCCAGAATAGTACACATACAGTGCTAGATTCGTTTCGGGTGTACAATATAGTGATTCAACAATTCTACACACTGCTCAGTGCTCATCGTTTTCAGTACACTCCTTAATCCCTATCACTATCTCACCCACTGCCCCGCCACCTCCCTTCTGGTGACCAACAGCTTGTCCTCTATAGTAGGAGTCTTGGTTTGTCTCTTTTTCCCCTTTGTTCATTTGTTTTGTTTCTTAAATTTCCCATGAGTGAAATCATACGGTATTTGTCTTTCTCTGATTTATTTCACTTAGCATTATACTCTGGTCCATCCATGTCACTGCAAATGGCAAGATTTCATTCTTTTTTAGGGCTGAGTAATATTCTATTCTATATATACACCACATCTTCTGTATCCATTCATTAGTTGATGGACACTTGGGCTGTTTGCATAATTTGGCTATTGTAAGTAGTGCTGCAATAAACACAGGGGTGCATGTAGTCTTTTGAATTAGTGTTTTCATATTCTTTGGGTAAATACCCAGTAGTACAATTACGAGATTGTAGGGTAGTTCAAATTTTAACTTTTTGAGGAAACTCCACACTGTTTTCCAGAATGGCTGCACCAGTCTGCATTCCCATTAACAGTGCAAGAGGATTCCCCTTTCTTCACATCCTCGTCAACACTTGTTTCTTGTGTTTCTGATTTTACCCATTCGGACAGGTGTGAGGTGATATCTTATTGTTGTTTTGATTTGCATTTTCCTGATGATGAGTGATGTTGAGCATCTTTTCATGTGTCTGTTGGCCATCTGTATGGAGATGGAGAAATGTCTGTTCCTATCTTCTGGCCATATTTTCATTGGATTATCTGGTTCTGGGGTTTTGAGTAAGTTGAGTTAAGTTGAGTAAGTTCTTTATATATTTTGATACCAACCCTTTTTCAGATATGTCGTTTGCAAATATATTTTCCCATTCAGTCAGTTGCCTTTTAGTTTTGTTGACTGTTTCCTTCTCTGTGCAGAAGCTTTTTGATGTAATACCAACCGTTTATTTTTGCTTTTGTTTCTCTTGCCTTAGGGGAGTTATCTAGAAAAAAGCTGCTACAGCCAATGTCAGAGAAACTACTGCCTATGTTCTCTTCTAGGATTTTTCTGGTTTTAAGTCTCACATTTAAGTCTATAATCCACTTGGAATTCAGCTTTGTGTATGGTGTAAAAAAGTGGTCGTCTTATTCTTTTTTGTGTTGCAGTCCAGTTTCCCCAACACCACTTGATGAAGAGACTGTCTTTTTCCTGTTGCATATTCTTGCCTCTTTTGTTGAAGATTAACTGACCATATAATTGTGGGTTTGTTTCTGGGCTCTCTATTCTGTTCCACTGATCTATGTGTCTATTTTTGTGCCAGTGCCGTACTGTTTTGATTACTACAGCTTTGTAGTATAACTTGAATCTGGAATTGGGATACTTCCAGCTTTTTCTTTTTCAAGATTGTTTTGGCTATTGAGGTCTTTTGTGGTTCCATACACATTTCAGGTTTGTTTGTTCTAGTTCTGTGAAAAATGCTACTGGTATTTGGATAGGGATTGCATTAAATGTGTACACGGCTTTGGGTAGTATGGATATCTTAATATTTGTTCTCTCAATCCATGAGCATGGAATGTCTTTCCATTTCTTTGTGTCGTCTTCAATTTCTTTCATCAGTGTTTTATAGTTTTCAGAGTACAGGTCTTTCACCTCCTTAAGTTTATTCCTAGGTATTTTATTATTTTTGTTGCAATTGTAAATGGGATTGCTTTCTTAATTTCTCTTTCTGTTGCTTCATTATTAGTGTGTAGAAATGCAACAGATTTCTGTACAGTGATTTTATATCCTGGAACCTTACTGAATTCGTTTATTAATTCTAGCAGTTTTTTGGTGGTCTTTAGGGTTTTCTATATTCAGTATCGTGTCATCTGCAAATAGTGAAAGTTTTACTTCTTCCTTACCAATCTGGATGCCCTTTATCTCTTTTTCTTGTCTGGCTGCTGTGGCTAGGACTTCCAGTATTATGTTAATAAAAGTGAGAGTGGATATCCTTGTCTTGTTCTTGATCTTAGGGGAAAGTTCTCAGTTTTTCCTCATTGAGGATGATGTTAGCACTGGGTTTTTCATAAAGGCCTTTATTATGTTGAGGTATGTTCCCTCTAAACCTACTCTGTGGAGGGTTTTAATCATGAATGGACGTTGTACTTTGTCAAATGCTTTTTTTTTTGCGCCTACTGAAATGAACATATGGTTTTTATCCTTTCTCTTAATGTGATGCATCATATTGACTGATTTGCGAATATTCAACCACCCTTGCATCCTGGAAATAAATCCCAGTTGATGGTGGTGAATGATTTTTTTAAATGTATTGTTGGATTCAGTTTGCTAATAGTATGTTGGGGAATTCTGCGTCCATGTTCACCACAGATACTGGCCTGTAGTTCTCTTTTTCTAGTGTCTTTATCTGGTTTTGGTATCAGGGTAATGCATGCCTTGTAGAATGAATTTAAAAGTTTTCCTTCCTGTTCTGTTTTTTGGAATAGTTTGAGAAGAGGTATAAACTCTTCTTTATATGTTTGGTAGAATTTTGCTGTGAAGTTATCTGGTCTGGACTTGTTTGCTGGGAGTCTTCTGATTACTACCTCAATTACATTGCTGGTACCCAGTCTTCTAATTTTCTATTTCTTCCTGATTCAATTTTGGAAGGCTATATGTTTCCAGGACTTTATCCATTTCTTCTAGGTTGTCCAATTTGTTGGCATATAATTTTTCATAACATTCTTATAATCTTTGTATTTCTGTGGTGTCAGTTGTTATTTCTCTTCTTTCATTTCTGATTTTATTTGAATCCTCTTTCTCTCTCTCTCTCTTTTTTTTAAATGAGTCTAGCTAGAGGTTTATCAATTTTGTTGATCTTTTCAAAGAACCAGCTCCTGGTTTCACCAATCTGTTCTATTTTTTTTTAAGTTTCTACTTTGTTTATTTCCACTCTAATTTTTATTATTTCCTTCCTTCTGCTGATTTTGGATTTTGTTTGTTTTTCTGTCTTAGCTCCTTTAGGTGTAAGGTTAGATTTTTTATTTGAGATTTTTCATGCATCTTAAGGTAGGCCTGTATCGCTATAAACTTCCCTTTTAGAATAGCTTTGGCTGCATCCCAAAGATTTTGGAGCATTATGTTTTCATTTTAATTTGTCTCCATGTACTTTTTGATTTTCTATTTGATTTCTTGGTTGACATTCATTGTTTAGTAGCATGGTAGTTAGCCTCCATGTATTTGTGGTCTTTCCAGATTTTTTTCTTGTGGTTCACTTCTAGTTTCAAAGTGTTGTGGTCAGAAAAGATGCATGGATTGACTCTGATCTTTTTGACCTTGTTGAGACTTGTTTTGTGGCCTAATATATGACCTATTTGGAGAATGTTCCATGTACACTTGAAAAGAATGTGTATTTTGCTGTTTTAGGATGGAGCGTTCTGAATATATCTGTTAAATCCTCCTAGTCCAATGTATCATTCAAAGCCATTGTTTTCTTCTTGATTTTTCTGCTTGGATGATCTGCCCACTGATGGAAGTGGGGTGTTAAAGTCCCTTACTATTATTGCGTTATTATCTATCACTTTCTTCGTTTGTTATTAACTCCTTTAAATACTTGGGGGCTCCCATGTTGGGTCCATAAATATTTACAATTGTTAGATTTCCCTGCTGGATCATCCCCTTAATGACTGTATAGTGTCCTTCTCTGTCTCTTGTTACAGTCTTTATTTCAAAGTCTATTTTGTCAGATATAAATATTACTATCTCAGCTTTCCTTCCACATCCATTTGTGTGATAAATGCTTCTCCATCCCTTCACTTTCAATCTGCATGTGTCTTAGGTCTGAAATGAGTCTCTTGTAGGCAGCATATAGATGGGTCTTGTTTTTTAATCTATTCTGTATCCCTATGTCTTATGATTGGAGCATTAAGTCCATTTACATTCGAAGTAATTACTGATAGGTATGTATTTATTGCCAGTTTGTTACTGGTTTTATGGTTGTTCTTGTAGTTTTTTCCCATTCCTTTCTTCTCTTGCTCTCTTCTCTCCACTAGCTGGCTTTCTTGAGTAATATACTTGGATTCCTTTCTTTTTATTTTTGCATAATATTGGTTTTTGCTTTGTAGTTACCATTTGGTTTGTATGCAACATCTATATACAGAAGTCTGTATTAAGATGATGGTCGCTTAAGGTTGAACCCATTCTTTACTCCTCTCCTTTCCACATTTTAGGTATATGGTATCATACTTTACATCCTTTTATTTTGTGAGTCCTCTATTTTTTTAAAAAAAAATATTATTTATTTGCCAGAGAGAGATAGAGCACAAGCAGGGGGAGAAGGAGGATCCCTGCTAAGCAAGGAGCCCGATGTGGGACTCGATCCTAGGACCCTGGGATCAAGACCTGAGCCAAAGGCAGACACTTAACTAAGCCACTCAGGTGTACCCCTTTAGACTGATTTTTATAGATATACTTATTTTTACTACTTTTGTGCTTCC
This sequence comes from Ursus maritimus, assembly GCF_017311325.1. Lineage (NCBI taxonomy): Eukaryota > Metazoa > Chordata > Mammalia > Carnivora > Ursidae > Ursus > Ursus maritimus. Next base: position 596,704 of record NW_024426663.1, read on the forward strand.
TAGTTTCCTTCGTCTTGTGTATGGTCTTTCCACTGAAAGAGTCCTCTTTAAACTTTTCTTGTAGGGCTGGGTTAGTGGCAATGAATTCCTTTACTTTCGTTTGTCTGGGAAACTATTTATTTCTCCTTCTCTTCTGAATGATAGCCTTGCTGGATATTCTTGGCTGCAGGTTTTTTTCTTTCAGTACTTTGAATATATCATGCTACTCTTTTCAGGCCTGCAAAATTCTGCTGAAAAACCCACTGATAGCCTTACAGGGTTTCCCTTGTATATAACTGGTTTCTTCTCTCTTGCTGCTTTTAAAATTCCTTCTTCATCACTACTTTTTGCCATCTTATCAACATGTTGTGGTGTGGACCTCCCTGGGCTGATTTTGTTGGGGGATCTCTGTGCCTGCTGGATGTAGATTTCTGTTTTCTTCCCCAGATTCAGGAAGTTTTCAGCTAATATTTCTGCAGATAAATTTTCTGCCCCCTTTTCTCTCTCTTCTCCTTTTGGGATCTCTATAATGTATGTTATTATGCTTGATGGTATCAATGAGTTCCCTAAGTCTATTCTCCTTTCGCATAATTTTTTCTCTCATCTGCTCAGCTTGATTACTTTCCATTACTCTGTCCTCCAAGTCACTGATTCATTCTTCTGCTTCTACTATTTATTCCACCTAGTGTATTTTTACTATTTTGTTTAATGTGTCCTTCATCTCTGACTGGGTCTTTATCTCATCGTTAAGGCCTCACTGAGGTCCTCCACTCTTTACTCAAGTCCAGTGAGGATCTTAATGATCACTTCTTTTAATTCTCAGGCATATTACGTATCTCTGTTTTGCTTAGGTCTCTTGCTATGATTTTGTCCTATTGTTTCATTTCGGACACACTCTTCTATCTCCTCATTTTATCTAACTCTCTGTATCTGTTTCTCTGTGTTAGGAAAGACAGCTGTGTTTCCTGCACCTGAAAGTAATGGCCTTATGAAGAAGAGGTCCTGTAGTGCCCTGCTGTGCAGTGTCTCCTGTTCCCCAGAACCTGGTGCTTTAGGGGTGTCTCCTATGTGTGATGTGTGTGCCCTGCTGTTGTGGCTAATTTTTCCTTCAGTCCAGTCATCTGCTATGGCTCTCTTCTGCTTGTTGTGGACAGTGTCTGGTTCCTGTAGTGGGCCAGTCTGGGGATGCCTGGGACATGAGTTGGGTCAGACCAGGGGCTTGTTAGAGATGCAGGAGCACCAAACTGCTGTGTCGCGTGTTGTCCGGAGAAGCTTTTGTTGGTGGGTGGGACCTGCAAAGCCCTTGTCTGCTTCCAGCCCCCTACTGGGGCCTCCTTTGACTGGTATGTGTGGTTATCTTCCCCTTTCTTGGGGTTGAAGTTACTTTGGAGTGTGCTGGCCACTGCAGGGGCTGCCTACACACTACCAGGCCTCTGGCACTGCCTTGTAGGGCTCTGGCTAAGAGAGTATTGGAGAGGGCAGGTCTCCCATAGCACAGAGCTGGGGGGCAGAGCCAGCAAGCTTTTTGTGCCCCCAGTCCTCTGTGGGAGGGGTCCTACAGTGCTGGGACTAAAGCCTCCTGATGAGCTCCTTAGAAGCACAGCCCAGGAAGGGGGGAAGGGTCCACCAAAAAAACCTTAAATTAAAAATTTTAATATTTAGAAGATGAAAGCAGGGAATTGTATCTAATATTCCTCTTGATTTCTGTATTGCCAATATGTCACTAAATCTTGAAATCGTTCTATGTCTTGACACCCACTGTGGTTGAGGATTTCTAATAACACAACCCCTGTACTTCTGTTTCTCAAAATGAAAATGGAAGAAGCCAGTAGTATCTCTTTCCTTTTTTTATATGATAACCTTATTTGAATACTGGTGAAACTATGCTTAATAACAAGTGCTTAACAGTTCAGGGTAATGCAGTTGGTATGACATTTGAAAAACTAATTTTAAAAAATTGTAAGAATAATATAGTTCAATACAGATTCAGGATAACTCTCAACAAACTGGGAATAGAAGGTAAATTCCTTAACTTGAGGAAGGGTATCTATCAAAAACTGAATAAACAACACACTTAACAGTGAAATTTTAGGAGGAGTCCCTTTAAAGTCATAGTAAGACAGAGAAGACCAATATCACTGCTTCTTATTCAAAGATGTATTAGAGTTCTTATGCAGTATAAAGAGAGAAAAAAAAAAGAAACCAAGCAACTGAAAAGGGCAAAGAAAATTACTGTTCTTTTGCAAACAACGCAAAAAAAAAAAAATGCAACTGCCATATTTGACAGATTATATGGAAAATGCAAGAAAAATGCAAGAAAATCTTAAACTACTGAGACAATTTAATTCAAGAATTCAGGAAGGTCACTGGATACTTATTACTTAAATGTAATTTAGTAATTATAGTAAATCCCATTCATAAACAGTAACAAAAACTATATGATTTCTAGGAATAATAAAAAAAACATATAAAATATTTATATAGAAGATATTACAAAACTTTATTGAGGGACATAAAATTACAGCTAAATGAATGGAGATATAAAATTAATAACAAAACCTAATATATATTGAGTTTTACTATGTGTCAGATTCTAAGTGCTTTTACATGTATTAACTCATTTAATCCTCACATTTCAGTTTAGTATTATATTTTACCAATGAGAAAACTGAGGCAGAAAATTTACCCGAAATCAGTGCTGATAAGTAGCAGGTCTGGAATTAGAACCTAGGAGGTCTGGCTCCACAGTCATTCCTTTCAACCAAGAACCAATCTTTATTATGTAAAGAAAGGAACTCTCTTCAAATTAATTTATAAATTCAATGTGATTCTAATAAAAAATGTATCAAGCTTTTCTTTAAATTAGAGAAGCTGAAACTAAATTTCAGACAGAAGAGTAATGAGACAGAATACAACCACAATTTTACAAACAAAAATAGGAGAACTCACTCTACCAGGTACCACGATTTATAAAACTACTGCAAATAAAACAAATGTGGTATGAGTGCAGGCACAGAGAATCTAAAAAAAATTAGTGGAATAGAGTCTAGAAATATCAACCAAATATAAACTTAACATATGCCAGAGATGGCATTACTAATCAATAGGGAAATACTGAGGTATCAAATAAAGATAATGGGTAATTTAGTTAAAAACATAAATATGCACATATCTGTGTATATACTATTATAGATAATTTATCACATATTAATAAAAACCAATATATTATTTAAAATCTAAGCTATATATTAAATAATTACATATATATACATATAAAAATCATATACACTTGTGTGTATCTTTGTAAAATTAGATCCCTACCTCCAAAACATACATAACTGCATGTTGGAGATGAATTAAAGACCTAATTGTAAAAATAAAACATTAAAACTATTAGAAATAAGAGGATAATTTTGATTCCAGAATAGGAAAAGATGTATAAATAATTCATAGAAAGCACAACTATGGCAATATACTTAATTTAGCTCTATATCAGACACTAATTAGGATTTTGCAGGGAGGGGCTGTGATGTGTATTATCTATAACACAGTGGTATCAAGAGGATATTAATATATCGCTCAAATATTTAAGAGTAAGACATTTAACATAACAGAAAATGGGAAAAAAGATAACAGAATGTCCAAAAGTCTAATAAATATATGAAAAGATATTCAACTTCAGTAGTATTCAAGAAAATATAAATTAAATGACAAGCTAATGTTTCATTGCCCACCAACTGTTAATTATGAAGTCTGACTCACAAGTGCTGGAGACATACAGAAGAAAAACGATTCTGACATACTACTAGTAGAAATGTAAATCGATAAAATCATTTTGAGTGCAATTTGGCAAACACTAGTTCAAAACACTCACACCTTATAGCCAGCAATGACGCTTTTAGGTATGTACCCTAGAGCTGAAGTCAGCAAATTAGGGCCTATTAGCCATCTGTTTTTGTGAATTAAGTTTTACTGAAACACAACCAAGCCCATTTGCTTACATATAATCATCTATGGTTGCTTTCTTGCTACAAAGGCAGAGTTGAGTAGCTGTGACAGAGACCATATGGCCCACAAAGAATAATATATTTATTTATTTTTTATGACTCTTTAAGAAAAAGCTTGCTGACTCTTAACCGAGAGAGATTCTACGCATGTTTACAAGATATGAATATGTTTATCAGAGTTGTTTAAACAGTGAAAAATTAAAAACAACCTAAATGTCCATCAAGCAGGAAACATATAAACTCTATTATCCATATAATTACAGAAAATTATGGTAAAAACGAAGCGTAAGGAACTTTCACCCTACCAAACCCTAGTCCCCAAAAGTAAGCTCTATTAACAACTCGGTGTACATTTTCCCAGCCTTTGCTTTCATGTATATAGGAAAGTAGGGATCACCATTCTTGGTGCCCAAATATGTGCTGAACAAATAAAAAATAAATAAATAACCAAACTGTTCGCAGGGACAGCTGAAGATAGACAATCTCACACAGGCATGGGCAAGAGTGGATTTTATTTTGAATTTCACTAAATTGTTTACCAGTCATTTGTATGTGTTTACTAATCATCTGCATTTTTTCAATAAGTTGATTACAACCATTACCCATTAAAAAGAGTTGCCTTTTTCTTACTAGTTGTAGGAATTCTTACATTATAGGGATAGTGACCTTTTTCCTTTTATGTGTTAAAAATATTCTCCCTTAGTTTATCTTCTGCAGAATGTTTTAAAATTTTATGACAATTAACATTTGCTGTCCTATATTTTCTTCCATTAATTTTAGGTTTATTTTTCACATTTAGATATTTAATCCATTTGTAATTTTTCTTATACAAGATATGAGTTAGGGATCTAATTTAATTTCCCCCATATAGGTACCTATAGTTGCACCTATATATTTACTGAGTTGTTTATCATTCTTCCCCAAATTCATACATTTTTAAGGTACGTGAGAAAGATAAATCCTGAATTCGAATATAGTGAAATTTATCAGTCTATTCTTTCAAAAATAGTGTTTATGCCCTGTTTAAGAAATCCTTTTCTACCCCAATATTAGAAAGATATTCATGTATATTTCTATTGAAAGGCTTATTTTTATTTATTTTTTTAAAGATTTATTTCTTTTAGCGAGAGAGAGAAAGAACGGGAGTAGGGGAGGGGCAAAGGAAGAGGGAGAGAGTCTCAAGTAGACCACCTGCTGAGCAGAGCCTGCCGTGGTTCGATCCCAGGACCCTGAGATCATGAGCTGAGCCAAAACCAGGAGTCAGACGCTTAACTGACTGAGCCACCCAGGCCCCCCAAAAGGTTATTTTTAAAGTTTTACTTTTGGCATTTAAGACATTAATTTGAATGGAATGGGGGTGAGAGGAAATTAACAAAAAGTATATTATATATATGACTTACAGCATAACTAACTAACATGGAATATATTAGTTGAGCCTCTAGCTTCATTGTGAAACTAACAGGTATGGACTATAAAAGGTCCCATGGTACCGGTGTTTAAGTATGTCCTTAGTCTACCACCATACTGTAACGTAAAATGAATATACATTATGTGTAGGAAGCTACCACATAAAGGGTAGAGACTATACTTTGAGGATGTAAAATGTCCTGTATTTGTGATTTTAAAACTACGAATAAACTTTTTAGAACACAAAATGTATTTATAACACACACAGATGTATGTATTCCCTTTTATTTATTATTCCCTTAAATAAAATCTTCCAAACAATGTTTTCTTACCAGTTTGTCCTAAAAGTTTTCTTTTTAAAAAAAAAATGCCCATACTTGCTTTAAAATAGAAAAGGTAAACAGTAAAGCCTCCTCAGGGCTTAAAAACATCAGCCAGTAATATACTTTTGCAAATACAACGCGCTAAGTTCAATAATGTATGAAAATGCTTAGCAAATAGAAAAGCTATTTAATATTCTTTCTGGACATCAGCTGAGGGCAGAAATACGGGAATGTTCTCCATCCAACTCATTTCACCTTTCCCATTATTCTCTATCGTTCCTTAAATGAGGACTTCCCTTTTTTTGCATACAACTTAAAGAGCAATGAAATATTCTGAATGTTATTACACATACTTAGATTACAAGAAGTAAAAATCTCAAAGGAGAAGTGAAGTTAGCTATCAGCTACCAGATGACCGTCATCTAACCCTTTTTCTCTCTCACAGTTCCAGGGCAAAGCAGAACAGTATCAGGGAAATGAAATATGGTGGAGGCAGAATTCTGTGAAGATTGGTTATGTTGCCCAGCAGCCATGATAAATCATTATTTTGAAATAGTGCCAAATGAAGGTAGACTTATAAATATCTTTAATAATAAAATTTAATCAATGTTAACAGAGCTATAATCCATTACATTCTTAATAGCTCTTCTCTAGCCTGTGCTGTTTTATAGTTTAATAATAAATAATTTACCTGCGCTCTTTTTTCCATATCCTGGCAAGTACCTAGTTGTTCTTCCATTGCAACTCTGATTTGCCTTGCTTCATATTCTAATTGTCTTCTGGTCATATCTGTTTGTAAGGAAAACTAAAACCACAAATTAAATTGAAATGTTAATACCTCATGTTATGTGCTTATCAGTAAAAGCAAAAAAGCATATAAATACCAATAAAGAAAATGAATATCAGATATGTAGGTTATTGAGCATAACAAGATTATTTTTTACTTCAAGGAGTCCTAAAATTTGATTATAGGTGCTGGGCTCAGTCTGGGTCCCTGATGTGAAATGCTCAGTTGAAACACTTCAACTGCTCCATAGCCACAAATGGCTTTAAATTGTACTGATAAACTTAAAATATATAATTGGTCCAGTTGGGCAGGGTAAGCCTTCTTCAGTTCCCATCTTCTGCACTGAAGAAGTACGACTTTAATTATTAAAAACTAGCACAATGATGTGGACAACAAGAAAAATCAAGAAACAGTCTATCATCCTTAAGTTTATACCTCAATTTAAGGATTGTTATAAACGTGCAGACTAAACAGAGAAAACCTCTCCATTTGTAAAATGAAGAAAATGGGATAAGGAAAGGCTTTTATTTAATACAGATAATCATAAATTGCAAAACAATATAAACTTTTTGGTAAAAATCCAAAAATGAAAAGCATTTTGAAATAAACAAAAAGAAGTACTTCTTCCTACAGGGGGTGTTAATTCATTCAAAAATCAATTAATCCTCTGATTAAAATTCCAGGCACTGAGATAACTGGTAGGCATACCAAAGGAATGAAAAGGACAAAGTAATGAAACTTATAAAGACATGCATCAAGAGGTAATAATAGCTAAAAGTCTGATTAAATAAAATGATAATGGGCCATGAAGGAAACTAGAAAGTGCAACAGATTTTTTATGCTGTATATACTCAGCTGTGTGAGACATGTGTCTGACTGAGAGTAACATTCTGTGGGTCCACGGATTCCAACTGCACTGTCAGTTAAGTCAGGGGAGCTCTCACCCGCTTCCCTTGCAATAATGCAGATGACACTCCACAGAGAATGTATTTCTATAGGTATACCCAAATCATAGGTTACAACAGATGAAAGTCTGTACGCTATCTCTAATTACCAATGAGCCAGCTTTAACTCCACTTACTTACTTATCCTTCACTTCCCAAAACCCCCTGCAAAAAAAAAGTTGAACATGACAAAGTATGTTGTAATAATGTGGTTCAGATCTGATGTTTTAAAAGTAATGTCTAATATCTTGATAATATTTCTAGAGGGAAGTGTTCTTAACTTTCTTCCCAATATAAATGCAAAATTTGTGAAATTAAAAAATATTTATGACACACAAGAAGTCTACACTTGGCAATGTTGCCAGATGGTCTATAATGTCTTATATAGCCTATTAAATAAATGTGATTATTTAATAAATACGGGAACAATTTATTTGACAACTCCTCTTTGTTGCAGATATTAACCAACTGCTCTCAAGTTATCACATACATCTGAGCTCTTTCCTAAACCTGATTGCATGCAGACAACTGGACTTTAAATTTTGTATATTCTAATTATCAATGTGAATGATGAACAAAACTATGCTTAGGTATTTTTTTTTATTTAAGAGTAAAAATCCCACCAAACCTTCCCGAGTTCCTAATCCTTGTATGCCAAGAACTCTTCATTAACTGTTCTTTCACTATCTGGGTCTCTTTAACTCCCAGGAAGACGTCAAGGACATTGCCAGGAAAAGGGATCCTTTCTCTTCCTCTCAAAAGCCTGTCTGATTGTTCTAGGAGACTATGCACCTAAGCTTCGGGTTCTAGCTCTGCCAGACAATGACCACTCAGGAAATCTGGCTAAGTACATGTTTTGAAAATGTTCCTTCTTTCTACTTTTGTTTTTCATTTATTATGTTCTCTCAAAAGTGCTATTAGAAAATGAAAAATCTAAGCTAACAGAGGATAATATATTTTAATTACCCTATTTTTTTCTTTTAAAAAAAATTGTAAGAAATATTTATGGACAACAGTTAAAATACAATCTTGCTTAAAATTATTAATGTACTCCAGAACATTCAGATATGTTCTTACACATATCACTCCATGAATAAAATCGCTGACACGAGTGTTTGGGTGGGGAAGGAAAGGCTGACAAGATTAAATTCTTTTTCACATAGTTATATTTGCAAAACAAACACATTTTAGTACTTGAAAAAGTCCTAAGATCCTTGACAAAAGATTTTGTCATTTACAGTAATGGGAATAGCACTCAAATTATCTTCAAAGACGCTTTTATTGGAAAAACTATATGGCATGTGATGTGGTTCAAAAGATAGACGGTAATAAACATTTCTACAGAGTATGTTTGGTAATTCAACAGACAATAAAAAATCAGTTGCTTGTCTGAATCCTGAGTCCTTCAGAATTCAAACTTACTATATTTTCTTAATTGGAGGCTTAAAATAAATATTTGCTTGGGCATAATGTAGTTTTATCACCTTAAACAAAAAATTCATTAATTATTATATATTTGAGTTTAAAGTTAGATAAAACATACTACAGTTTACAAATAAGTAAAAATGCAATTATCCTGAATTTTTTAAATGAGTAACACAGATACTTTTAAAAGATCAAAGTTATTAAAGCCTAAAATAGGTCATAATGCTAAGTTACTTACATTTTCGGTTAAAGGGAGACTATCTATTCTTTTAGTGAGATTCTGAAGTTGAGCATAATACCAGTCTTTTTCCTTTTCTTCTTTGTCAAGATCAGCAAGAAGTAATGATCTGTTTTTTAAAAAAAGGTAAGTTTACACAATGCTAATAGAGTACATAACAGTAATTCTTATCAGCTGTAATTGTCAAGTTCTCTATTTAAACTAAAGTATTAATAATGAATAAGTGGAACACTTATTTATTTTGGGTTTTTGAAGGTGGGAGTCAGAATATTATAATCATTAAAATTTGAATAATAAAAAGTTTTTACTTTTTCACCTAAATAAGATACTCAACATCCTTACTAGAATATTTACATTTCAACCAAAGGCTTTCTTCACTTTATTTGCAGTCTGAGAATATGATGATGGTTTTTACAGAAAAAAGTAGATATAACAACACCCAAAATTAATATCAAAATAAAAAGTATAATAGAGGAGTAAAGAAAAGAAGTAATAACACAAAAAACAATCACAGAGTATAGGAAGCCTCTGCACTGGACACAGACGTGGCTTTCAACTTCTCAGCAGCCAAAATAACAACAAATACTCTGTCACTGTGCATTTCTCCAAAAAAGACATCCAGATGCCCAAGAGACACATGAAAAGATGCTCAACATCACTCATCATCAGGGAAATGCAAATCAAAACAACAATAAGATACCACCTCACATCTGTCAGAATGGCTAAAGGCATAAACGCAAGAAACAAGTGTTGGCCGGGATGGGGAGAAAAAGGAATCCTTGTGCACCGCTGGTGGGAATGCAAACTGAAGCAGCCACTGTGGAAAACAGTATGGAGGTTCCTCAAAAAATTAAGAATATGAAAACACTAATTCAAAAAGATACATGCACCCCTATGTTCACTGCAGTATTATTTACAATAGCTAAACCATGGAAGCAACCCAAGTGTCCATCAATAGATGAAAGGATAAAGAATAACGGATATGTATGTATGTATACCCACATCTTCTTTATATATATATATATATATATATATATATGTAAAGGCATACCCAAATACACACACACACATGCACTATGGAACATTACTCAGCCATAAAAAGAATGAAATCTTGCCCTTTGCTACAACATGGCTGGATCTAGAGAATATAATGCTAAATGAAATACATCAGTCAGAAAAAGACAAATACCATATGATTTCACTCACATGGATTTTATGGAACCCAACAAACAAACAAACAAAAAGACAAACAAAAAAAACAGACTGTAGAGAATGAACTGATGGTTACCAGAGGGAAGGCCAGTAGGGGTAGAATAGGTGAAGGGGATTAAGAATACACCTGTTGTGATGAGCACTGACTAATATGCAGAACTGGGGAATCACTACATATTGCATACCTGAAACTAACAGTAACACGATATGTTAACTATATTAGAATTAAAAAAAAAAAAGATTAGTCGCAGAAACTTAAAAAAAATGTCACTGTGTAGTAACGAGAAGTTATTGTGAGAGAGACAAACTTATTCTTAGCTTGGAATTTGAAGATGAATTTGCTAGGTAACCCCCCAACAACCCAATCAATGTCCTCAATAATATTCAAGTTACTCTATATCTGAGCATTTTAAACATAAATGCAAAATAAGGGTGCTCATGGGATAAAACTCAGTAGGTACAAAAAGTCTATGATTTCCTATCATGTCTCTTTCCCAAAGTGACCCCTGTTACCATTTTCTTGTGTATATTTCCAGAGAGATTCTATTAAAAATGCAAAGATCTATGTGTACACTTACATGTACCTTTTAAACACGAAGAGTAGCATATTACTCTATGTATTGTCCTATTTTTTTTCTCACTTAAAAAATCTATCTTGAGAGATCATTCTGTGTCAGAACATAAAAAGATCCTACATATTTCTTGCTAGCTGTATAGTATGCATGAATCCATAATGGGATAACTATAACTAGTTTCGTTTTAGAGGGCATTTAGGGCCCTTCTAATCCTTTGCTATTATCAACAATGCTGCACTGAATATGCTTATACATAACCCCATTTCACAAATGTGCAAGCATGCATATAAGATAAATTCCTAGGGTATGTGCATTTTTAACTTATTGCTCTTATTAGATATTGTACTGATGTATGCCCCTACCACTTTCACCGATATAAATGTTGCATCAAACTTTATTTTTGCTATCTAGTTTTTTAAAACAGTATATCATATGTTTTTTTTATTTTTAAAGATTTTATTTATTTATTCTACAGAGATAGAGACAGCCAGCGAGAGAGGGAACACAAGCAGGGGGAGCGGGAGAGGAAGAAGCAGGCTCATAGCAGAAGAGCCTGATGTGGGACTCGATCCCAGATCGCCGGGATCACGCCCTGAGCCGAAGGCAGACGCTTAACCGCTATGCCACCCAGGAGCCCCTATATCATATGGTTTTAATTTGATTTCTTTTAGGTAAGGTGAAGCATTTTTTTCAAGTTTAAAAACCATTTGTGTTTCCTTGCCTATAACTTTTTTTTACTTATAGGACCTCATCTATATTAAGAATGACTGTACTTTGTTAGTTATACAGGTTGTAAACATATTTTCTCTGTTTACCACTTGTCTTTTAATTTTGTTTATAATGTTTCTGTCATGTAGAAAATTTTGATTTTTTTGTAGTCAAATTTGTGGATATTTTCTGTTATCGCTTCTGGAATTTGCTCATTTACAGAGATGACCCTCACTCTAATAAATTGTTTGATTATATTGTTTTGCAAAATATGCATGCATGTGAGTATGTGGAAGGTTATATTGTGCTAAAATTCCCCTCCCTTTACTGAGAAACATTCAGAAAAATAAGAAGTGAGCCTTCATTTCTGTTGTGGCAACTTCAGCAGTGAGGGTACCCATGGGAAGACAGTAAGCACCTGCGTATGATGTAGCAACCATGGAGGGGAGTGCAGACCAATGAGAAGCTGCCTCCTCCCTCCCATTTCTGACAAGAGAAGCAGGAGAAAACACTGCAGAAAGCCTAATCCCCTTTCACAAGCTGGCATAAAGATGAGCTCTATTTTTCAGTGCTCTCTGGTTAGAACCTGCAGGACCTACCAGGACTTAGATGGGGAACAAATGGTGATGCTCCTATTTCCTCTGATTATTCTCCAATAAATAGGCTCATTAAGTAAGAGCTGGGTGTTATAAGTGCTTAAATTGATAGGCCAATGTTAGTGGTGGCTGCAGAGGGATGGGGAGGCTACGGAGAATAGGGACAAGCTGTTATTGTCAAGTTTAAGGTGGAACTATGGTAAAACGCTCTGGGGAAGCCAAGGTTACAGTGTTTTGAGCCAAAATGTAAACAAGTGGTTAAATGATAGTGGCTGACCACAGTGCTTAAGGCTCGCAACTGAAAACAGGTCTAGACCCCGAGGCAGGTAGGTCTTTAGGGTTTAGACTTTTTTAGTGATTGTTTACAGTCTTCCTTAAAATGTAAGTTTTGTGTCATCTTAGTCCTCCAGCTAACTCAGGGTGACCTGAAAGAGCAGGGCACATATGCACGAGGCATTTAATAAATATCTGTTAAATGAGCAAATAGCTAAAATGATAATAGCGTGTATTTACTGAATGTTCTAAGTACTAGACATAGTGGTAAGTATTTTTTTTTAATCTAATTTAATCTTCACTACATCCTGAAGCTCACTCTTCAGACTGGAAAACTGAGGTTCAAAGAGGTTATAGAGCTGTGTAGCTGGGTTTGAACCCTGGCTTGACTACTTTCTAGCATTTATCTTGGGCAATACAGAAAACAAGAAAAAAAGAGACAGAGTGTATATCTATGACTTAAGAGAGGGAAAGAAGGAATAGAAAAAACAGGGGAGAAAATCATCAAAGAAATAAGAGAATTTTCAAAAGCTGAAGAAAATAAATTTCCAGATTAAAAGGGCACAGTGAGTACCCAGCACGATGAATGAAGAAAACTCATATACTGAGGCATTCTAAAGGCTTCTAAAGAAGAGAAATGACCTTCAAAGGAATGAGAATCAGACCAGTAATAAATTTCTCATCAAAGACATTGATAATGAAGAAAGAAAATGAGCTTGAGCCTAGACCTATCTAAAGGATCAACTGAGCATGACAGCAGAGTAATGATTCCGTCATATATGCAAGGACTCAATTTACCTCCCTCCAACACAGTGAAAACCAAGAGGGCCCAAGACATATCAGAACTACACACACAGATACTCTCTTCTCTCTCTCTCTCTGCTAATAGACTTGGGACTTTATCCACATAAATCAAAGCAAGTTCCCAGGAAAGGGGGTATGCTCACATGTCCTTTGTCTCTTCATAGAGCTCAAAGAGGACAAGAAATGGAAGACTGTGGAACCCAGTTAGCTTCTTACTATTCACGATAGTGTTTCCTATACCGTCAGACAGAAATAGTCCTGGTTCAAGGTATAACACAGAGACTCATGTAAACTCAAGATAAAAGAAAGCTTAACACTACTTCTGGTCCAGAAGATTACCCTATTTTTACAGACGAACACACCTAAAACCAGAGAGAAAGCAGTAAAAGGTCTTTTGCCTTTTACTTAGATATGCTGGACATTTTTACACTAATAACCACTTTTTACAACTGTGCAAGGTAGAACCATATACCTATTTTACAGGAGAAAAAGACACAAAATTTAATGACATGACCAAGGTTCCAGAGATAATATGTAATGTTGATACATATGCTTACTCAACATACAGGGCATTTGAAGTACTTAAGTAACAAAGTACGAGTCTCTTACAATCCCAAGAACTGTCTCCTCTACATTTTCATATTTAATATTGCCTCTTTACATTTTTAGATTTAATATAAGTATTTAATATAAGTATATAAGATCAGTAACATACTATCTTTGAATAAATAAATGCAAAATACCCTCTCAAGTGTTACTGACCATCTGCCACACATGCTTCCTAATTCCTACTTTGTGTTACAAAATGACAAAATAATAGTAAACACTGGAGTATACAAGTTTACAACTTAATGGAAAAAAGTTACCTCTCTTTCTCAAGTTCTTCTAAATAACCGGTGTTTTCTCTGCTTCCGTTTACAAACCCTCTTCTTGGAAATGAACCCATAGGAACAGGACTGCACTCTCCTGAACGACTAGATACAGATCCTTCACGGCTTCCGTAAGAACGGAGGGACATTTTTGACCGTAGTTTCACTCCAGGGAAATTACTGCTATCTAAGTTAAGTTCTAAATGAAAGAGAGACAAGTTTTTATGTAACAGTTGTTTTAAGTGGTCTAAAATATTGCTAAGGCAATTATATTGTCTTAAAAATAAAATACGAGGTTCATATTTTAGTCCTCAAATCTGAACCCATTTATTTTATAATATAATTTAATATACATCATATATATTACATGAAGTCTGCAGAAGTACTAAATTATGGCAGCTACAGAGCAGCAAATTTATGCAGGGAACAGAGAATCCTTATCACAAATGCTAATGCTGTAAGATATTCACTGACTCCTGGTTCCAGGTAAAACTGCAATATATGCAAACATCAAATCATTTTAAAAAGTGTTCAATCAACTCTAAATTTCTAACAGAGGAAGCCACAAATACACATGATTGAATAAATAATTATTTAGGAAGAGAATGACTAAACTTTCCCTCTAAAGTAGCTTGAGTCGGGGGAAAAGGAGTATATTAAAGGAAAATCAGACAAAATATCTTTCCTCAGATTCCTGCTAAATAATAATATATTTTAGGACCCAAAGGTAATTTCTTAGTCTAGGTTCAATGATAATAATCAAGCACTTTCCCTGTTTTGATATTTGAATTTTTTTTTTAAAGATTTATTTATTCATTCGACAGAGAGAGAGACAGCCAGCGAGAGAGGGAACACAAGCAGGGGGAGTGGGAGAGGAAGAAGCAGGCTCCCAGCAGAGGAGCCTGATGTGGGGCTCGATCCCACAACGTCAGGATCACACCCTGAGCCAAAGGCAGACGCTTAACCGCTGTGCCACCCAGGCGCCCCTGATATTTGAATTTTTAAGCAACAAAATGAGAAAGTTATTTTTTCAAAATTCTACTAAAAACTGCATACAATCAGCTTATATATCTGAAAAAATAAAGCAATTCTATCCTGGACGGAACAGAGGACACTATTACTTCAAGTAAGGCAACGGGTCCAGTCTGTGGCATATAGCATACTAAAGGCCTATATAGTGACTGGCAGAATAGCAGTGAGTTTTAAAAAGAGCTGAAAATCATCAAATAAGGAATCTAAGGTAGTTGATTTAAAGCCAGTTAAATGTTTAACTGAAGGAATGACAAGTAAATACACATTTTACATATCTGCATTTTAACAACTAAATCCTAATAGATAAGGCTGTTATACCAAGAAAACTGAAAGCAACACTCAAATCAAGAGAACCTGTGTTTGGATGTACACGCCTAAAGTTGACAACTGAAGCTTAAAACATTATTTTAGAACACTTTAAAAAAAATCTACCTTTGAGACGCTCTAATAAATCAATCTGTCCAGAAGAAGCCATAGCTTCATCTTCAATACTTCCTTGTAGCTGTTTAAGTACTTCCTGCAAAAAAGAACACCATATAGCACCATGACAAAATTCTAAATAACTTCTTGAAGACATGATTCTAAGTTTCTTGGCATTTAGGTGTGCTGGGGAAAAAAGTTTCAGATCAATCTAAAAATATATCTTAACCTGTAAAGCACTTTACATATATTATCTATTATTAATTACGAATAATATACTATATCCCAACAACAACAGTGATATTTCGTGATAAGGGAGATTATGGGGAGTCTCCATAAGATACATTATCCTTAAATTTAAAACATACAACAAGGTGAATTATTCTCATTGTTCATGAGTCAATCAAGACTCAAAGCCCTATCCAAACTGTAAAAGCCAGTTATGGGTTTAGAATCCATGTCTCTGAAGCTTGCACCAACATGACCATGAAAAAAAACCAAATTAACAATTACAATATGCTGTTTTACTTAACACCCTAACACATATTCAACCTGTCACACACCATGTTTAAGTACATACTACTAGCATACCGATTTACATTCAGCAGGTATTGAAAGACCTGTATGCTCACTGCCTCCTGACTTTTGATGCCATTCTTTTCCTGCCCATCTAAATCCTTCTCTTGATAAATTTTCCTCAAAGGATGTTGGAAACTGTCATTTTCCACCAGTTTTTCTGGATGTTCCTTAATAATAATTTATATCTTTCATATTCTGGGGCATTCAATTTTCCAGCAAAGTCCTTGTTGGCCAATTAGGTTTCCAAATGCAAGACGATGTTCTTGAACATTTATGACCTTCTAACTATGGGCAGTATTCTCCAAAATGAAAAATGATCCGTAAGCAGACTGAAAAGGAAAAAGTGAGTGAATGCAGCAAAGACAACTTTACTGGTTTGCCTTGATGGTGACATGACCGGCATTAAAAAAAGAATGCCTATGTTAACAAGAAATAGCCTGTGGTCTTTAAGATCTCACCTTCAAATAACAGAGCACGTTGGAGGTTGAAAGCCTTCGATAAATAGATTTAGGAACGTGGAGGTGACTGATATTCATGTTCAGATTATTATGGCTGAAATGTATCGTATCTGAGGGACAGGAAACAAATTTGTGCAGGAATGCCATCTTTGAATGGATGTAAAGTACTCTACAATGTCTACTGTAAAGTTCAGGACACCCTTGCTTCCATAAAGCTTGAGAACTGTCATTCTAGGCTATCTGTGTTTTTCAGGATCCCAATTCTCCTCCCATCCATCCACTGCTACTACTTGTAGTCCTTCAATGATCCTTTAATCTTATCCCTATTTCTTGTACTCCCCAGCCTTGCAATTCGACAATTACCCTTCCACAGGTAACTTCAAGTTGTATGTCACTACTCCTAACCTCACTTGTAAACTTCAGATTCACTTTCCCAATTTGACTGACAAATGTTTTACATCTGGATGATATGTACTTCCTATGTAAATGTCCAGAACTATCATTTTGTGCCACTACAATTTGTTCTTTGCCTTGTATCCTGTCAGTTAAATGTAAATAGCCTTTTCTTCCCCACTTAGCATCAACTCCTTCATATCACCAGCCAGTTCTCAAATTCTGTATTCAACCTCTAGTATTTCTCTTAGAACCATCTCTTTTCTATTCTTACTGTCATTATCCTGGTTATTAACCCTTCCAAACTACTAAAATAATATCTTATATGGTCCTACCTTGCACAGGACTTTTGTGTTCAGAGTAAGCCTTTATTTTATTTTACTTATTATTATTATTTTTTTAGAGTAAGCCTTTTAAAGCATAGCTCTGATCAGGTCTTCATACAAGATTCTTCTCCAAAGTCTACAGCGGTGGGTCTGAAACTTCAGTATGGATCAGAATCACCTGAAGGGCTAGTTACGACATATACTGCTCATTCAGTAAGTCTGGGATGGAGGCTAAAACTTCATTTTCAACAAGTTCCCAGGTGATGTTGATGCTGAAAACAATCATCAAGATGTTAACAGTGGTATTCTAAAAAGGTGGGGTTACAAGCAATTTTTTTTGGCTTGTTTTTTTTTGTTTTGTAATTTTTCAGCAATGGGTATTACAAAAAATACTGTTTTTAGAAAAGGTACAAAGATGTAGAAGTTCAAAAACAACAAAAAGAAATCCTTGGGATGTCATAGGACATACACCTAATTTTTCAAAACTAAAAATAATGAACAAAAAAATTAAAATAACATCAAAACCAAATTAAAAGGCCATGTAAACTTGGACATCCAACAATAAAAACCAAACTTACAGCATTAGCCATACAATGGAATGCCATGCAACTACAGTGTCACAAAATATTTGATGATGTGAAAAGATCATGACGTGTTAAATTCTTAAATAGCATGCTGCGAAATATAATCCCATTAAATGCATGGCTGCACAGAATGTGCAGAGAGAAAAACATATACACTGTCAAAGGTTACCTCCGATTTAAAAAAGAATAAAAAAAATTTGGGGGACACCTGAGTGGCTCAGTTAGGCGTCTGCCTTCGGCTCAGGTCATGATCCCAGGGTCCTGGGATCAAGTCACACGTCGGGCTCCCCACGCAGTAGGGAGTCTGCTTCTCCCTCTGCCTGTCTCTCCCCCTTCTTGTGCTCTCTCTCTCTGATAAACAAACAAACAAATAAATAAATTTTTAAAAAAGAATAAAAAAATTTTTGATGGGTGATTTTGATATCTTTTTATTTGTCCGTATTTCCTAATTTTAAAAAATATTAAATATGAACAACTTGTAATAAGTTTTTTTAAAAAAGTTTCTGTACATATTGTTAGAAATCTATTGATAAAAGTTGTAACCATAAAGGCAAATAAAATTATTGAAATATAAGGTTTAGGGGCACCTGGTGGCTCAGTCGTTAAGCATCTGCCTTCGGCTCAGGGCGCGATCCCGGGGTCCTGGGATCGAGCCCTGCATCAGGCTCCTCCGCTGGGAGCCTGCTTCTTCCTCTCCCACTCCCCCTGCTTGTGTTCCCTCTCTCGCTGGCTGTCTCTCTGTCAAATAAATAAATACAATCTTTAAAAAATTAAAAAATTAAAAAAAAATTAAAGCATTACAAAAGATCTTGGTTTTAATGTATCAATTTTTTCTTTTATGCTTAGCGCTTTGTCATTCTGTTGAAGAAATTTTTGCCTACTCTAAAAACATGAAGCTGTTTTCTATGTTTCCTTCTGGAAGCCACTATTTTGTCTTTCACACATCTATAATCCATCTTGAATTAATTTTTGCATATATATGAGGTAGGACTCAGAGCTCCCTTTTTTCTTTTTCTTTATGCAAATATTTAATTGCCCCTGTACCACTTATTGAAAAGACCACCACTTCCCCACTGAAATGCAGGGATGCCTTGGTCATAAATCAAGTAACCACAAATGTGCAGCTACTTTTCTCCACTCTATTTCTGCTAGTCAAATAGTCTATCATCATGCTGTCTTAATAACTTTGTAACTTAACACTAATTCTCAGCCACTATCTCTTTAAATATTACTTTTGCTCTTTTCTTCCTGTATCTATTTGCCTGTGTCCTTCATAACTCTTACATAGTTTTTTTAAAAAGATATTTATTTTAGAGACAGTGTGCATGTGCGTGCACACACGCATACACGTGCGGGGGGAGGGGCAGAGGGAGAGGGAGAATCCCAAGCGGACTTCCCACCGAGTGCAAAGCTCAATCTCGTGACCCTGAGGCCATGACCAAGAGTCAGACCCTTAACTAACTAAGCCATTCAGGTGCCCCCACACTGTTCTTATTCCCATTTTTTATTTTTCTGTGCTTCGGTTGGATACTGTCTATAAACTTTTTTACATGTTGGCTAACTTGATCTTCTCACTAGTTTATTAATTCTGTGTTTACAAGCTCATCTAATAAGTTATTAATACAACTATTTTTCAGTTTTAGACTATTATAGATTACAATTCTTTGTCTAAATTTTCTGAATTTTCATCCATTTTATTCATATCTTTTTTAAAAAGACATTTATAATAATTATGTTAAATTTTTGTTAATTCCAATATTTAGATCACCTTTGGATTTGCTTCTATTAACTATTTGTTCTCTTAATGATCACTCATTTTCCTGTTTCTTGCATTTCTTTGAACTTCTAGCTGTATGCCAATCCTTATGTATACAGAACAAGAGAGACTTAAGACATATTTTCCTTTAGAGTTTACCCCTTTCCACCACTGGGGTCTTACCTCCTCCATCCAAATAGGAACTAAAAATGGGATGCAGGTGCAGTTCAAGCAAAATTCACATCTGATTTGACTTGCCAAGTTCTGTGTGTCTTTCATCTAAATTTAAGACTGAAAATAATACAGGTTTCTGTCTCCTCAGCCCTTAGCCTACTACCCTATATAGCCCTCAAATCTGATATTTATCTTGAAAGGAAAGCCAGCTATGTGTAATACAGGCCCCTTCCCTCTTGGGAGTCTGTGTCTCTCAAGCACTGCACGATTATAGAATATTTCACTTTGCCTTATTCTCAGGTGGTGCCTGACTCCTTAGCCCTACCAAATTCTGTCCCTTGGAGGTAATGGGCTTCGGTCTTTAATTTCCTGCTCCACAAAGTTAAAAATATGGCAAATGTCTTGAGAAGGAAACCTCTTGTGTGAAAGTAATGTATCTTTCCCATAGCAGGACTTTGCCTTGTAACATTTAGCTTTCCCAGTCCCTCCCTAGCATCCTTCACAAGACTCAACGAATGTTCCATGGGGAAAACTAAAACTACCCATGCATTTGGAGCGCCTCTAAATGTCAATACTTCATATCTGGCCACATGTTTGTCAAGACCTGCAACAGTTTCCTTTCCTCCAGTGGAATCCTGCTTGTGCCAGTAATGAACGGCAGCCTGTGCTCAGAATTAACAAACATCCCTGGGGAAGAAAATCACCAGCAATGTCAGTTATTCTACAAAGGGCTCTTTCCTCATGAATTTTAGTTAACACAGTCCTTGATGACTCCACAGTTCTGTTCTCCAAGGTCTTTTAAAGTATGATTTTTGTATTTTATCCAGTAGTTTTTAGTTGTTGCAGTAGGAATGACTGCTTGGGGCTGAGTACTGCACACAATCTAAATGAAGCAGTCCTTAATTTCAAAGAGTTTTTTTAAAAAAATGCGACACAACTGCAAAGTAATTCCAAATAAAATATTTTAAAAAATGCTTTGAGAAATGGCAGCTTTTAAAATTGATATGTAATTTTGAGGGAGAGAATATTCACTTGTATTTATAAATCCTGGAAATTTGGATTTAAAAAATTAGTTATATTATTATATAACCACACATTATTTCTTAAAATATTTTAAGAGTTTAGAAATATTAAATGAAATGTTCTGTGGTGATATGAGTGAAAAGAAGGTATTTATCAATGAGCAACTGTGTCATTTCAGGGATGCTGCTACTTGATCCACTTCTGATTTTGTCATTACATCAGTTTTAGATTCTTTTCATTTCAAATACAAGTATATTTGATAATTAAATCTTCAAAATAAATCATGAATTGTGTCAATCTGAGTCTTTATTTCTAATTTCTTCTTACGTTCTGGAAATAAGATATTCTACATGTACATGACTTCGCAGTTACACAATTTATAAAACTTCATTCTGTCAAAATACAACAAAGACATAAAGGGTTCATTAATAATTTACCTACAGGTAATTTTTTTAATACCATGACATCTCTCAGTTTAAATGCTTAACATCTCTACATGACCATATTTATCTTGTTGCTATGCTCAGCATTTTAAAGTAAATCAAGTTGAATTCTAGCCCCCGAATAAAAAGTACAGTATGTAATTTATTTTAAATTTAGCTACAATTTCTGCATTTATCTAATTTCAGGTCATCTAAATACCAAGAAATCTGTTTTATTTTACTACAGAAAACGTCAAACATAAACATAAGTATAGAGAATATTATAGCAATCTCCCATGTGTCCTCACATCCCACCTCAGTAATGATCAATTCATGATCTTATTTCATCTATATCTATGCCCACTTCCTCTATTCCCTTCCCTGACTCAAATTCATTTGCAAAATAAATCTCAGACATCATATTACTTCTCCTATAAATAAGTCAGATATACATTTAAACAGGGATTCTTTCTAACCACAACTGCAATGCCATCATTGTACCCAGAAATTAACATTTCCTTAATATTCAAATACACAGTCAGGGTTCACATTTCCCTAACTGTTGTACACATATTCCCTGTCACACACAAAATATTTTTATACTTTATTTGTATCAATGCCTTGTAATCAACAGCAAAACAGTATTCTTTTTTGCCACTAGATGGTACTACTGCATAAATTTCAGAAATCCTTAAATTACCTAGTTGAAGGGGACCCACCTTGCCTTTCTTTGGGGTAAACAGGTTAATGAGCAGGAAACAGGATTCAAGATTATATAATGTATTCCAAACAATAATAAGTGATTTTGGGTAAATAACCATTGTTTTGGATTAACTTGAATCCAATGTGGGAAGTGCCAATGTTTCCAAGTGTCTCTTCACAAATCAATATTCTAAGACAAAACAAATGGTCATGGTTCCTGCTCTTGAACAGCTTAAATCCTCTAAAGGAGAGACACATAAATAATTTCATTACAAGGTTGTAACTGCTATGCTACCATATGCCCAATCCTCAAGAAATAAGTGGCTGGCTTTGCAAAGATGTCTGCAGAAGCACTTGCTGAGTAATTATCCATTCATGGTTGAATTCAGACCTATCTTAAGTGCCAGTATTCATGACGTACAGTATGACACACCACAGGGATAAGTGGTCAACCTGATATTCCACTATAGAAATTTAAGGGTCTGACTTGTATTTTTACTCCAAGACATTCCTATTCAGCATGGAGATGGGTCTAAAGGTAGGTTAAAATGCATCCCAAAAATAAATTTTGAATTTGCTCAAGTAGTTAAGCAAAACTTACAAGGGATCTCAAAACTGTGCACTATAAAACATCCAGATAGGCCTGCCAAGAGGAATTCTTTCAAAGTACACCTCCCAAAGTAGATGGAAGAGTAGTCCTGTTGGGAACTTTACATTTTGTATCTTTAACTTCTAAAACCACACGCCATGTACAATAAGTTTAGATATACTGTGTTGATCAGTGTTAAAATAGCAAACTATTCTTTTTCAGTATTAGATAACTGATTTGGCTATTTTTAAGGTCACCTGCAGTTTGGTATGAGAAAACATGTTTTCTTAAAGTCTACCTTATTTCCGAAAGGACTGGAGGTAGGTATCTTGGAGATTTGTCCTCACTGAGGACAGTTTTTAAACACAGAAACACGGAATTAGAGTAGAAAAGATTTAAGGACAGATAGACTAGTACGTATGAGTAAAAGGTTGAACTGTTATGATATTGACAATAAGGAGTAAAAGGGGAGCAAAAATAGTTCAGTGATGTACAGAAGCTTGAAGAATAAGGGAGACCTCAAAAATGCATAGAATAAGAACGAGAAGAAAATACGCAATGAATAAGCAATGAGAGCAGTGAACAGACAGGAAGAACAGCATCAGGCACCCAGATGCTAAACAGCCAAGGGGCAGAAACAACACAAAGAGGGAAGAAGTTTTGAGAGAAAGAGGTTAACAGGATCTCCAAATCTATAAAGTTATTAAGTTCAGTGAGAAGGGAATCTGCCTAAGTAACTGGAAATTAAAACAGCTAAAATTTTAAGCTCAATTATTCTGAAATTAGAACATATCTTCCCCAGCGCACACTTAGTGTAAGTTTTCTTGGAGGTTATCACAACTTTTCAATGCTGTTTGGCAAACCAATTTCAGGACTTGAAGGAGCCATGGAAATCATCTAGGCTAGTGTGATGCTAGTGTTTTCCAAATAAGGCACCTTAAGTCCAGAACGGTACCTAGAGGTAATGAAGCTCGGCTTATGGCAAAACAAGGAATAGGACCAGGTACTGACTTTCAGTTCTGGACTGTTCCCAGGAGGGCATTCTGTTTTTCTTGACCATTTATCATTTGCTGCACTTAAGTGGAGACAAGATCTGGGAGAGTTGGGGAAGAAGACCATATTTAATAACTAAGATATATTCTAAAGTTTGAAACTAGTTTCTATGAATTATGCAGAACACCCAGCCTCAGTATAGTGATACTAAAGTTGGTCTCTTATTTTTAAGCTTAAAAATAACTAAGAACAAGTTAACTAGCCATTGAATTTTTACAATTATTTTCTTTCTATGATTCACTGGATTAATTTGACACATTTTGTTCAAAATATACATGCTAACTTTGCAAGAAAGAGTATACATATTGCTGCTGAACTTAAAATACACTCTTAAGTAACTGAAGTATCTAAACCCAACTTTACAGGAGGGATACTGAGTAAAAATGGATAAACTACAATTAAAAGTCACAGTCTTGATACCTTCATATTAGATGCCTCAGTTTCCAGTTTTGTAAGATGATTGGAATTATCTTCTAGCTCTTGTCGAAGATTTGAGTTCTCCATCTTCAGTGCCTCAACTTGCTTTAACAACTGATCATATGAAGCTGCAGCCATCCTTGGCTACCCTTGGACCTATAAGGTTAAAAAGCATTTTGAAATTCACTACTAAAAATATTGTGGCTGCTTGTTTATAAAGAAAGGGATAAAGAAACAAAACTCTGGAGACATTTAATAACAATATTGTTCAAGCAGCATTTCTTTCTAAGAGGATGAAACACGAGAGTCTTAGCTGAAGACAAGGAGAAGTAAAATAGAAGAAAACCTCAGTAGTGCTTGACTACATTTGCCTTCTCACAGGTGGATGAGATTTCTGTCAGGTTTTTTTCAAGTTTTTAAAGATACTTTAACTGGTCTTATGGTAAAATTTATGTAATAAAATGTAATAATTGATAAGAAGTTCATATTGGTAATATTATTTATGGATTTTGTTCAAGAGTTACATAATTTTAAAGCCAGAATGAATTGAGATTGGGTATTACACTCCATCACTTGGAGAGAAGGCTAGCCTTAAATATAATCCATGCTGGAGTAGTTCTGACCTTCTAAGAAGGACTCATTAAAAAAGCAGCCATTTAACAAAATGGATACAAAGGAGAGCATTAGCTTGAGACTTCCATCTTTTTGATAGGAAGATGATAAGTAAGAATTACTAATATAAAGTTCTATTACATTTATTCAAAAAGATGAATATAATAGGCCATGCTATAGCGTATGTGGTCTTGGGACCCACCATGCTCAGACTGAGGCCAAAAGACACTTAAAAGAAAATGGATGAGTTTCCAAGCAGAATTGTCAAAGAGAAGTAAGGCAGAGTCTGGCAATTAATTATATCACTGTGAAAGAAGAGGGGAGAAAAGAGAGAAGACAGCCAGGTAGTAAGAGGTCCTTAGCATGAATTAGAGAATGCTAGGAGTTAGATTAAGACTAACCAAGTTCAGAAGACCCAGATTCTCTTTTTAGTTTAATCCCAAACTCAATTTGGAATAAATAAAATTCTGCCTATCTTAATTCTTTTACAGCTAAAAACCATTACAAAAGTTTCTTTATAAACAATACTTAAAGATCTTGATGTAAGAAAATGCTTCTGTAATAAAATCCACTACACAAAGTAAGGCAGACAGGTTTAAGACTGGCTAGTCACGACAGTACTGGAGCTTAGCGACTGGAAGACCTTTAACAAGGGAAATCAAAGGACTCAGGTCTAGCTACTTCTCCAAAGAGTTAATGGTAAATCTGATGCAACCCACTGTCATCTCAGGAGGAAAGTAAGTCCTGGGAGGTGGGCAATCACTCATAAAAGTCTTTATGATTGAAAACAATGAGAACTAGATTTGTATTTGGAAACACAGGTCTTAATTTCAGGGTTGGTCATGGTTTACTTTGCCCCTTCATTTTAATTCATTTCGCCATTGGTAAAATGGTTATCTACTACCTGCACAAATATTATTTACAGGGATACTATTAGAATTAAGGAAGAAAAGGCAGGCTGAAAAGTGCTATGTAAATATGTTATGCTATAAAAATACACATGTAACATATCTTCCTTAGTAAGATCTAATGTCAACCTATTGTTACAAGTTTCTGCCCCCTGACCAAGGGACAAGAGGTAAAGAAGTAATTTAGTTACTTGAAAAGGACAGAGACATCTCAAAAATGAAGGAGAAATTCATAGGTATGATCATTTATCTGCTTTATGTCATCCCATTAACAAGCAGGTCTGAAAATATATAGCACATTAAAAACTATGTAACAGATGTGGGGATCTGACAGAATTTAATATTGCAAGCCCTGAAATTATTTACTTCAAATAAAACTTTAACAGGCAATTTTGCACTAAGATAATAAAACAATATAAAAGGCAGTAACACAGAGAAAGAGACAGGGATACACAGGTATGTTAAAGATATGGAGGTTATAACCTTACACAATCACAGAAAGAGCCAGATAGGCAAAATGAGCATAGATGAAGTGCTCTTTATTGAAGGGGAAAAATCCAACCCTTCAAATGGACAATTAAAACATTCCAACATCTTCCCTGCCACGGCCTCCAGGATCACAAGCATTAAAGTAATTTCTGCTCTAGAAAGCAGGGTATTTCATATAATTCGATGGGAAAAAGATGTTTCATGGAGTAATACTTCCTTGTATCCTTTTAAGATGTTGCAATCACTGTTCCCTAAATCAAAACTGCTTTATGCAAAATTCGAGAAATCATAAATTTACATTAGAATACCTTTTATGCAATCATTAGAATTTCATACGAAATGCACCTTAACTGCAAGTCACTCAATGTTAAAAAAAATCAAAATTTATCTCATGAAATGGGGAAAAACCTCTGAATCTTTCACTTTAATCAGTGTATGCAAACATCCCAATTTGTTTTTCTGTAGTGTCAAGATGCCCATTAAAGAGACCCTCACCCCAGAAGAGTAGGGTAGGGGAGAAGAAAGCAAAGGACTCTTATTTAGACTTCTATTCAAATGTTCACTGAAAAACAAACTTACAAGTATCCTAAGAAATTAATGCAAGTAGGAAAAAAGGTTTCAGACTGGCAAGAGGATATTCAATTAGAATTAAATTTGGAGTTATTGTTATTATTAATAATGTTAAGAAGTTTGGGATCACTTTTTTTAAATTTTTTTATTTTTATTTTTTTTTTAAGATTTTATTTATTTATTCGACAGAGATAGAGACAGCCAGCAAGAGAGGGAACACAAGCAGGGGGAGTGGGAGAGGGAGAAGCAGGCTCATAGCAGAGGAGCCTGATGTGGGGCTCGATCTCATAACGCCGGGATCACGCCCTGAGCAGAAGGCAGACACTTAACCGCTGTGCCACCCAGGCGCCCCCACTTTTTTTTTTTTTTTAATTAGTGGAACTGTTTTTATTGTTTTGTTTTGATGGATTAAAAATACATACTTGCTAGCACTTTTAGCTTGCAATAAGAGAAAAATACCAACAGAAAGAGAAGAAAGCAAAAGAATCATAAGGCTACTTTGTTCAACTATAGGCAAATATATTTGAAAACTTAAATATTTTTCTAGAAAATGTAATTTATCAAAATTAACCCTGAGATAGAAAATCCAAAATCTACACAGAAAAAAACACAAACTATGATTATGCCAAAGATGATCTACAAAATTGATGCCCACTCTTGTTGAGAATGCTGAATGTCAAAGGGCTCTTCTTTAATATGATCCATATCAGCTGGAAGGCCAGCACCACACTTAATGTGGAAACAGTAGATCTATTCCTAAAGTGAGGAGAAGCCCATTTTTACCACTATTACTCATTATACTAGCCCGCACAATTAAAGAATGAAGTTAGAAAGGAATACTATTGGCAGATGACCTAATTATATATCTAGACTATCCCAAAGAATTAACTAAATATTACTATAATATGATAATTGAGTAATTTAGTGAAGTCCAAAATATATAGAAATCTTTCCTTCATGTGCGAAGAGAAATCAGATAGAAGATGAAATGGAAGGAAAGGTCCTATTTATAATTTTTAGAAGTATAAAATACTTAGGCATAAACTGAACAAAGAGTCCAAAACATATATGAGGAAAACGATAAATATACTTTACTCATGCATATAAAGATTCAGTACCATGTAGATGTCATTTCCCCCCAACTTAATTTATAAATCTTACGCACTCCCAATAAATATGCTATGTAAGATTTGTTTTCATTTTGTCTTCTGCAGCTAGACATTTGGGAAAACAAGCCAAAAAGGCGAATATGAAAGAAGGACTAGACCTACTACATATGGAGCACGTACTACGCACACCCTGTACCAACACTTTATAAATAAAACAGCGCACAGTTAACTGCATTGTACCAACACATTAATTCCTTCAGCCTGATACTTGTACTGTGGATATGTAAGATGTCAACATTAAGGGAAGCGGGGAAGCTGAGTGAAGGGTATACAGGAACTTACGGTTCTATTTTTCCAACTCTTTTTTTTTTTTTTAAAGATTTTATTTATTTATTCGACAGAGATAGAGACAGCCAGCGAGAGAGGGAACACAAACAGGAGGAGTGGGAGAGGAAGAAGCAGGCTCCCAGCAGAGGAGCCTGATGTGGGGCTCGATCCCATAACGCCGGGATCACGCCCTGAGCCGAAGGCAGACACTTAACCGCTGTGCCACCCAGGCGCCCCTATTTTTCCAACTCTTCATAAGTCCAAAGTTACTTCAAAAATACAAAAGCTTTTAAAACCTATGATATTGTCGTATGAATAGATCAACCATGGGAACACATGCATGCACACAGACACAAACCCAGAAGTCAATGTATGTAAATTTAGTCATAATGAAGGCAGCACCTCAAATACATGTGAAAAGATGGACTTTAAGTAAATGACATTAGGCAAAAGGGCAGCCATAAGAAACAAGATAAAATTACACCTACTCCTCATACTACATACTAAGGTAAAATACAAAAGGAACAGAGATTTAAATGTTTAAGAATATTACATGGCATTTAAATTATGAAAACAGTTTTGTTTTTTAATTAAAGATATTTAAATGGAATATACCCTCTCTTTCAAGGAGTTCTCTGAAGTGATGATGTCTCTTACTATATCGGGTTACTTCAAGCAACTGGGAAGGTTTTTATCTGGTATAAAAGCGTAACTACTTTTAAATAAGTAGGATACAACCATGCAGTGGAATACTACATTGGCATTAAAAAGAACGAGGCTGATGTTAAGGAAAAAAAGGCAGAAAGAAAGAAAGAAAGAAAGAAAGAAAGAAAGAAAGAAAGAAAGAAAGGAAGGAAGGAAGGAAGGAAGGAAGAAAGAAAGTCTCTACATCCCATATGGTCCATCCTGTTATATTAAAAATAAAAGAACTGTGTAAGGATAAAAAATGTCATTGAAAGGACACGCAAAAATACAGTCACTGCCTGTAGAAATAAAAGGTCTGAGGTCTGCTGAGAAGCAGCCTTCCTTTTTATTGCCTACCCTTTGGTAGTTTGAAGATAAAAGCAAAAAGTTGGTTCTTTGAAAAGGCTAAATATGATTACACAGAGAGAAGAGACCAAAGAACCTGAACAAAATGTGAGGGATGGGGGGGAGGCTGATTTAAGAAGAAACAGAAAATCTTAATAGTCCTATAACTATTGAAAAATTAGAACAGTAGTTAAATATTTTCTCCCTTCTCCTCCCAACACAAAAAAACCAAACATTTAAGAAACAAATCATTCTGACCTTATAAAAACTTTCCCAAGAATAGAAATAATAAATATTCCCTAATGTATTCAATGAGGCCAACATAATCGTGATATGAAAGTCAAAGGTAGTATGAAAATAATTAGGGGCTGATATTATCATGAATGTTGATATAAAAATCCTGAACAAAGTATCAGGAAACAGAATATACTAGTATACAGTAAAGAAACTACAGCAGAAACAGGATGAGTTTGTTCTATGAATGCAAGGATAGTTTAACATTAGATCATTTATGTGTCATTCACTACATTAAAATACTAAAGAAAAGGGGTGCCTGGGTGCCTCAGTCGGTTAAGCATCCACCTTCAGCTCAGGTCATGATCTCAGGGTCCTAGGATGGAGGCCTGCCTTGGGCTCCCTGCTCACAGGTACTCTGCTTCTCCCTCTCCTTCTGCCCCTCCCCCTGCTCGTGTGCTTGTGCATGTGTATACTTGCTCTCTCTAGTAAATAAATAAAATCTTAAGAAAATAAAATACTAAAGAAGAAAAGTCCTATGATCATCTCAATATGCAAAGAAAAAATATTTTATCTGATAAAAGTCATTAGCTATTCAAGATAAAAACTCTTAATAAACTGGAAAGAGGGAAATTGCCAAAAAGGTACAGTAAACATTTTTAATAGTGAAATGTTAGAGACATTCTTTTTATTTTATTTTTTAAAAAAGATTTTATTTATTTTTGAGAGAGAGAAAGAGTGAGAGAGAGAGTGCATGAGTAGGGGTGGGGGCAGAGGGAGAAGCAGACTCCCCACTGAGCAGGGAGCCCGATGGGGAACTCGATCCCAGGGCCCTGGAATCATGACCTGAGCAGAAGGCAGACATTCAACCGACTGAGCCACCCAGGCATCCGAGACATTCTTTTTCTAAAATCGGGAACAAGATAAGGTTGTCTACTATTAAACGCTTTTATTCAACATAATCCTGAAGTCCTAATTAGCACAGTAAATTATCAGAAAGAATAATGAGTGGAAAGGCAGAAATAAAACAGAAACATCTTTTTTTTTTTTTTTAGATTTTATTTATTTGACCGAGCGGGAGAGCACAAGCAGAAGGAAACGGCAGAGGGAGAGGCAGAGAGAGAAGCAGGGAGCCCAAAGTGGGACATGATATCAGGATTCTGGGATCATGACCTGGGTTGAAGGCAGACGCTTAATTGACTGAGCCACCCAGGTGCTCCAGAAAAATCTTAAACATGAAAATTTGACAAGTTTGTCAGATAAAAGATTAATATACTGAAAAAAAATTTTAATTCCAAGCAGAGCCCCTCACCTATTTTTAATTCTTTTCTCTTTATTTAACAACAAATGCAGGTTCTTATCTTCTATCCTACTTCTCTTCCTATTCTCTATTAAGACCCAAAAAGTCACGATGTTCAGTTTCTTATCTGCTATATTCTTTGCCTACTCCTTCCTTTCTTACATTCTGTAAATGGCTACTTAATTTGGTTAGGCTCCCAAGCCCATCCCAAGTGAAGTCAAGCTCCCAGATGGCCACCAAAATTATGTGAAACAGGCTGATAAACATTTTCTGCAAAGATCAGGTAATAAAAAATGCTTTACGGGCCCTATGATTTCTGTCATAACTACCTTTGTTGCTTCTAATGCAAAAGCAGCCACAGAT
Source organism: Ursus maritimus (assembly GCF_017311325.1). Taxonomy (NCBI): domain Eukaryota; kingdom Metazoa; phylum Chordata; class Mammalia; order Carnivora; family Ursidae; genus Ursus; species Ursus maritimus. The sequence goes on from NW_024426663.1 coordinate 627,720, forward strand.
AATACTTAAATAAATGGGCGTGACCAGGAGTGCCTGGGTGGCTCAGTTGGTTAAGCGTCCAACTCTTGATTTTGGCTCAGGTCATGATCTTGGGGTCCTGGGATCAAGCCTGGCATTGGGCTCTTGGCTTGGCAGGCAATTTGCTTGAGATTCTCTCTCTCTCTCCCCCTCTGCCTCTCCGCTCACTCAAGTACATGCTCTCTCAATAAATAAATAAAATCTTAAAAAAAAAAATGGACATGACCATGTTCCAATAAAATTTAGTTTACAAAAACAGTGGTGGTTTGCTGACCCCTGGCCCAGAGCACAAATTCCCAATTCTGGCTTTTAAACACCCCAAGGTATGACAAATAATTTCAAAGGCTATTAAAAATTTTCAAGATTAATATTTCACTTTTAAATAACAGGAAATAATCTGCTATGCTGGAAAAGAACAGAGAACTAGGAAGTCTTAGGTCCTTGATTAATTCTCAGCAATCATTTTTAATTTCCATGGTTTCTTCGTCTTCCAGAAATTTGTTGCAAATCTCTATTTGGCTCCCTCTCACTCTATGGCATTATAAATACATATCTTTAAAAATTTATTTTTACCATCACTTGAATGGGGTCTTGGGAGAAAGAGATGACAAATACAAGTGATTAATTTACTAGCTGGCATCAGAAATTCTATTGTACATTAAGGTCTTTAATTCACATAGAATTTCTATTTTTACGTATTGTATGAATAGGTAGTACTTTATCGTCTCTCATATGGATAACCAATCACACTAACACTATTTATTAAAACATTTCCTTTCCACTGAACATAAATGTATTTTTATCATATGCTAAATTCTCAGGTATACTTAGAACGGTCACTGCATACATTTATATTAATTTGAGACAGATTACATTTCTATGACACTAAATCTTAGCTCTCTGTGTCATAAATAATTCAGGTCCTTCAATCAAATTTTCTAGTTTTTTTTCAAGAGAAGGTTCTATGCCTTTTCTTTTTTTATTTTAAAGATTTTATTTATTTATCTGACAGAGAGAGACAGAGAGAGAGAGAACACCAGCAAGGGGAGTGTGAGAGGGAGAAGCAGGGTTTCCGAGCAGGGAGCCTGATGCGGGCTCGATCATGACCTGAGCGGAAGGCAGAAGCCAGCGGCTGAGCCACCCAGGCGCCCTCTATGCCTTTTCTTATCAAATTTATTTCTGGGTTTTTTTGTTGTGAATAAACACCACCATTCCATGACAGGTATTTCTAGTACAGATAAAAAGTTACTGATTTTATTTAATACATACCCCTTATGTACCCAACTTTTCAAATTATTCTATGAATTCTAATAGTTTTTCTTGTGGATTTTCTGGGTATAATCATATAATTTATAATTAAAGTTCATTTTGTCTCTTCTTTCCCAGTATTTATACCTTGTTTCTTTTTCTTGTTACCTGGAAACTTCAAAGTAATGCTGAATAGTGATCTTATCCCTGATTTTAATAGGAATGGTTTAGTGTTTCACCATTTTATAGTCTTACTCTTAAGATTTCATAAATATTTTTTAGGTATTTTCCTTTAAGTTTGTTGGTTGTTTTTTTTAAGATTTTATTTACTTATTTGAGAGAGAGAGAAAGTGAGAAAGAGAGAGAGAGCACGAACAGGGGGAGGAGCAGAGGGAGAGGAGGAAACAGACTCCCCGTTGAGCAGGGAGCCTGACATGGGGCTGGATCCAACCCAAGCTGAAGGCAGGTGCTTAACCAACTGAGCCACCCAGGTGCCCTTTCCTTTAAGTTTTTATTAGGAGTAGTTTCTAAATGCTCTTATAACACCTTTTCATATAATATAGAACTATATAGTTTTTTCTTTTAATTTGTTGCTGTCAATTATAAGATTTTCTCATTTAGAGCTGTCTTCCTCCATGTCTGCAGTAAACCATACTTGCTCCAGTTTTAGGATTTTACTAATCTGTTCATTTTTCACAGAAGTGTTTTCCTCTTTATTTATTTCTTGATAATTTATAATTTCAATACATTTCCTCTTTGATCTAGGGGGTACCTGGAAGATCCTTCTTAATTATTAGGTGTATAAGATGACTTTTGTGTCATTTTTTTTATTGCCACTAATTTATTTATTAGACCGATTGGAGACTGCTGCCTACAAAACTGCTATTATTTGGAAAAATTTTTTAGGGTTTACCTTATAGCTAAGAACATGATTTTCATAAATATCCCACTGAAATTTTAAAAAAGGAAAAAGTATAAGAAATTTTATCATTTAAATCCTCTATACGTGTGGTTTTCTGTGTATTTGGTATGTTAAATTTAGAAAGCCTACCATTTATTGCATACTTACAATATGCTATGTAGTATAAGTGCCCTACATATTTTTACATATACATCTCATTCACTCTTCAAAATTGTGAGGCAGGTATCACTTACCATTTTAGAGTTAAGGAAGATGGAATTTCAAAATGTTAAGTAACTTTCCTAAGAACACAAATCAAGCTGCTAAGCCAGAATTCAAACTCCTATTTGTTTCTAATGCTCATGCTTCTTAAGACCATATAATATAATACTACCGCTATGTGGCTTTCATGACCTGTTATACCTGATAACAGTCTACCCTCCAAACTTATTTTCTATTAGGTCTCAATATAAAGTCCCTCGTCATTATTCCGTACAGACTATTTTGTACTTTGTTCACAATTCATCTCCTTTTTGAATACCCCATCCTTTTTTCCTCTGTTTTGCTAACGTATCTCCCTCCTTTAAGGCCCAGTTCTGTTGCCTTACGTAACACCTTCCTGTCCCCTCCAGCCAATAATGAGTCTTCTGCTGACTGTACAGTAAATACCACAAAACTTGGCTTACCTATGCTCTAATTATTCCATTTTACTTTAGTGAGTTTTGTTTCTCCACCTTTAAGACAAGGTTTATTATTGAATACTTAGCTTCTGTAATTCCCAAAATGCTTTATTCTATGACAGCCACAAAAAGACAAATACATGCAAGAATAAACTGAAGTAGTGCTTTATCAGCTACGGGAGGCAAAGGAGAGAAAACGAGCGTACAGATTCAAAGAATGTCTAAGATGACTTTCCCATTAAAACAGTGAGATGATGGATTCTCTCTGTGGCTGTACAATTCAAATCAACAAACATTTGAGAACTTATTATTCACAAGACACCATACACATATTATAAGGAGATTTTGTAGCTTGAATTGTGTTCCCCAAAAAGATATGTTGAGTCATAGGTAGCTAGCCCCTAGTATCTCTGAAAAGTGACCTTATTTGAAAACAGCGTCTCTACACATGTAATCAAGTTAAGATAAAGTCTTACTGGATTAGGGTGGCCTCTATTTTTTTTTTTTTTAAGATTTCATTTATTTATCTGACAGACAGAGACAGCCGGTGAGAGAGGGAACACAAGCAGGGGGAGTGGGAGAGGAAGAAGCAGGCTCCCAGCGGAGCAGGGAGCGTGATGCGGGGCTCGATCCCAGGACCCTGGGATCACGCCCTGAGCCAAAGGCAGACGCTTAACGACTGAGCCACCCAGGCGCCCCTAGGGTGGCCTCTCAATCCAATGACTGGTATCCTTAAAGGAAGGCTATGGGAAGAAATGGACACAGAGACCTCAAGAAAACACCATGTGACAATGGAGGCAAAGACTGGAAAAAGAGAGGTGCAAGGAAAGGAATGCCAAAGACTGCCAGCAACTATCAGGAGCTAGGGAGAGAGGCATGGAACAGATTCTCTCTTTCTCCAAAAGGAACCAACCTTAAGGACACCTTGATTTTGGACTTTTAGCCTCCAGAACTGTCAGGGAATAGATTTCCATGGTTTTAAGCCACCAGTCTGTGGTACTCTGTCACAAGAGCCTTACAAGACTAGCAGGGAAAGATACGTTGACACATTCCTTACTCTCAAGTATCTTATTACCTAGCAAAGGAGTAATATTCTAGTAGCAAAGGCAAATTGGGTCAGTATACAAATGTATCAGATGTTTGTGTCCCACCTTACATTCTTCTGGCTTCCTTTAACTCTAGTCATTGGTGCATCAATCAGCTCACGGCTGATGTAAACTGATGGTACATTAGCTGCACCAGGTATCTTCTGCATTCTCTCCTAGAGATACCCCAGTATGGGTCCCCAACATTCATGCATGTACAACCTATGAAAGAACGAACATTTGATGGAGCAATCCTTGACTAAAGGGAAGTGGAAGCTAGTATAATTCTTCCCTATGGTTGGACAATTCTACGTGGTTCCTCAGAAAGTCCTGACAGATCAAGCCACAGTTGTCCAAAGTGGTGACCAACTTGAGAACATATACTTATGCTGGCTGTCCCTCTTTGCTACTTAATTCCTTCTAGTCTACTCCTGGGTCACTTCCCTTCACCCAAAGCTTTGTCTCAAGATCCTGACTTGCAGGGGACCCAGGCTAAAATACAAATTACCTACAATTCAAAGGCAAATTTGTATTTAAAAACATTTGATAGAACACTATGGTAGTTACACCTTGCTCAGAAAATTAGGAAAAGCGTTCAGAATGTAAAAGCATTTAAGAAGGGACCTGAAAGATGGCATAATTGCTAATAAACATAAATGTGAGAGGACAGTATTTCAGAAAACAGAACAGCATAATCAAAGTTCAGGGGTTGGAAAAATGATGTATATTTGGGGGAATAGATAGCAGTTTAATTTAGCTGAAATTCAGTGCAGAGGAATCAGGGAAAAGAGGGAGGGGTAAGAGCGTAAATATGGACTGGAACCACATTGTGGCTAGGTGATTTCTCTATGTGAGGAAGAGGAGGTTTGGACACAGTAGCTACAGAAATGGTGTGATAACGAGCCTAAAAGGTACAAGGCCATGTTGCTTTAACGTTTCTCACTTTCTATTATAATCTATCTCAGAAGTAGCTAATATACTGACACAAATTAAGTGATAATAAAACCAAGAATCTAAAAATAGCTGCTGGAAATGTATTTTAAGATTCTTCAATGTTCTATTTATTTACCACATGAGTGACATTATATACTATAAATTAAATAAATATGGTAAGTGAAAATGTGAATTTACCTAAAAAAGTAACATTCACCAAAGTATAACTCAAAAAAAATCCCCAAACTCCAAAACTTCAGCCTAAAAAAAAAAAAACTGTGTATGTGTGTATATGTATGTACACACACACACACATATATATATATCAGACAAAATAATGGCCCCACAAAGATGTCCACATCCTAATCCCTGAAGCCCATGAACATGTTACTTTACATGGTTAAAGGGACTTTGCAGATGTGATTAAGTTAGAAGTTTTAACATGGGGAGATTTTCCTGAATTACAGAGGTGGACCTCAGGTAACCACAAGGGCTCTTCTAAGAAGATGGAAGGGTCAGAGTCAGAGAAGCGTAAGTAACAACAGAAGCAAGGGTCAGAGAGAGATTTAGTGTGCTATTGGCACTGAAGATAGAGGAAGGGACCACAAACCAGTACAGGTGGCCTCTAGAAGCTAGAAAAAAGGAAATGGTTTCTCCTCTATAGCCTCTGGAAGAAGTGCAGCACCGCTGCTATTTTGATTTTGGGCCAGTGAAAACCATTTCAGACTTCTGACCTCTAGGGCTATAAGAAAGTAAGCCTGTGCTGTGTTAAACCACCAAATCTGTGGTAATTTGTTAACAACAGCAATAGGAAAAAATGCCCTATGATCCAATGATCCTTCTCCTAGGAAAAAATTCCACTGAAACTTCTTACTGGCCATGTAGTGATCTTAAGATATACCCACAATTTCTTTGACTCTATACCTTCAAAAGGTAGAGCTTAATTTATCTCCTTTCATGTGGGCTGGACTTAATAATGACTCACTTCTAATAAAGAAAATACAATAGCAGTGTGGTTTTCGAGACTGTGTCATAGATGGCTTCCTTCTTGTTCTTTCTCTCTGGGATCAGTGGAAGAAGCCAGCTGACCCGTCATGAAGATATTCAAGCAGCTCCATGGAGAGGCCTATTGCAAAGCACTGAGGCCTCTTGCCAACAGTCAAGAGAAACAGACTATGTGAGTGAGCCACCCTGAAAGTGGATCCTCCAGTTTAGTTAACACTTTAGATGACTGTAGCCCTGGCTGACATCGTGACTGCAACTTCATGAGAAATTCTGAGCCAGACCACACAACTAAGACATTCCTGAATTTCTGCTCCATAGAAACTCTAAAATAATAAATATTTGTTGTTTAAGCCACTAAGATTTGGGGTAAGTTGTTATATGGATATGTAACTAGCATAGTCTAAAAAGAGTCATGTAGAAAGATGCACACCATAACAGTGTTTGTGGTAAAAGAGATTTGGAAAAAACCTAGAACCTTCACTAGAGGAATAGTCACAGATATTACATAACACTACACAGAAAAGTTAGCACACAAAACTAGACGGACATAAAGTAAAATACATAGATCTTAAAAACAGTACTGAGTTATAAATGTTCCAAATTATGTAAATTACAAAACAAATTTAAGATGGGCCGCCTGGGTGGCTCAGTCAGTTAAGCATCTGACTCTTGATTTCTGTTCAGGTCATGATCGCAGGGTTGTGAAATCGAGCCCCGCATAAGGTTCCACTGGAGCCTGCTTGAAATTCTCTCTCTCTCCCTCCTCCCCTCCAAAAAAAGAAAAGCCAAATTTGGATACATATCCCAAAGAAATGAAAGCAGGGACTTAAAGAGATTATCTGTACACCCACATTCACAGCAGCATGATTTACAATAGCCAAAGGTGGAAGTGACCCAAGAGTCCAACCACAGACGAATGGATAAATAAAATGTAGTATATTTTCAGCCTTAAAAAGGGTACACACACTACAACATGGATGAACCCTGAAGACATTATGCTAACTGAAATAAGCCAGTGACAGAAGAACAAATATTGTATGATTCCTCTTATACGAAGTTCCTAGAAAGTCAAATTTATAGAAAGTGAAAAAAAAAAAAAAGGGGGTGCCAGGGCTGTAGATAGGGAAAAATGGGGAGTGGTGTTTAACAGGTACAGTTTCAGTTGGGAAATATGAAAAAGTTCTAGAGACTGACTGTAGTACATTCACAACAATATGAATATACCTAATGCCACGGAACTATTATATACTCAAAAAAGGTTAAGACGGTAAATTTTAGATACACATATTTTACCACAAGAAAAATCCTCATGAACTACAGAAAAAATAGGCACACAAAATGATGCAAAATATTTCACAAGAACTGTTGCATATGTTTTTAAAGATTTCATTTATTTATTTGAGAGAGACAGAGAGAGACAGGGAGAGGGAACACAAGCAGGGGGAGGAGAAGCAGACTCTCCGCTGAGCAGGGAGCCCAACGTGGGGCTTGATCCCAGGACCCTGGGATCATGACCTGAGCTGAAGGCAGATGCTTAACCGACTGAGCCACCCAGGAGCCTGAAAACTGATTCATATTTCAGAACACATTTGAATGAGTGCCTAAAAAGGGAGTGGGAGTATGGTGTGAGAATAAAGGGGATAAGGCTTGCCCTACATGGACTGATGATGTCATGATTTGATTTGATTTACAAAAAGCAATTTTCAAGAACATATCTAATACATCACATGTGAGATGCCACCTATACCAAAACAAGAGCTGGTGTAATATTCCTTCTAGAAGTTGACTCTACAGAAATCAAGAACCACAGATATTGACTATGAGCACTAGAAGATCTAGAAATCACTTCATCTAACCTTCTCATTTTACACTGCAGACCCTTCAAAGAAATTTACTTTTCAGAATTATCTGTGATTCCAAGCAGATTTTTACAAAGCGTGGTGTTTCACATAGCAAACTACCATAGTCCTCTAAATTAGAAGATATTTTAGAGGGTATAAACCTTTAAAGATCCTAGGAGTAGCCAAAGTAATCAGTGTTTAACTAGCAGTAACATTTCACTTAGTTCTATTATGTTTCTTAGAGGTAAGTTTCCATGTCTTACTTGACTCTCCAGAGCATTTTACAGATCTGGCGTTTAGTAGGTACTCAAACACGCAGTGAATGTACACCCTCAGGTAGGGCATCTTGAAATGCCCTAACTCACCTTGTGTGCTATGTTATGTTTCACTCAGATTGTAATACCAATAAAAAAAAAAGGGAGAGAGAGAGAGAAAGAAAGAAAACAAAGGAGAGGGGGAAGGTCAAAATTAAGAAATTAAGGAGACCATTTAATACAAAAAGGCTGGCTAAACTATGTATAACTAATGACAGCAAAAAATAGAGAAAAATGATAAGACAAAGATCCACAGAGCATCAATAAACAGCTTTCAGTTCACAGGCATACTTATGAATATTTAACTTTTGAATTCCTTAATTTCAATTTCAAAGACCACAAAAGCCAATAGTTCAGTCTTATATTAGGTATTTCACACCACAAGGTGAAAGAAATCAACTTTTCTTATTTTAGTTATTTCTTATTTAATTCCAGAAAATACCCCGATCTAAGGCTATTCTATTTAGAAGTGTGCGTATGATTAGTAAGATGATCTTAAAAAAAGTATGTTACAAATGTCATTACAAAAACTGCTCTCTCTCCATTTACTTGCTATCAGGTATTTTACAAAGCATTCTTATATCATGGTTAAAAACTCAGCACCAAGTAAGATTTTTTTGTCTTACAAATGAATAATTTGTCGATGACTTATATTGCTTTTCAAGTAATTTCTATTATATGCTGTTTTGTACATTATGTAATGAGACATATTATGAAATAGTTTTATAGACCTATGTTCTTTACATCCTTATACAATACATGACCTTGGATAAAGTCACAACATAATAATACTCTTAACATTTAAAATGAAAATAATGCTACACTGAGTTATTTAGATAGTAGAAGAAGATAATCATAAACTCTCAAAGACTATCCTAACTTGAGGTTCAAAGAACTAAATGGTAATAAGCTATTAAACTTCATTTGCAATTTTAATGTGACATCTTTAATTCTAGTTACAGTTTCCATCAGATTTAAAAAAGAGATCTTAAGGACTGTATTCCTGATGTCCATGATCAAACAATTCTTGAAGCAGAAATAACTGTTTAAATACAGAATAAAATTGCCTTATCAGTGGAAATATTATATAGCCTAATTTATTCAAGTTCAATTCCTTATTTTGAAAAAAAATTACTGAAACAAAATTCCAGGTTCTCTGAAGACTTTCTACTATATAAGCACAATTTAAGAGACACTGTCACTGATCCTGGAGGGCTTTACAAAGCCACTGCCATCCTGTTCAGGGAGTAGGGAGGTGTGGCAAACTGGCTACCATAATATGCATAAAGATAAAAGTATTTAAAACCATGTTTAATCTGAAAACATGTTTCTAGACATTTAAGAAAAAAAATAAGTACAATGAAAACACGTATATCTTACGAGTATTTACTAAACAGAAATACATCTAAAAGAAAAACCATGGTGCTTTAATTTAAAATATTTGCTTTTAGAGTTTATTCAACAATATCTAAAAGTAACTAAAGAGTAATATAAAATTACTTAATATAAATCTTAAATATTAAGCCTATGAAAAATCTGTCACTATAATTTTTCATAAAGTAATTCACATTTTAGTGATTTACTCCTGAATAACCTAATTGATGGCATAAAGCTACACTAACAAAGGAAAAGAGCCACACTGTTTCATACATAATTTATTAACATTTCCTATAGGATTTATGTTAAAGCAAAGAATTTTAACATCTCTTTTGTGATGTAGAATCAAAGTGCCCGATACATTTCACTGTCAAAACATTTCAGCCCGGTATTTTTCCTACTTTAAAAAATTAAAATTTTTTTTCTCCCATTCAGGTTGCAATTATACACCATGGCTTCTTGTAAATGGACTTCTACCACCAGCATTGCTGCAAGGTTTCTTATTCCTCTGCAGTTGTCTTTTCAGCCTCACAGAGGGAGAAGAGCACTGCTGCAGTCATCTACAAAAAGCCACTACCATCTCGACTTGTAACTAACAAAGACGCTGGTATTTTTTTTGCCACCCTATTCAGAGACAGTTCATTTAGATGTGTTACAAAAGCAGGCACTTTTGGTGATCAGAATTTCCCCAACCAAAACCACCACTCAAGCTCTGCAGTACCTGCCTCCTCCTCTTCCTCCTCTCCCAAGTAGCCCTGTCCACTAGGTTCACATCAGCCATCAGCAGCAGCTTTGTATCCCCTCTTGGCTACCACTGCATATGTCCTTGTGGCCAGGGAGGAAAAAAAGCCTTTCAATGGGCTTGAGCTTTTGCTCCTCGCCATGAATATGCTCCATTCTTTGTTGTCCTCTACCCGTTTCCTTAGATACTGTTATTGCACTCTGTCAACAGGCATTATAAAAACAAAACCTCCTTGTAGCTTCAAAAACAGCTCTTTCTCACCAGACTCCCCTTAAGTCCTACCCTCCCCCCTTCTTCCTCTTCTGTCAAAAACCCTGGATCAGAAGCACAGGAAATCCATCTCCTGTGCTGCAGTAGAGGGGGAGGGGGGAGACGCCCCTGCCTCCTGGCTTGGCAAGTGGCAATGGACCCTGTGCCAAGGAAAGGCCACCGGTTTCAGACAGTGCGAGGGAAAATCGCCTCCCCCTCCCCCCCGCCCCGCAGCAAGCCGGGCCATCGTAGCTCCAGCACCTACCCCATTTCCGAGCCCAGCAGCACCTCCATTCCGTCTCCAGTGACACCCAGGCGGGCTGCGCCAATACAGCCACATGTCGGTCACGTGTGCCCGCGTCCAGCCAATCGGCGGGTCCCCGACGGGAATGGGGAGCGCCCTGGTCCGCATCCAGCGGATTACACAGCTGCTTCACGCTCGGCTTCCCGACCCGCACTCCGCAATAGGGCACCAAGCCCCGCCCCGCCGCACAGCAGCCGAACCCTAGTCGGCATCTAGTGCTGGTGGGTGCGCCCTCACCGCCCGGGTCCCCAGGCAACGCACAGAAGCCAAGGAAGCTGACAAGCATAATAGGGTGGGGTGGGGGACGTCCACAGGGCAGAAAGATTAGCGTGAGATGCTGGAGGTAGGTGGGTGAATAATAAATTACATCTCATTTGCTGAGATTTACATGTTTGCAGCACAGAAGAAAAGAATTCTATTAAATGCATTATAACTAATAATTTTACATTACAAGTCACTGATTTGTTAGGTAAATCACTCAAACTATGTTTGAATTAAAAACAGTTACCACAAAAGCCATGGTGGCAGCATAGAGTGGCCGAGATCAGAGTGATGGAGTCACACAGTCTACTCTCGCCACTTAGTAGTTGGGTAGACTTTAGTTACTTACAGGCTCAGTGCTTCAATTTCCTCTAGAAGTATGTAGTTAATACAAATGATGCAGTATTCAGAGCAGTCCCTGACACAGGAAGTGCTGTCAGCTACTACTAACCTGAAACTTAAAACTTATTAATGCAAATTCTACATTTCATTTAAATCAAACCAAGTGAAGCTTAAACTACCAATATTTATAAGTAGGAAGGGCAAATTCAAGTTGCCAAGAATTTAAAGTATATTTCAATTTTGGTTTAAATGGGGGGGGGGAGACCAGTGCGTATATGATCTATTTCAAATTTAAAAGGATATTTAATTTCAGGTTTTTAAAGGAAATGTTATTTATTATGATCTTTTCTCAATTTTTTAAATTAATAGCATGAAAAGAACCAAGTTATTAAACAGCATATTTGGAGTAATTCCATTTTATTAAAAATTGTATGAATTAGAAAAGTAATAGACATAGCAAAATGCTCATAGATGTGCACACAACCAGTGCTCAGTGGTCATCCTTGGAAATTGGGATTTTGGAGTTTTCTCTTTTTCCTTTGTGCTTTTGAATAGTTTTTCTTTTTGTCTATCTTATAATCTTACATATAAGATTATAAGATATAATATATATCTTATATAGCAAATATCCTCCAAATATTTGTTGAACACATGAGCAAACACTGACCACATATTACTAGTAATTAGAAAAATTATATATTAAAAGTTTAAATATATTTAGAAACAATCTCCCTCATATTTGAAAGGAAGGAAACATGAGTCAATTTGACTCTATCTCAAATAGCCCTTTCGTCAGGATGACTTAGTTTTACAAAAGGCTTTCAAGAGTCTTACTGAAAGTGCATGATTCACTGAACAAGACTTAATTATTTATATAGTCACTAACTACTTGTGACAAATTCAGAATATATAATTCCTCATAAGGCCTAAACTTCTGGAAAGAAAAAGTATCCTTCAAAACAAAGAATATACTTTAGAAGCTCCTAAAAATAACTTCTTAGTAGCCTAAGAAACAATTCTATTATTCTTGACTCAGACTATGATTCAAGCTGTTATTTAGTAAAGCAGTTTGTAGCCAAAATATTTGTCTAAATTTTTACTGTTATGTATTGCACAAGTCAATCAGTGATTCAAATGACAAAATTTTAGAGAAAGCTCTGACCATTACATGGCCATTAATCATGATAATTCAAACCTAAAAGTAAGCCAATATAAAAACTTCATATTTTACAATATTGCCAACTGAATTATTCAGTAAGATTTTCTCCTTAAGTATTCCACAAAAGTTTGATTTGAATTTTATTTTAAAGATTTATTTATTTATTTCAGAGAAACAGCATGAGCAGGGGGCAAGGGCAGAGGGAGAGGGAGAAGCAGACTCCCTGCTGAGCAGGGAGCATGATGCAGGCTCAATCCCAGGACCTTGGGATTATGACCTGAGCCAAAGACAGACAACCAAAGACAGACAACCGACTGAACCAGCCAGGCACCCTGGATTTGAATTTTATTTTTAAAATATATTTAGCTATTTTCAAAACAATTAATTAAAAACATATACAATAAAAATGTATTGGGCCAAGTTTGAACACAATGAAGATCATTAAAACATTAATTGGTGTTACCATGATTTTATATATCTCAGAATACAGCTCCTGCCATCCCTATTTAAATAAAAATGTTAGCATTAAGACTACATATATATGTATGCACTAAAAATATTTTCTGATTAAAGTGAAACACTACAGAAATAAATGTATGTTAAGGCTATTGCAAGACAGCGCTGATAAACATGCCTTTGATTTCAAGTTATCTGTTCATTTATGATCAGATTTGACTCTTTTTAGTAAATGTTAGTAAGTAAATGTTATAAATATGAACACATGGGTTCATCTTAAAAGAAAACCTTCTGAACCTTCTACAGCTTAAAAAAATTAATGACTAAATAAATGAATAGAATTCTTAATGTCTTAAATCTTGCATTCCATTTTAACATAGACACGTTTGGCCTAATTTTAAGACTTGTGATTTCAAAAACTGACAAGAATATGGGCAACATTATTAACTAGTATAAAAGGAGTTCAAATTAGTGTTCCTTTCTGTTATCTTAATCGACTCTTGTGTTTTGTCAATATTTAACTCTTTCCCTTTACTGGAGACCTCAGATATAGTGAAATAGAACAGATTTATGCCAATGCAGATATCAACAAAAGTTTTTTTCTTTAAAAATAATAATAATAATAATATATAATACAACTATAATTATATATTGAAAAAGCACATGCCAGTGTAAATCTAAGTTCTCGAGGTATAAGCCATCAGATAAAGCTCAGATTCATTTAGAAACCTCAGGTCTTTAGATTTACAGTAAGACAAAATAGTGTAAGAAGAGAATAAAATGAGACCGATTTCAAAGGCCAAATTGGTTATGAAGACCGGTTCTCCCATCTTTTCTTTATTTTTCACAGGACATGGGAAGGAGATGAATTGTTACAGTGGCAATGGGATTTTTAGTGATGTAGAAACTAAGTGGGAGATAAAATCATAGTCTTCTACTTACCTGTATATTCTATGTTACCTCAAGAGGCAAAAATTTCTGAAAATAAATGTTCCTAGCACCAATATTTAAAGCTTAAGTAGTTTTTCTCCCTCCAATCTTTCTCCTAATTGGCAAATACCAAAACAGTTTTTTACACCCCTACTCAAAAAACATTTCATGGCTTTCCACTGCCAACAGTGGCATTGAGACAGCTTGGAGTTTAATCACGGAGTGCCCTGAATAGCAAATTAATTAATTAGTCTTCCTACACTAAAAGGCTTCCTACTTGTAAGTTTCTCATGGCTGCCATAACAAATTACCACGAAGTCCATGGCTTAAAACAACAAAATGTGTTACCTCACACTTTCGCAGTTCAGAAGTCTAAGCTAAAATCAAGGTATCTACAGCTGCCCTCCTTTTTGGAGGCCCTAAGGCAGAATGTTTTGTCCTTTCCAGCTTCCAGAGACCAAATACATTCCTTTGGTTCAAGGCCTCCTTCCTCCCTCTCCAAAGCCAGTAACAGTGGATGAGTCCTCAATTTGTAGCACTCTGACCTTGCTGCTTCTGTCATCTCTTTCTTTGGCTCTCATTCTACTTCCCTCTTACACTTTTAAAGACTCATGTCAAGGACTCTTACACTGGTCCACCTCAACAATCCCAGATAATCTCCCTATTTTCAGGTTACCTGATTAGTGACTTTATTCCATCTGCAACCTCAATTCCCCTTTGTTACATAATCTAACATATTTACAGGTTCTGGGGATTAAGAGGTGGACATCTCTGGGGAGCCATTATTCTGCCTACCACACTACAGCTGAATCTTTATTTCAGAACTTGCATCCCAATAATAGTCCAATCAAACTAAATACTTAGCCATTTCTGTAACTAACCTTAAACACACGACTTCTGCCTTTACTCTAATGTGATATAGAAGGTTCCAGCATATAAAGACTGAAGACTAAGGCTCAAAGTTCTGAATCTTTCATTTTGTAGCTCTATGACTTTGAATAAGTCACCTAGCTAATTCTAAAATTTGGCTACTTTTTCATCTGTAAAATGAGAACAATTGTTTGGCTTATTATATAGAGCTGTTTAAGATCAAATGTATAATTCTGAACAAATTTTATAAACTATAATGTACTTTTCTTAAAGTAAATGATTACTAAATATTCTATTGGTCCAAATCAAGGCTCAGCTTAAATACACATTTCCATGAAGTAATCTACCATCTCATCTAGAATCAATTCACCCTCCTGTTTGCTCCATTGATACTATCTCTTTTGTGGCACAAACACATTTTGTACCTTTGTGTGCACATCTCCTCTCCCATTCCTGACTATAACAATCTCAAGGCAAGAGTCACACTTGATTTTATCTTGTATGTCTCATGGTGTGTACCACAATATTTTGTGCATTACAGGCATTACAGGTATTCATTAAATATGTGTATAAGGCATGATTTAAAATTAATCTCCAAAGGGCATCAATGCAGACATTCTCATGGAATAAAAGTAGAGCAAATGCTGAATAATGAACACTATTGCAAAATATAACTTTCTACAGAGGAAACAGAATACTTTAAATAAAAAACCCTGGGCCCTGCAGGTAGAAAAAAGTGTGATGCACCTTTGGGACTAAGTTTCCAAGGTTAGGTGGCTGCACAGTAAAATCACTTTAGGAGCTTGAAGAATTTAAAACACCATTAAATCAGAATCTCTCAAAATGAGGCCCAGGCATTAGTATGTGCTACCAGGACTGAGAAGTAGTAAGCACTACTTTAGCTTTTGCTGCTAAAGTTCCTACTGCAGGAGGGGAGAGAGGCCATTTTTGAAATGCCTTTTAATTTAGAGTGCTATACAGCCTGAGCCATCTGCTTACAGGAGAAAAAAGTTCCTATTAGGTGAAATTTAAATTAAAATAACCTTGTGGGTCAGTGAGGATATATGAAAATACGCAGTAGTTTCAAAGGTCCTTAAAATGTTACATGCTTATACTGAAGTCAGTTCAAAGAAATTATCCTATATATAATTAGATACATGCATGAAGAGTTATATTCAAAGACACTCAGTACTATTTACACTATTGAAATGTTAGAAACAACCTCAATGATTGATAACAACCTGGTTAATTATACTTGTGGTCCATTTAAAGAGGATTAAAATTATGTCAGATATACAATTGCATAAAAAAACATAAAATACTTTGGAATAAATTTAACCGAACGATGAAAGATCTGTACACTGAAAACTATAAGACACTGATGAAAGAAATTAAAGAAAACACAAATAAATGCAAAGACATTCCATGATTATAGACTGGAAGAATACTGTTAAAATGTCTATACTACCCAAAGCAATCTACAGATTTAATGCAATCCCCATCAAAATTCCAACAGCATTTTACACAGAAATAGAACAATCCTAATATTTGTATGAAACCAAAAAAGGCCCTGAATAGCCAAAGTGATCTTAAGAACAAAGCTGAAGGCACCACACTTCCATATTTCAAACTATCTCACAAAGCTATAGGAATCAGAACAGTATGGTATTGGCATAAAAACAGACACATAGGGACGCCTGGCTGGCTCAGTCAGTACACTATGAGACTCTTCATCTTGGGACAGTGAGTTTGAGTCCCATATCGGGTGTAGAGATTACTTAAAAAAAATTAAAACAAAAATGTAAAAGATGATCCTGGGTAGGCCCAACATAATCAAATCAGTCTTCAAAAGCTTCAAAGCAATTAGTAACTTCCAATAAAATTCAAATAAGTTTCAAATTCCTTACCTTGGTTTATAAAATTGCATAACCTATCTCCTGCTTCCATTCCCACTCTTCTCCCCTACCTCACTCTCTCGCTGCTCTGTCTTATGCTTTTGTACTGCCTTTCCTTCAGCCTCAAGAACTCTGCTCCCAAATCTTCAAATGACTGCTCCAACATATCACTCAGATCTTGGCATAAATGTTACATCTTCAAAGAGACCTTCCATGATTACCTTTTCAACATTGGTACTGACCTTAAACTTTCTACCACAGCATGCTGTTTTGTCCGCAAATCATTTAAGATCTGAAAGGCTCTATCCATTTATCTACGTATTTATTCTTCTGTATCTCTCTCCGCTTGCCAAACTGGACTATAAATTCCATGAGAAGAGGAACCTAGATTCTTGTGCACTGCTGTTTCCTTCACACCTAGAACAGTACTTGGTACACAGCACACATTCAATACACACTGTTGAACATATGAAAGCAGATGATATAAAGATGAGACACCAATTTAGAATCAGGTAGGCGACCTAAAACATTCACAACAAAAGTTTTAATACAAGGCAAGCGCATCGAAGGGTGAGAGATTAGATGATTTCTGGCTAGGTGATCAAGAAAGATCTCAGGGGCGCCTGGGTGGCACAGCAGTTAAGCGTCTGCCTTCGGCTCAGGGCGTGATCCCAGTGTTCTGGGATCAAGCCCCACATCAGGCTCCTCCGCTATGAGCCTGCTTCTCCCTCTCCCACTCCCCCTGCTTGTGTTCCCTCTCTCGCTGGCTGTCTCTCTCTCTGTTGAATGAATAAATAAAAATCTTAAAAAAAAAAAAAAAGAAAGAAAGATTTCAGACAGAAAATAGCAACAGAACTAGCTTTGAAAGGCATTTAGGAATTTTTCAGGGCAAAGATTTTGATTTTGTCTGTTAGGTTAAAAATTTAAGACTTTACCTTATGGGCAATTAAAAATATAGGTGTTTCAAATAAATTAGGACATATGATTAGAGGCAAAAGCCACAAAAATTAAGAAGACTACTTTCTAGTTCTTACTCGAGGATAATCAGAAATTTTATGTGTATTACTACCAATTTACAGTTAAATTTAATGACCAAAGACTTTTTCAATTGGAAAATATAATGGCGGGGAAAAACACTAAATTTTATACTCTACAAGAAATTTAATTTTGCTTATTTCTGGTGTTATTTTAGCAATTTTGATAACACTGTTATTTATTAATTTTATGTTTTTAACAAAACAACAACAAAACCCCGCAACATCATCTTTGGCAACCATTTTATCCAACTCATATTCAAATATTTGCATGTAAGAGGGGGATATTTTGTTTCCTAAATTTTTTTTTTTTTAAGATTTATCTATTATTTTAGATAGAGACAGCATGTGTGGGGCTGGGGGGAGGGGAAGGACAGAAGGAGAGAGAATCCCAAGCAGACTCCTCACCCAATGTACAGCCCAACATGCGGCTCAATCCCACAACCCCGAGATCATGACCTGAGCTGAAACCAAGAGTCGGATGCTCAACCGACAGAGATACCCAGGTGCTCCCTGTTTTCTAAATTCTTTTTTTTAAAAAAGATTTTATTTATTTATTTGACAGAGAGAAAGAGCAAGCCAGCGAGAGAGGAAACACAAGCAAGGGGAGTGGGAGAGGAAGAAGCAGGCTCCCAGCAAAGCAGGGAGCCCGATGCAGGGCTCGATCCCAGGACCCTGGGATCATGCCCTGAGCCGAAGGCAGACGCTTAATGACCGAGCCACACAGGCGCCCCTCCCTGTTTTCTAAAATCTTAACATGACCTAATCAGGTAAAGTTCCAGGTTTAGGGCATCCAGTGTTTTAAACTATCTGTCCAGGAAAAAAATTCTGATCAATTTTTTTAAAACTAATTGTTTAAAACAGGACTTTATGGTTTCCCTTTAAAAAAAAAAAAAAAAAAAGATGTCTTGTTTAATGTTGTTAACTTGGATCTTTACCAAAAACCAAAAACAACTGTAAGATTGCTCCCCAAAATACAACTTACAATACAAACTTATAAACCCTATTCATAAAAGTAACATTTTTACACTAAGAGCTCAGGGACTTCAGTTACCAAAACAGCACCAAATGTTTATGGCTATCCCTGTGAATTCAAGAAAAAGCAGCACACAGAATGAGTTTTTTAAAATAGTGTTTCTCATGGGGTGCCTTGCAGGCTCACTCAGTGAAAGCATGCAACTCTTGATCTCTGTGTCATGAATTCAAGCCCCTCCTCCCCCCATTGGATGCAGAGATTACTTAAAAATAAAATCTTCAGGGGCACCTGAATGGTTCAATTGGTAAGCATCAGACTCTCATGATCTCAAGGCTGTGAGACTTAGCCCTGCAGCAGGCTTTGTGCTCAGCGGGGAGTCTGCTTGAGATTCTCTCCCTGCTCCAATCTTGGGGCACCTGGGTGGCTCAGTCAGTTAAGCGTCTGCCTTTGGCTCAGGTCATGATCCCAGGGTCCTGGGATAAAGTGCTGCATCCAGCTCTCTGCTCAGTGGTGAGTCTGATTCTCTCTCTCCCTCTCCTGTAATCTCTTGCTTTCAAATGAATAAAAATCTTTAAAAAAATAAAATCTTTAAAATAAATAAAACAGACTTTCTCCAAGTAAAACACAATTAAAATTAATATCACTTTAATATTTAAATCATAAAATACCTAGATTACTTAATGGATCATTTATCAATTTGTAACATACACATTGGCCCCTGAAATACCTCAGAATCAATAAGGAAAAACCCAATTTTTACTGATGTTAAAAACAAAATTTGGTGTACATAGAAGCATAAATTACAGTCTAATAATGGCACTTACTTTATTTATTACAACCTTAAACCAAATCCTTGAGTCAAGATTTTTATTCTTATAGCAGTATCTCCAAATCCTTACCAATTGCATTTGGTATTGCCTAGTTCTAAACCATTTGCTTCCTTTTTGAAAATATTCCCTTCCTCTTGCTTTACGCTAAATTTTAAACATGTAAGCCAAAGTACAGACTATAAAATCATTTCACTTCTGCATACCTGATAAATATTTGCTATTATAGTATAAATAATCCAAACATATTATTATAAGTAAAATGAAAAAAAAGTCTACCAAGAACTACTGGACTGTGTCAGTCAAGTCAGAAGCCTCTGGTCACCTGAACTATCCCCAACAGTACCTAACATACAGATTCATTTTAAGATTTAGGATAATGAATCACCTAATAAAAGTGAACTCACAATAAATACTTAATGTTATGTTTTAAGAGGGAAGAGAGAAAGGAAAACCAAGGCAAATGAATAAATGTAATTCCCTCCTTCAATATAATGCTTTTAAAATTAGGACTTCACATTTACATTGTAAGTCTTTTTAAACTTTCTTTGCCAAGTCCTCCAAGATTGGGTAGAATTACTTAAAGCGTCACATACCTTTTATGGACGCAAAAAGTAAGATTTCTTAAGAATTGGACCAAATTTCATTTCACATTCCACTACCTTTCTCAGAAGACACCAGCATTAATCAATAAGCATCTTGTGTTTCCAAGAAGTCGCCTTTGAGTAGTCACCCTCTCTCCTACATAACCAATTTCTCCTCTTCTACTTGATCATTCTCATGAACACACAAACATGCTCTAATATCACTCATCTTTACAAACTGATCTCTTGACCTTAGCCCACCACACATATACTAGATATGACCCCTACTCTGTTCTACTCAGAGCAAAACTTCTTGATCTAGTGACCTTCATTTCCTGTCTCTATTTTTTCACCTCTAATCACTTTTTAACCCTCCCTAATCTTAAACAATTTCCTGCTCAATTGCGAAGGTCACCAATGACCACCATGTAGCCAAATTCCACTGTTAGTACAACAATCTCTTAGTAACATGACACAAACTTGATCTCTCTTTTCTACCTGAAATAATGTTTCCTCTGGGCCTGTATGACATTCTCCTGTTTTTCCTCTACCTCTAATTTCCTTTAATGGTTCTGCTTTTCACTAGTCTCTACAAGATGGAGTGCCTCAGCAAATATTTTAGAACTACTTTCCCTCTTTGCTGCTTTCTCACCTAACCCCAAGGTTTTAACCGACATCCACATGAAGCTAACCCTCAAATTTATATCCCCACCCTAACCCTCTCCTCGGAATATCCAACCATCCCATATATCATTTGGATGTCTGAGACATTTATTTTTTATTTTTTAAAAGAATTTATTTATTTATGAAAGAGCATGTGCGTGTGCTCACAAGCAACGGGGAGGGACAGAGCAGAGGGAGAAGCAGATTTTCCACTGAGCAGGGAGCACGGGCTTGATCCCAGGACCCTGGGATCAGGACCTGAGCTGAAGGCAGATGCTTAACCAACTGAGCCACCCAGGTGCCCATCTAAGACATTTAGACGAAACAGACACTTGATCCACAAATCTCCCTGATCCCCGCCGCCCCCACCCCTGGCCACCATGCCACACTTAAATCTTCAAATTCTCACTCCTCTAACATTACACATGGGCAATTTTTTTTCTTTTTTATCTTACAGCAGCAGCCTTACTCTTTCATACCATCCCAGTGGTATAAATAACCCAACACCTTAAATTTCTGCAGATTATAGTCAGAATTTATTATTTTGTGCGTGAAAGATACGCTATATCCACTCCAATTTCTGGATGACACCTGGATTCAAAGGCTAGATTAAAGTAATAACATTTATAGACGATGTAGCAAAAATTTCAGCCATGTGTTAAAGCTAAAGGATATATTCTACAGTTTCTAAGAGGAAGCTAGTATTAGTATCTTTAGATAGTCCCAGGTTACGTGATTTTTCTTCTCATCAAACATCAAACATAATAAAAAATAAATCACTGCAAAAAGCTTGGCAATCAAACACGCATTTTCCTGAGCAGCACATAAATAATAGAAAGGGGTACGGCATCCTGAAAGCCTTAGGCTCTTTTGCATAAATTCACCTTGAGATTATCACAAACATCAAATGTAAGAGTGCTGATCCAATCCTCATTTAAATGGGGGTGAGGTGCTATGGTTGGGAGGTACTTCCATCACATTCCAAAATTATTCCCAGTAATCTTTAAAATGCTGGTCTTCAAGCCTTCACTGTCCCATGCTTACTATATTCGACCTGTAGATCAATAAGATACTGTAGAAGAGACTTCTGAGGCTAGGTCACAAAAGACACTGTAGCTTCCACCTTGATCTCCTGGACTGCTCACTCTGAAGCCAGCCACCATGTTATGAGGGTACTCAGGTAACCCTATGCGAAGGCCAATCTGGGGCCCAAAGCAGCACCAACTTGCCAGCCAAATGAGCGAGTGACCTTGGAAGCAGATCCTCTAGCCCCAGTAAAGTCAACAAATGTTGCTCTTGTAGACAGGGAATAACCAGAATATACAGATTCTCTCACCTTACTGTAATCCACAAGGGAAATTCCTAACAACAACCTTTTTGTGTGGTTAGCGAATGAACTACTCTAGTCAGATTTTCCCAAATTAACTTTTAATCATGGGACCACTTTTCTTAAACTCCAAACCAGCAGGATTTTCACACTGAAGTATTAGATAATCAGATTTAAATAGAAAGTTGTTTATCCTCTTGCAGTATCTGCTTTATACCTTTTAAAGTAAAAAACTCTTCTGAAGCTCAAACAAGTTATCATTATGATTTAAAATTCTTAAGTGTATTATGTTCCAGAATGCTAATTTTTGATGAAAACACAAATCACTCTACCATATTAGCATATATATTTGCCTTCTTAAAGAATACCCACAGATAGTGTTTGTGAAATTTTGGGTTTCTATGGACTAGTTTGAAAGACTAAACAAAAAATGGTAATGGTGTTTGCCTCTGCAGAGAGGATGCAGGTGGCTGAAGGACAGGGCTAGATTTATTTGCATTTCATACATACTTTCTTGTACTTTTTGATATGTGTGCTACATGCATGTAAAATCTGCTCAAAGATAATACTGCTCAAAGATAATAAAGTCTCTTTTCCTGACGAAGCTATATTTTTTGTTTAAAATGAGAGACACCCGAAACAACTTTAGTGCTCATTCAAAACCATGCTCATTACTTTTTTTTAAGTCTGCTAAGTAAGTCATTATCTTGGTATCTTAATAGTGCCTACATTTAAGTTTGAGGCCAAGAAGCAAGTTACGTTTTTACAACTCTGGAAACAACCAAAATGATATGACAAGAAACAATCTGGCTTTGACAACATAAAAACAGAGTATGATTTTTTTTAAATTTCACATGTAGAACAGCTTTAGAAAAGTTACCTGAGACGGCTGCTCCTTCTACCACTTCAGAAAAATATTTGGAATAAAAACATAGTTAAAACATAGCATGCCCTCATTTTGTAGACATGTAAGTTAAATCACAAGAAGGTTAAGTGATTTGTCCTGATCTAGCTAAAGACAATGCCAAATATTTGACTCCAGGTTTCATTCTCCACTGAACCAAAGTCAATTATTTCTTTTTTTTTTTTTTTAAAGATTTTATTTATTTATTTGACAGAGAGAGAAACAGCCAGCAAGAGGGAACACAAGCAGGGGGAGTGGGAGAGGAAGAAGCAGGCTCCCAGCGGAGGAGCCTGATGTGGGGCTCAATGCCAGGACCCCGGGATCACACCCCAAGCCAAAGGCAGACGCTCAATGACTGAGCCACCCAGGCGCCCCCAAAGTCAATTATTTCTGATTTAGAAATCTAAATATATTTATCTTTAACAGAGAAAAGTCTTCTATACCACTAGTTGGTCCTTAGTTGACTTTGGGGGCGCCTGGGTGGCTCAGTCGTTGAGCGTCTGCCTTTGGCTTGGGGCGTGATCCCAGAGTCCTGGCACTGAGCCCCACATCAGGCTCCTCCGCTGGGAGCCTGCTTCTTCCTCTCCCACTCCCCCTGCTTGTGTTCCCTCTCTTGCTGGCTGTCTTTAACAGAGAAAAGTCTTCTACACCACTGGTTGGTACTTAATTTCAATAAAAAATGGACAAATATAATGAGGATATATGTACTAAGTAAAAATCACGTAAAAACCCTAATTAAATTAAATGATGAACACAGGTAACACAAGTAATAAAACCAGAAGCCTCCACTACTAGGTTTACAGAGGGCCTTCAGCAACTTCATTAACAAGCAATAAAAGACAAATGAAAGATTTTAATTTGCAGCTCAGTAACAGTGAGATACATTAGGAACAGAATTACCCCCTCCCCATACAATAATCTGCTTTTTTGGGGACATAAAAAGCAGTATACCAAACACTGGTCACAGAAACTGAGAACTCCTTTTTTTCTCCCCATTCAATTACTCTTTTCGGTTCCTTACATTTAATATTTTGGCAAGAAAATGGTCATGGTTTAAATCTGGTCTTCACGGTTCTAATAATAATATTTAATTAGCAGGCGGTTATCTGAATTGAGATACAAAACTTTTGTCAAAGACCTAATTCTACACTAAATCAAAAATCTCATTAGTACAATATAAACTAATA
This sequence comes from Ursus maritimus, assembly GCF_017311325.1. Lineage (NCBI taxonomy): Eukaryota > Metazoa > Chordata > Mammalia > Carnivora > Ursidae > Ursus > Ursus maritimus. The sequence continues at coordinate 651,832 of NW_024426663.1, forward strand.
TAAAATTATAGCAGTGGTAACTCATCATAAAATATCATTAAGTTGTGGGGGAGAAATCCTACCAATATGTACTTCCAAAAGACAGCACATAAATTCTCTACGAAAGTGAAGCAATAACTGGATTTTAAAGCTGGCATAATACATTATATTGGTATAACAGAACTGATTTTTCTCAATTTTTTCTGAGTAAGCATTAACTTTCTGCAAAAATTCGTAACTTGTTTCAACTTAGGCCACTCTGTAATTCATTAGAATATATGTGATATGAGTGAATGTTCAACCAAATGAGCACAATTAAAAAAGATTTGTAGGTTTTGTCTGGTGTGACATTTTTTTCCATGTTCTTTTTTTTTTTTTTTTTAAGATTTTATTTATTTATTTGACAGAGATAGAGACAGCCAGTGAGAGAGGGAACACAGGCAGGGGGAGTGGGAGAGGAAGAAGCAGGCTCATAGCGGAGGAGCCTGATGTGGGGCTCGATCCCAGAACGCCGGGATCACGCCCTGAGCCGAAGGCAGACGCTTAACCGCTGTGCCACCCAGGCGCCTCCCAAGTTTATGTTCTTAACTGATAGCTAGTATCATCTTTCAGTGATGTTAATGTGTAAACTGATGTTGGAGAAAACAGAGGAAGAACTCTTGTGTTAGAATTAAGAAGTTATAAAAGAAATGCTATTGAAATATTAGAAAAGATATCAGTCTCTGAAATGAAACTGTAACAAAGAAAAAGACAGGAAATGAAAGACTAGGGGCGCCTGGCTGGCTCAGTCATTAAGCGTCTGCCTTCGGCTCAGGGCATGATCTGAGGCTCCTGGGATGGAGCCCCACATCAGGCTCCGTGCTCTGCTGGGAGCCTGCTCTTCCTCTCCCACTCCCCCTGTCTGTGTTCCCTCTCTTGCTGGCTGTCTCTTTCTCTCTGTCAAATAAATAAATAAAATCTTAAAAAAAAAAAAAAAAAAAGAAAGAAAGAAATGAAAGACCAGAATAAGAAGAGTAGAATGTCACAGGCCTAACTAAATAGAGGTATTAAAATCCAACTCTAGGGCAGGAACAGAGGGCACATGAAAGACTCGCGGCCTAGAGTCTCTTCCAGTTCTAAAATTCTCTGTCACTTCATTCTTCGGTTCACTGAAGTAACTAAGCAAATCGAAAACAAGGAAGCTGTTTAAATCTGACATAGTTGGGAAATGAAGGGAACTCTAAGTAACAAGAAACTTGGTATTTTCTTTTGGCAGAGAGGAAAAAAGAATCAAGTAACAAATATGAGAATTCTAGGTCTCCTTAAAAGAGAACTGCTTTTGTATTTTGTTGATGCATCAATGTAATCACAAAGTGACACACGGCATTTCACGGGAAGACCTGTGATTAATATCAGGTTAAACGTCTTTAAAATAAAAATGTATTGCTATGTTATACAAAATTTTCAACACAGAAACACATTCTCTAACCACAGAATGTCAATTTATGACTACAGTTTAGTTTGCCTAGTAAGATTTCTAACCTGTGTTTAATCTATTTAATTGATTCAATTTCTGATATCAAACGCAAATTATACATACAATACTTTAAAAAGATGTGGGTTCAAAGGTTCAAAAATCACATTTGGTCCCTGAGATATACCAAAAAATATTTAGGAAAATAAAAATAGAAATCACAACATCCAAATGGCATAAAGAAAGCTGTCACAATTACTGGAAATGAACCCCACCTCCAACAAAAATACTAAAGGACAAATGTTTGCAGTCCTTCCTCAGCTCAGTGCATTCTCCTTCCCTCTTCACATATTTCACTTCAAAAAATGTTCACATTTTATCTCTTTGCTCACAGAAAGGACATTCCTATCCCAATGTACTATCCTTGTTACACGTATTTCTGACTTCTCCAGTCAAAGAAAATATCCCTGCCTCCTTCCCTTGGGGGCTTTGCAAAGTAATAGAATAATGTGATAAACAATGCTAAAGTATTAAAAGGCAACCATACTTTAATGTTTACCTTTCCCAGATATCTCATTTGTAACATAAAGGGGGCCTGAACACAAAAAAATGACTACTGTAGAAATGTCAAGTCCTCCTTGAACAAGTTAGTCAAAGAAATATTTGGACTTCTGATTGTAGAAATAGCAGACTATGCAATTCAAACAGCTGTCCTTTGAAGTCAATTTAAAAACTAGACAAAATATTAAAATATCCAACATAGTGAGGAATGAATAACCAGCTCAAATGTACAAGATGAAACCCAGAAAGGTGAGATCAGCTTTTGTCTTCCATGGGTTTGTCAACAAAGACGTATTTAAGAGTCTGAACTCTGATTTGTTGCCTGACTTTCAGGACTGGGGAACAAAGGTCAGAATCTGGGACCCACCAATGGTAGAGACTGTGATAAAAACACCATTGGCTTTGGGCTTGGACTCCACAGGGATTCATCCTAAGACAAGTAAGAAGGAACCAGAAGGTGGGCCAGAAAACTTAAAAGATTTGAAACTGAATTAAGATGGTCTCACACTCCAAGGCAGTTGGTAATAGCAAATGAAAATCTTCTCTAGAGAAAAATTAACTTCATCTTATACATCAAATTATTTCTGCAACAGACAACAGAATAAGACCCACAGAGAGCTGACATGTTGGATTACAAGACACAGACTGAAAAATCTACATTTAAGGGGATAAAAATCAAGCTTAACTATTTTTGCATGGAACTGAAAACTATACAAAGGGACATGGTAGGTATGAAAAAGAACCAAATAAAAATTCTAGTAACTAGTAAAAGAGGGGGGGGAAACGGTTGTAACTTCCACATAGTAAGAGAAAAAAAATCTGAAATGAAAAAATAGTCAATTTGTCTAAATGGCAAGAAAGTGGAGAAAAGAGAACTAACAGGGCAAATGTAAAGTACACAGTAAGATGAGGGAGTTAAATCCAACCATATCACACAAGGGACACACCAAAAACAATGCGAAAAGGTTGGAGGTAAAAGAACAGAAAAAGATATACCACACAAACAATGAAAAGTGCTGGTATTACAGCAATCTTGGACAAACTAAACTTTAATGCAAAAAAAAAAAAAATGCTATCCAAAAAAAAGAGGAAAACTTCATAATAGTAAGTCACTAAGAAGATGTAACTACTATGCATTTCCATGCATCTACTAGCACAGCCTCAAATACATAAAACAAAAACTGAGAGAGCTACAAGAGGATATAATCAAATCCACAATCATAATGGGATATTTTAATATACCCTTCTTTATAATTGATACAAGCAAAAAAAAAAAAAAAAGATCACTAATGATGCTAAAGATATGAAATACAACAAACATGACCTAATGAAAACATTTGGAACACTGCACTCAACTGCAGAGGAAAAAAAAGACAATATACTGGGCCACAATGCAGATCTCAAGTTTTAAAGGTGTGAAATCACAGACCATTGAATCAGAGTGTATTCTCTAATTATCTTGTACAGTTGTTAGAAATCAAAACAAATTAAAAAATAACTAGAATATCTCCATGTATTTAGAAATTAATATAATACTTCCAACTAATCCAAAAGCCGAAGTCTTCTATCAATAAAAATTAGAAAACATTTTAAATGAATTATAAAAATACTACATATATCATAATTTGAGTAATACAGCTAGCTAAAATAGTGCTTAGAAGGAAATGCTTAGCCTTAAATACATGTAATTAAAAGGAAGAAACGCTGAAAAGTAGTGAACTACAAGAAATTAACAAAAGAACTACAAAAAATTTACCTTCAAAAAATAGAAGGAAGGAAAGAAAGCAGAAATCGGTGCACTAGAACACAAACATGTAATAAAAAGGATCAGTAAGATTTAAAACTTAGTTTTTTTGAAAGACTACTAAATCTCTGGTGAGACTGATAAAGGAGAAAGGGAAATAAGAAAAAGGGAAATATCAGACATAAGAAGGGAATTCTTTCCTAAAGCCAATAATATATAATTTTGTGAAGGTAAATTAAAAAGTGTGGATGAAAAAGACAACCTCTTAGGGGAAAAATTACCAAAATACTTAACAAACAGAAAACCTGAATAGGCTTAGAAAGGAGAAATCCCATTAACTAAAAACCTTTCCAAAAAGAAAATTCTCAGGACAGTTTCTCTGACAGACTGTAGCAAAAATCTGAGGAATAAAAATTCGAATCATACAAACTTTCCCAAAACAGAAAATAAGGGTCAGTTCACCTTATGAGGCTAGCATAACACTGATTTCAAATCTTGACAAGAACAATATAGACCATCTCATTTATGAACACTGACGTAAAACAAACTCTCAGGCAAAATATTAATAAATTGAACCCAGGTATAATTTAAAAAGATAATACAGTAAAACCAAATTAGGTGTATCCCAGGAATCAGATTAGGCTTAACAGGTAAATAAAATTCAATATATTAACGCACTAAGAGAAAATTCTTATGGCAATGAAAAGTTGAAAAGGAAGGCAGGCAGGCAGCATTAAATTCAAACAGAATAAAACACAAAATTGTTAGTAAATGAGATACAGCAGGGAGCTTTTTTTTTAAGTTTTTATTTTAATCACCTGGTGCTCATTATGACAAGTGCATTCCTTAATCCCCATCATTTATTTCACCCATTTCCCACCCCCACCCCCACCCCCACCCCCGGTAACCATCAGTTTGTTCTCTATAATTAAGAGTCTGTTTCTTGGTTTGTCTTTTTTTTTTCCCTTTGGTCATTTGTTTTGTTTCTTAAATTCCACACGAGTGAAATAATATAGTACATGTCTTTCTCAGACTTATTTTGCTTAGCATTATACTCTCTAGCTCCATCCATGTCACTGCAGATGGCAGGATTTCACTCTTTTTGATGGCTGAATAATATTTCATTGTATATATACACCACTACTTTAACCATTCATTCATCAATAGATGGATACTCGGGCTGCTTCCATGTCTTGGCTATTGTAAATAATGCTGCAATAAACACAGGGGTGCATGCATCCCTCTGAATTGGTGTTTTTTATATTCTTTGGGTAAATACCCAGTAGTGTGACTGCTGGATTGTAGGGTAGTTCTATTTTTAACTTTTTGAGGAAACTCCATACTGTTTTCCAGTGACTGCACGAGTCTGCATTCCCACCAACAGTGCACAAGGGTTCCTTTTGCTCCACATCCTCACCAACACCTGTCGTTTCTTGTGTTCTTGAGTTTAGCCATTCTGACAGGTGTGAAGTGATACCTCACTGTGGTTTTGATTTGCATTTACCTGACGCTAAGTGATGATGAGCATCTTTTCAAGTGTCTGTTGCTTATTTGTATGTCTTCTTTGGAGAAATGTCTGTTCATGTCTTTTGCCCATTTTTTCCATGGTCTTATTTGGTTTTTGGGTGTTGAGTTGTGCAAGTTCTTTATATATTTCAGATACTAACCCTCTATCGGACATGTCATTTGCAAATATATTCTCCCATTCGGTAGGCTGCTTTTAGTTTAGTTGACTGTTTCCTTCTCTGCGCAGAAGCTTTTTATTTTGATGTAGTCCCAATAGCTTATTTTTGCTTTTGTTTCCCTTGCCTCAGGGGACCTATCTAGAAAAAAATGTTGCTGCAGCCAATGTCAGAGAAATTACTGCCTGTGCTCTCTTCCAGGACTTTTATGGTTTCAGGTCTCATACTTACGTCTTTGGTCCATTTTGAATTTAGCTTTGTGTATGGTTTAAGACAGTTGTCCAGTTTCATTCTTTTACATGTTGCTGTCCAGTTTGCCCAACACCATTTGTTGTAGAGACTGTCTTTTTCCCATTGCATAGTCTTTCCTGCTTTGTCGAATATTAATTGACCACATAATTGTGAGTTTATTTCTGAATTTTCTACTCTGTTCCATAAATCTGTATGTCTATTTTTGTGCCAATATCATACTATTTTGATTACTATAGCTTTGTAATATAACTTGATGTCTGGAATTGTGATGCCTCCAGTATTGCTTTTATTTTTCAAGATGGCTTTGGCTATTCAAGTCTTTTTGTGGTTCCACACAAATTTTAGGATTTTTTGTTCTAGTTCTGTGAAAAATGCTGTTGGTATTTGAATAGAGATTGCATTAAATGTGTAGATTGCTTTGGGTAGTAGAGACATTTTAACAATATTTGTTCTTCCAATCCATGAGCGTGGAATGTCTTTCCATTTCTTTGTGTTGTCTTCCATTTCTTTCATTGGTGTTTCATAGTTTTCAGAGTACAGGTCTTTCACCTCTTTGGTTAGGTTTATTCCTAGATATCTTATTTTGGTGCAACTGTAAATGGAATGGTTTTCGTAATTTCTCTTTCTGCTGCTTCATTATTGGTGTACAGAAATGCAACAGATTTCTGTAGACTGATTTTGAGCAGAGAACTTAACAAAAGCAAAACAAAAAGAAAACCTTCAGCAAATGTACTTAGGAGTGAAATGTTAAAAGCTTTCTCTTTGAGATCAGGAACAAGACAGGGAGAGCAGCCCTGTGATGATGCAGTGTTCTATTTCTTGACCTGGGTAATAAATTCATGTGTGTTTACAATAACATATTAAGGTCTTCATTTAACCTTTTATGTACAATCTAGGATATGTGTTACGGAAAAAAGGGAAGAAATATTTGGAGATGAACAAAAGGCTGATTAAGACTATCATCAAAGCTCAGCAACTCTGTAGGTCCTAATTTTCCCCTATTATGATTAATTTCAAACCAATTAACATTTATTGGGCTTATAAGACATTGTCCAATCTGGCAACATGAATTATTAACCTTAAAGATGTTTGCAGCCTATCATCTAGTAACTCCATTATCTATGAACCCATCTTAAGGAAAAAGGCCAAGATAAAAAGAAATCCATAATGTGCTAAGATGTTCATTGCACACATGAAAATAAAATGGAAAAACAACTAAATAACCAACTACAGGGAATAGTTAAAAATAATTCTTACAGTGGGATTATTATACAGTCAATAAGAATAAGATTTACAAAAGAGTCTAAGAAATGTATATAACCTTATTTTTTTTAATTGGAAATATATACACACAAACATTATGTGTACTGTGACTAAGGGGGATATATCTTACGCACAGAAAAAAGACAAAATAAGAAGGAGGGAGAGAGGGGTTGGGGAGACAAAAGTTATATTATTTTTCTTTATATGATGAGCTTATGGATATTATCTGTACTTTTTATTTTATTCCTGAATTTCCTGTAATGACTATATAAAGCTTTAATAATGGGTATGTAAGAACTGAAGAAAATAATCACAAACCTAATGTATCTTATTTTAATTACTTCAAAATGTAACTAAAATTTCAATTTTTATCTCAGTCTGATTTTATTCAGGTAAACTATTTTCTAACAGTTAAACTGTGTAAGTCTATAATTTGCCAATTATTTAAAAATAATTTCTAATTATATGTAGTGTTTTAAATCATAGAACCTTAAAAATAATAATAATTAGATCTCCAAAGATCCTGGCCATAATTCTAAACCAGTTTGCTCCTAACAGCTAAAAGAGAAAATGATCTATAAACAGGCTACAAGCAGTCAATTCTGTAAAAGAAAAATGATGATTAGTCTCTGAATAAAAGATTATTCTGGCTCCTCACTTTCTTGAGCAACCATTTTCAACCTCAGCTTTGCCAACATCCTGGTATTTTCTGACCAGCTGCGAGATATGTCTCAAGTAATCTGTTATCAATCATAAAGTATAAATGTGTTTAATGCTTATCATTAGAAATAATAATAAACTGAAGCGAGCGTAAGATCAGCCCTATACGACTTAACATAGTTTGCATTCCAGTATACTTTAATGAGAGGGAACGAACACAGTAGAGATAAATCCTACATTTTGGGAATTCCACATTCACTTATTCAATACTTACTGAGCATCTATTAGAGGCCAGGAAGTAAAGGCACCTTGCAAACAATAGAAACAGAACTGAAAACTATTAGGTCATAGGGTTAAACGTAACTGTCATTTTACAATTTAAAGCTTTTAGTAGACTAACCCAATCCTACTTTTCACTACTTGCCAGCATAAACTTTGTTCCTCTAGTTCTGATTTTCTTCTAGAACATTCTAGCCTTCCCTGCTGCCAAACCTCTGCTTGAGCTGCTCCCCAGCCTAAGCGCTTTTTGTTCATTTACAAGCACCTGTAGAATGCTCACCATGGCTAGGCACTGTGCTTGGAATGACAGAAGGAAAAAGCCTTTTCTATCTTTTCTAATCTTTGAAGCCTGGGTTGAGTCCCACTTCTTTGTCACAGAATTACTCATTATCCTCTCCATACTCCGAATGTTGTAACTGTTACTATCCAACACAGTGGCTCCCAATCTCTAATTTAAGAAACCATTTTTAATATCAAAATGTTTCATGAATCTTATTCTCACTCCTCAGGTGATAGCATCTGGTCCCATGGCCCCAAATACCATCCATACACTGATAACTTCCAAACATGTACATCCAGCTCCTTGAACTCCTAATAGATATGCCTATTCAACGTCTCCACTTGAATATCTGATAGGTATCTCAAACATAGCTGCATCCAAAACAAAACTCCTGATTTACATCTCCAAACCTGTGTTCCACCTACCCCCTACCCCACAGCCCCATCTTAGTAAAAGGTGCCACCTTTCACCCAGTTGCTCGTGTTGAAAAACCTAGGAGTCATCCTTTACTTCCCTTTCCCTCACACTCCACGTCTAATCCATCAGTAAATCCTAGTTATTCTCCTTTTTCTTCTTTAAAGATTTTATTTATTTAAAGATTTATTTTTTATTTTTTATTATTAATCTACCAATAGATCCAAGTTATTCTACCTCTTCTTCTTTAAAGATTTTGTTTGTTTATTCTCTCCTTATTTAAGGAGAGAGAGAGTGCAAGTGAGGGAGGGGCAGAGGGAGAGAATCTCAAGCAGACTCCAGGTTGAGTGTGGAGCCTGACACGGAGCTTGATCTCATGAACTTGAGATCATGACCTGAGCCAAAGTCAAGAATTGGACACAACCAACTGAGCCACTCTGGTGCCTCTCTACTTTCTAAGTATATTACAAATTTGACCACTTCTTTGCTCCTCCATCACTACTATCTTCTCTAAGCAGCACATTTCCAACCTAGATTACTGTAAGATTTTCCTAACTGGTTTTCCTGCTTCATTCTTGCCTTCAATTTTCAACATACAGTTGGAGTAATCCTTCAAAAAAAACCCCCAAAAACATGTCAAATCTGGATATTCCCATGCTTAAAACACTTTAATGATTTCCATTTCACTCAGAGTAAAATCGAGTCTTTAAATGACCTTCAATGCCTACTTGATCTAGCCTCTGCTGGTCCTACCAACTGTCCTACCACTCTCCCCTTCACTCACTCTACTTCAGCCACACTGGCCTCCCTGTTGTTCTTTTTTTTTTTTTTCTTTTCTTTTCTTTTTTTTTTTAATGATTTTTTTATTATATTATGTTAGTCACCATACAGTACATCCCCGGTTTCCGATGTAAGGCTCAATGATTCATTATCCCTGTTGTTCTTCCCACATGTCAAACACACTTCCATCTCAGAAGGTGCCGCTCCCTTGACCTGAACACTTTCCCTCAGATAGCTCCAGGGCTTACTCCCACCACTTCCTTCAGGTCTCTCAGCTCAAAGGGCTTCTCAAAAAGTCCTTCCGTCACCAACCTATCTAAAGTAGCATCCTGTTACTCTCTTATACACTGAAACTTTTATTTATATCAAAGCCTATTAACTATCGTGTGTGTCTGTGTGTGTGTGTTCACATGGATAATGTTTATTGACGGCATCCCTAACCAACATTTACACTCAGAGAGAGCAGAGCCTTGGTTTTGTTCACGACTGTTGCCACATTATGTGCACACAGCAGACCCTCAAGAATATTTATTGGATGAATGATGATTATTGCTTTTGGTTTTGTTGAGAAAATAATGAAAAATACACTACTAGAATTCAGGAAGGCTTTCAAATGAATTTATACTCTATTAATAATCATAAAAGCATTATATACATGCTTTGGTGGTAGGAATACAATGTACATGATTCAGGGTTCAATAACAACGAAGGAATAGGGCCTTCTTATAATTCTCTATCCCTTCCCACATCCTTCCTATGTCATTCATTAATTCTTTTTTAAAGATTTTATTTACTTACTTGGCAGAGAGACAGAGAGAGAGCACAAGCAGGCAGAGCAGCAGGCAGAGGAAGAGGGAGAAGCAGACTCCCCACTGAGCAGGGAGCCCGATGTGGGGCTCAATCCCAGGATCTTGAGATCATGACCCGAGCAGAAGGCAGACGCTTAATCAACTGAGCCACCCAGGCACCCCATCATTAATTTTTTCCATAAATGGTTACTGTGTACCTTTAAGCCACAGTATTCTAGACATTAATACAAAAATAACTAAGACAAGGTAATGCATTGAGACATATAAAAATAATACTTATAGACTATGACATACACTAGGGATACAAATATAGATCATAAAACTGTGGCACAACGGGAAGTAATCGACATTTTAGGGGTAAGTGTTTAGGTGGTTAGGGCAAGTTTTAGTAGTGATGATACTCAACAAACACTCATAAAATGAAACAACAGAAGGTATTCTTCAGTTTACTTTACATGTGAAATGAGGGTTTTAAGTCTTAAAAAGTGCTGCTGTAATTTGCTACTATGAGATAAGCTAGGCTTAGAATGAAACCAGAACAAGGGGAGTGACAGAGCTGAACGGATCACAGAGAAACTGAGCCAAGTCCTTGATGATTTCAGGCTGGATGAAGCCTTAGGTAAAGTTTAGCTACAAGATCTAATCATTCCCTTTATTGTTTAAGCAGTGTGAATTTGGTTTTCTGTCACTTGCAATATAAGAATACAAATGAACTTCTACGAATTCTTTCAAAAAGCAAAGCATTTGCTTATTTCAGGGTGTAGGGCCACTACTGGCATTTCTGAAGGGATGAATCTTTGTTTTGTGGGAGACATCACAGGACTTTCAGTATATGTGACTTCTACCCACCAATTGTCAGTAGGTCCTCACAACCACTGTGACAACCAAAAATGTCCCTATATATTTTCCAAATGCCTCCCACCCCCAAGGGAAAAACAAATCTATTTTCTAATAGTTTTATATGTACCCATTTCTCTCAGTGGTTCCACCAGGTACACATAAATGTACTTAACATCAACTTTAGGGGTAACTGGGTGATGGACATTAAGGAGGGCACGTGATGTAATGAGCGCTGGGTGTTATATAAGACCAATGAATCAATGAACTCTACCTCTGAAACTAGTAATACACTGTACGTTAATTAATTAAATTTTAATTTAAAAAAAGAAAAATATCAACCTTAGAAGAACAGTTACACATCACTCAAATGTCTTAATTTTACAAAATCCAAGTTTAATCAGTCATTTACGACTATCTCAATGTTTAGCCAAAATCCCATGTATAGCTTACATCAACTCTTGGGGTAAGCAGTGCTGTAAGTCTGCTCCTACTATTGGAAAATTTTTATTTATTTAAACTTACTTCTCTATAAAATACTAGAGAGACATGTCACTGATATTGTTGGTCACCTTCCCCTCAGCCATTCACCTAACTTCCTCCTAGACTGAAATGTCAGATAATGGTTTTTCCAGCCCCCTCGCAAGTAGGACATGAACATGCCAGGATGACATCTGACATACGGCTTCTGTGAAAGGTTTACTTGCCTAATCAAGAGACTGGAGGGCAAACTTCCTCCTATCTTTGGTGGCCGCGTGAGAAGGTGATTTCCGGAGCAGAAAGAGTAATGTGCAACAGTAAGAGGATGAGCCTGAGCAAAAAGATCAGCACACTGAGGATAAAGAAGAAAAGCACCTAGATCCTTGATACAGCGTCACTGTACAGCTACACTGACTGACCAGCAATCCTCCAACTCTGGACTTCTTTTTATGTGAAATACAGTTTACTGCTGGTCGGTATTATGTAACCCAAGGCCAAACTAATACAAGATATACTCAAGATCTGAAAGCCGCTGGAAGTGGGAGAACCAACATGACTGCAGGGTTAGAGTGGGTGGCTGGGAGAAAGCTGTGTACAAAAGACAAATCAGAAGCAAGAGAAACATATACACACATGCACATGTAAACACACTAGGTGAGGGCAGGTGGATTAAAATCAAATTCCACCTGATTCTGTTTGGTAGGAGGCAAGCTTATGATAGTACATCTAAGATACACAGCAAGCAATGCCGGTGGGAAGTCAAGTTACAGAACGGGAAACATCCACACAAAAGTGATGATTTATGCCATTAAAAATAGGGTACAACCGCTAAGAGAACACAGTGAAAAGTGCAGAGATCCTTGAGTACACTGGTTACCACTTGTCATTCTAGTTGAGGTTCATCCACCCGTGAGGCCAATTAGAATCCCACCCCTCTTGACAAAGATATTGTGACAGACTTGGCAGCATGACCTTCTCCATTTGTTCTATCAGAATGGAGGTTAGGACTTCTGGGAAAAGCCTAGAAGAGAATTCTCTCTCCCTTTGGAAATAAAGGAGGCTATCACATGAACATTGCTGATAGTTGTTTTTTTTGTTTTGTTTTGTTTTGTTTTTTACTAGGAGGGAAGCCAGTCAAAGCATAAAGCCCAAACTGGAGGACAAAGTTGAGATAATAGCAGAAAATGGAGCTTCAGCCCTGATGACATAAGCCTGTTTTTGAAGCCAATTCTCTCTATGCACTTGCCAATTATATAAGCCAATACATTCTTTTTGCTTTTAAAACAAGTTTGCATCCTAACTAATGTGGGAACCACTATGTTTTGGGGGAAGAAGTGCAGGAAATGTGAAAAAACTTTCAGAGACATAAGAGAAACAGGGCATACAATGCAGAAGAACCAAGAAATCAGATAATCTTATTCCCACAGAGTATATTTCACCAGTGATCCTAGGAAACCAAAGATAACCGAGGAAAGACCATTAGATTTGGTGACTAGGAGATCATAGGTGACTTTTAAAGTAGCAATTTCAGTGCTGAAATGGTAAAGTAAGTCAGAGTGCAAAGGAAACAATAATTTATATTAATTAAGAACTCCATAATGTACCAAACACTTGGGTGAACATTTAACATGTGTTAAACTCCTTCAATTATGACTCTGTAAGCAAGTTTAACGTTCTATTTTACAGATAAAGAATACAGTGAGTAGTAACTTGCCCACAGCCACACAGCCACTAAGTGGTTTTAAAAGACTTCAAACCCAGATTTATCGGGCTCAAAAGTCCATGTTCTTCCTACTACACCAGGCTCCTGGAATCAAAGAATAAAAATACAATGACACAGCAGGCTCAAAATTCAGACTCGCCTACCTGAGTTGCACAGCACACAGCACTGTATTTGGCAGCCTTGACATAGAAGCATATACATAGGCTAAAGAGGAAGAGACTGAAGAAGGAATGATAAAGGACAGTTTGACAGAAAGACAGGCAGGAATGATTGTGGACACATCTGGAGGGGACTACTCTTGAAAAAGGGGAAGGACATTCTTCCCCTGAGATAGGAGTAGATAAGGAAATGATACTGAGGATAAAAAGAATATACCTCAGACAGTTGAGATTTTTCTCAGGAAAGGAAGAGATTATTATTTGCTATAAAAACCTTCAGGAAATGATACAGAAAGACAGTCAGCATTAAAGACCCAGCAGACAGCAGAGCACCAACTGGTATGAAAACTAACCAATACCTGCACGTAACTGTCTCTTGTATCCTTCAGGAGCTCAGGGGTCAAACTGAAAGAGCTAGTGATGAGGCTTATTCTGGACTGGGGACTAGAAAGGTAAATCTACAGAAAATAAAGCATTCTAGGGCATTAATGAGAGCTTAGTAAAAACCGATGACAGTGGGATCCTGGTTTAGAGAGGCAAATGAAATCAGCAGCAGGCTAATGGGTTGGATAAATAGAGAGACAAAGAGGGGTTCATAAAGACAGCGTGTGTGAGAGAGAAAACAGGTTCCCTAAAAGCGGAAGAGTAAGGGATTTTAATAAGTTTGTAATCAGAGATGTGTTTTGACACAACCCTTCAAATTATTTTGCCAGAGGCAGAGAGCCATTGACTGGAGCTCAGCAGTACTACTATCCCTTCAGTCAAAAGCACAGAATTGAGAGATAACCCCCTCTAAAAATGTACAGCCCTTGACTGTAGAAAAATGAAGGCTGAAAACAAACAAATGGACAAACTAGCCCATACAGGAATCAAACATAAAAATATCTCCCCTTTTTTTGAACTAAACAATTCTATCTCTAAATTTAAGAAATTAAAAAAATCTTTAAAAAAGGAAATTCATTAAGAGATCAAAGTCTACAACAAAGGGAAAGACAGATTATGTGTCATGAGGCAAAATGAAAAGTAAACAAATCTGTCAGGCCAATTATACAGCCCACATACTAAAGAATGTTAGTACAGAATTCCAAAAGGGCAAGGATAGTTTGTCCTTTAATAACTTGGGACAGCACCTAGCATAGCTTCAACAAAATATTACTCAATTTAATGTTAATAAAATAGTCCACCCACTTGCAATCTCAAAGGAGAAGCTATCATTTATATCTATAATCTCAGTTTTACAGTTTTGGGGCTTTTGAGAAATTATCCAACTACTTCTCTCTCCCTTTGGAAGTAAATGACAAAGACTATCACATGAACGTTGCTGATAGCCATCTTTTTACTAGGAGGGAAGCCAGTCTGAGCACGAAGCCCAAACAGGAGGACAGAGTTGAGATAACTGCAGAAAAACAGAAAATATGGGAGAAACAGACATGGCAACTTCCTCCACTACCACTTCAATCCTGCAGCTTGCATTTATCAACTCTGGCAAGACACCAGGTTATTTAGGACAGTTTCTTACACCATTAGTTCTGAGTACCCTTGCCCTAGTAATGAAAGAAGAACTGAGACTGGCACAGCCTAAATTTTGCAGAAAATATCAAGTCCTACAGCGACTGTTAAGTAGCAGCAGCAACAATCGAGAATCCAAGAAATTTGAGGAGTTCTGAGTTTAAAAAGCTTTTCTCCATTTTAGTCCTTTCTAAATAAAACAAAGAGCTTGTACAATACGGGATTCTAAAGCTTCCCTGGGCAATTTAAGCTAAATAAAATAAACATCTAAATAAAAGATACTCCGCCACACTAAATAAAAGAATATATCACTTAACCTTCCTTGTGCTATTACGTATCTTACATTCACAAAGCCTTCTTTTTTAAAAACGAACACTTCCCAATTCTTCCACTAGATCTAGAAAACGTAAGCCCCCGCCTTAAAAGTTCGGAGACCAAAGGTTTACTATAGTCACAGGTTAATTTCCATGAACGATCATCTGCATCACAGGCACCATTCCCTACTTTGCAGGAGTTCAATGAGCCAAGTCCAACTCTTCAAACGACCCGTCTCCTGGGGACTTGATTCCCTCATTAAGGTGAAGCTTTTTCTTTGTAACTCTAGATACGAGGCTACCGGGTATTCTTCCCAGAACTTTTAAAGGAAGCAAGAGGGTCGAAACCAGGAAGATGGGGAGGCGACTAAAATAGGAGGGGCAACGACCCACCCACCTAACGCAAAGGAGAGACCGCTTGGACGTGTAAAGCTTCACCAGGAGCCGGGAAAGGTGCGGAAGGCAGCAGGCGTCGCGACCCCCACCCACCGTGTGAGAATGGAGGGCTTGCAAAGCCAGGGTCCAGCTGGAGGCCTGAAAGGGGGCGCAGGGCGGGGAGGGGGTGGGACGTGGAGACAAGAGAGCGGCAGAGTCCGGCCGAGCACCATTAGGGTCTAGAGCAGCGGGACAAAACCGCCAGTGCTTGCGCCTCACTCACCTGCCAGACGCTCGCCCCGCGGCCAGAAGTACGGACGCCGCCTGGGCGCTTCCTCTCCTTCGGGACACAGCCGCCGCCGCCGCCGGAGCTCCAGGACCCGACAGTAGAGGGGGGTGCAGAAGCAGGCAAAGCGGCGACCGGACCCGAGCCCAGAGAGCCGTACATAGGGGGCACCGGGGGTCGGGGAAGGCAACTCTGTGGGTCACCTCCCTCAGCAGTAACTAACAACGCTTCCCGGGAACAGCATCGTGCCAGCCTCCGCCCGCTGCTCCCGGGCCTTCGCCCGCAGCTCCCCCCAGCAGCGGCCGGGTTTCCGGCGGCCACACTCCGCCCCCTTGCTACTAGGCCTCCGCCATCTTGTTGGAGGCGGGAAGAATGCGGCGCGCATGCGTGCGCGGGAATCGCCGGCGTCCTCCAGCCTCGCCGGGAGGGGCTGGAATGCGCAGTCGCTCTGCCGCAGCGCGCGGACCGTGGGTTCCTCGCGGTCCGGTGTCTTGCGCGCTTGCTACTTGGGAAGCCGAGTCTCGGTCGCCAGATCTACTCTCTTTTCTTTGGGTAGCGGCCGAATTAATAAAACCCTTCTGCATACCCATAGTCAGTTATTCAGCAAACACCTGTCCAGCGCCTACAATATGAAGCGTCCTTGGCTGGGTGCTGATGATAGATTGATAAAACCTGGCTCCAGCCCTTAAGGAACTCATAACCCAGTGAAAAAGACGCAGATAAACGAGTAATTCCCCAAATTCTTGTTTTGTAGCTGCGCACCACCTGCTCTCCCTCGAACTCCCCCCACCCCCATTTTAATTCAAAGCATACCTATTCTGGAAAGTCCTCGTTTGTCTCAGTTTTACCTGTTCTTTACCTTTAATGACCTCTCTAGCTTAATTTCATTCAACATTAAATCAACAAATAATACTTGAGTTTCTATTATATACTTGATAATGTCCTAGGCTCCAGAAGTAGAAATATATACTCATGGAACTTACATTCTAGGAGGAAAGAATGGACAATAAAAGACAAATCACAGAATTAATGTTTCATAGTGATAAGGGATGGGAAGAGAGCGAACCACCAAAAGATGAAGGAGACTGAAGGGCGGCAATTAGCAGTCTCTCTCCGGAGATGACATCTGATCTGAGGTCTGGTTGACCGTAGGGGCCAGGAGCCAAGAGAAGAACTGGGTCAGAGCCTTCCAGGCAGAGAGAACAACAAAAGCAGGGGCCTGAGGTGGGAATGAGACCAGCAGGTAAGAGGGACAAGGAGAATAGGTGGCATGGACAGTGGGAGGAGATGAGGTCAGGGAGAGGCAGTTAGGTAGGGGATTGAGGCCATGATAAGAGTTGGATTTTACTACAAGGGTCCTGTCTACCTTGTTGACACTGTCCCAACTGCTTTTCAAACACGAATACTTCCTGACTGTCTATGCTTTGCACCTGCTGATCCCACAGTCTTGAAGATCCTTACTATTGTTCTTCACATGCCCAGCTTGTCATCTTTCAGGTTTCAGCATTAATTGTCACCTCAGAAAGGCCATCCTTCCTAAGCTAGGTCTCCCTCCTGCTCTCCAGTTAGTTTCCAATATTGCACCTGATAATTTCTTCCATGGCATTCAACATTTTTGTTTTTCTTTTTTTTTAAAGATTTTATTTATTTATTGGACAGAGAGAGACACAGCAAGAGCGGGAACACCAGCAGGGGGAGTGGGAGAGGAGAAGCAGGCTTCCCCTGGAGCAGGGAGCCCGATGCCAGGCTCGATCCCTCATGACCTGAGCCGAAGGCAGATGCTTAACGACTGAGCCACCCAGGCGTCCCAACATGTTTCTTTTTCTATTTCACCCATCCCCCCACCCACCTCTCTGGCAACCTAGTTTGTTCTCCGTATTTAAGAATCTGTTTTTTGGAGGCGCCTGGGTGGCTCCTTTGGTTAAGCATCCAACTCTTGATTTTGGCTCAGGTCATGACCTCAGGGTGGTGGGATCAAGCCCCAATTGAGCCCCACAACATGCTCTGTACTCAGCGTGGAGGCTGCTTAAGGTTATCTCGCTTCTTCTCCCTCTCTACTCATGCGCATGCTCTCTCTCTCTCTCTCAAAGAAAAAAAATCTGTTTTTTTGGCTCTTTTGTTAAATTGTTTTGTTTCTTAAATTCTACATAAGTGAAATCATGCGGTATTTGTCTCTGACTTCCTCACTTAGTATTATACCCTCTGTGTCCATCCATGTTGTTGCAAATGGCAAGATCTCATTCTTTTTTAATAGCTGAGTAATATTCCATTTTATATATATCAGACATCTTTATCCATTCATCTATGGATGAACATTTGGGTGGCTTCCATTTCTTGGCTATTGTAAATAATGCTGCAATAAACACAGGGGTGCACATATTTTTTCAAAATAGTGTTTTTGCTTTCTTGAGGTAAATACCCAGTAGTGGAATTACTGAGTCACATGGTGGTAATTCTATTTTTAATTTTTTGAGGAACCTTCATACTGTTTTCACAGTGGCTGCCAGTTGGCATTCCCACCAACTGTGCAGGAGGGTTCTTAAATCTCCACATCCTCACCAACACTTGTTATCTCTTGTCCTTTTGATTTTAGCCCTTCTGACAGGTGTGAAGTGTTTTATCATTGTGGTTTTGATTTGCATTTCCCTGTTGATTAGTGATGTTGAGCATCTTTTCATGTATCTGTTGGGCATCTGTATGTTTACTTTGGAAAAAATGTCTATTCAGGTCCTCTGCCCATTTTTAAATTGGATTATTTGTGGTTTTTTGCTTTTGAAGTGTATAAGTTCTTTATATATTTTGGATATTAGCCCCTTAGGGATATATCATTTGCAAATATCTTCTGTCATTCAGTAGGTTGCATTCTCATTTTGTTGATGGTTTCCTTCACTGTAAAAAGCCTTTTATTTTGGTGTAGTCCCAATAGTTTAACTTTTTGTTTCCCTTGCCTGAGGAGACATATCTAAAAAAATGTCTTTATAGCTGATGTTAAAAAAATCACTGCCTATGTTTCCTTCTAGGATTTTTATGGTTTTAGGTCTCACATTTAAGTCTTCAATCCATTTTGAGTTTACTTTTGTGTATGGTTTTATTCTTTTGCATGTAGCTGTCCAGTTTTCCCAGCACCATTTGTTGAAGAGACTGCCTTTTTTCCCCATTGTATATTCTTGCCTCCTTTGTTGTAGATTAATTGACCATATATGGGTTTATTTCGGAGCTCTCTCTTCTGTACCATTGATTTATGTGTCTGTTTTTGTGCCCGTACCATACTGTTTTGATTACTACAGCTTTGTAGTATAACTTGAAATCTGGAATTGTGATCCCTCCAGTTTGAGGTTCTCTCTCAAAAATTGCTCTGGGTATACAGGGTCTTTTGTGGTTCCATACATATTTCAGTATTGCATGCTCTAGTTCTGTGAAAAATGCTGGTATTTTGATAAAGATTGCATTAAATTTGTAGATTGCTCTGGGTAGTATGGACATTTTAACAATACTGGTTCTTCCAGTTAATGAGCGTGGGATGTATTTCCGTATGTTTTTGTCACCTTCAGTTTCTTTCATCAGTGTCTTATTGTTTTTGGAGTACAGGTCTTTCACCTCTTTGATAAGTTTATTCCCAGGTATTTTATTATTTTTGGTACAATTGTAAAGTGTTTTTTTTAATTTCTCTACCTGCTACTTCATTATTAGTGTATAGAAATGCAACAGATTTCTGTATATTAATGTTGTATCCTGTGACTTTACTGAATTCATTCATCAATTCTAGTAGTTTTTTTGGTGGAGTCTTCAGGGTTTTCTGTATGTAGTATTATGTCATCTGCATGTAGTGAAAGTTTTACTTCTTCCCTACCAGTGTGGATGTCTTTTATTTTTGTTGTTGTTGTTGCCTGATTGCTGTTGCTAGGACTTCCAGTACTATGTTGAATAGAAGTGGTGAGAGTTCACTCCTTGAAACATACAACCTTCCAAAACTGAATCGGAAAGAAATAGAAAACTTGAACAGATCCATTGCCAGCAATGAAATTGAATCAATAATCAAAAATCTCCCAGCAAACAAAAGTCCAGGACCAAATGGTTTCACATGTGAATTCTATCAAACATTTAAAGAAGAATTAATACCTATTCTTCTCAAACTATTCCAGAAAATAGAAGAGGAAGGACAACTTCCATATTCATTCTACAAGGCTAGCATTACCCTGATACCAAAATCAGATAAAGACACTACAAAAAACCCACAAAACTACAGGCCAGTATCTCTGATGAACATAGATGCAAAAATCCTCAACAAAATATTAGCAAACCAAATCCAACAATACACTCAAAAAAATCATTCATCATGATCAAGTGGGATTTATTCCAGGATGTAAGGATGGTTCAATATTCACAAATCAATCAGCGTGATACAAGAGAAAGGATAAAAGCCATGTGATCATCTCAATGGATGCAGAGAAAGCATTTGACAAAGTATTCATTCATGATAAAAATCCTCATCAAAGTAGGTCTAGAGGGAACACACCTCAACGTAATAAAGGCCATATATGAAAACCCACAGCTAACATCTTCTCAATGGTGAAAAACAGAGCTTTTCCTCTATGATCAGGAACAAAACAAAGATGTCCACTCTCACCACTTCTTTTCGACACATTGTTAAATTATATCTTTATTGTTTCTGCACTGTCCCACTAAATTGTGAACTCCATGAGGAGTGAAGATGTTCTGTTTACCAATGACCACCCTGTGCTTAGCACCATGCCTGGCATGGGTGGTCACTCAATAAGTGTTTGTTGAATTAATGAAAGTTTGTCAGCACCTCGGTCGTCAGTGGCATTCAACATTGTTTTTCACTTGTTAGTTTTTAAAATTAAATGCAAGTTGGGGCACCTGGGTGGCGCAGTCGTTAAGCATCTGCCTTCGGCTCAGGGCCTCATCCCAGGATTCTGGGATCAAGCCCCACATCGGGCTCCTCTGCTGGGAGCCTGCTTCTTCCTCTCCCACTCCCCCTGCTTGTGTTCCCTCTCTCACTGGCTGTCTCTCTCTGTCAAATAAATAAATAAAATCTTCAAAAAAAATTTAAAAAATTAAATTAAATTAAATGCAAGTCATTTCCTATTTATATGTCTCCTCAACTAGATTACAAATAGGAACTTTAGAAGGGAGGGGCGGAGAAAGAATAAAATGGAGAAGAGTAGGTGATGATGGGGCAGTGGGCAGATTGTATTGCATATGTTTGCAGGACTGAGAAAAGGAAGACTTCAAATTTTTTTTAATTTTTTTTGTTTTTTAGATTTTATTTTTATTTATTTGACAGAGAGAGAGAGAGAGCACAAGCAGGGGTGGGGGGGAGCGGCAGGCAGAGGAAGAGGGAGAAGCAGGCTCACCAAGCAGGGAGCCTGATGTGGGGCTCGATCCCAGGACCCTGGGATCATGACCTGAGCCGAAGGCAGATGCTTAACAACTGAGCCACCCAGGCGCCCCGGAAGACTTCAATTTAATGGAATGCCTATTTCATGTGCTGTGCATTACGCTAGGTACTTAATCCTCACCATAGCCCTGCTAGGTAGTTATCCTTATTTTGATGCATAGAAAAAGTCAGATTAAGTCACTTGCTCAAAGTCACATATTAAGAGGTGGTACTGACCCTAAAGCCCATGCTCTGCCTATCTAGAGAAACTGGATTTGGAGATGGGACTATTTGGTGATTTGACTCTGTGTCATTAGCATGCTTTCATTAGAGACTTCAGCTACTGCCCTTTATGAATCCTGTTATATTGCTATTCTCGTAGGCTCTCAACAAAGGGCCTGATTGGAAATTGCTGTCATTCTTTTCTTTTGAACTGGAGCAGAGCTCATTTTACCATTTCCTTTTCATGTTCTTTTTTAGAAATTTGTATTTCTTTTTATTAATACGTTCTATATGTTTCATCGAAGGAAAAAGAGAGAGAGATACCAGAAAAATGGGTGCATATCCTAACTGCTAGCTGCATCCCCTTGGTTAGGCCTCTTCCTGTACGGCTAGCTCTCTCATCTAGGTCCCAAGTAATACTTTATACATCAAAGACAGTTCTCTGGCAAAGAATGACAGGCTCACCACAACAATCACTTATCCCATTTACTCATCAGAATTATATACCATCATTTCCCTCTAAACAGGATAGCTGCCTCAGGATAGCTGGGGAGAACTACAGGGAAGGATGGGGCTGCTATCTTATATCTGGGGCCATTCAGTCCTTGTGTAAGGGAAGTAATAGACTGTAACCCATGATAATATACACTTGTCAACTCAACCCAGTTAGTCCATATGCAAGCCCAGTAGTCGGTGGGAATACATACCTGAAAAGACTCTCTCACCTCCTACCTCACTGTAGTGTAATTCTTCCTTGGAATAAATCCCAGACACAAGACGATGTCTTCAGATTCTGTGGTATTCTCTCCTCTTATGGTGACCATCTGCTATGGGTTGCCCTCCCCCCACCCCACAAAAAAAGGCTATGTTGAAGTCCTAACCTCCAGTACTAAAGAATATGAACTTATTTGGGAACAGGGTCATTGCATATATAATTAAGTTACAATGAGGTCATACTGGAGTAGGATGGACCCCTAATCCCATAGCTAGAATCCTCATAAGAAGACCGCCACATGAAGGAAGAGACACGCAGGCAGAGAGCGGTGTGGTGACAAAGGGAGAACTACAGGCCAGGAAACACGAAAGATTGCTGGCAAACCACCAGAATTCAGGAAAGGCAAGCAAGAATTTCCCCACAGGATGGGGTACCTGGGCGGCTCAGTTGGTGAAGCATCTGCCTTCAGCTCAGGTCATGATCCCGGGGTCCTGGGATGGAGCCCCATGTCGGGCTCCCTGCTCAGTGGGGAGCCTGCTTCTCCGTCTGCCTGCCCCTCCCCCTGCTTGTGCTCTCTCTCTCAAATAGATAAATAAAATCTTAAAAACAAACAAAAAACAAAAACAAAAAAAGAATTTCCATACAGGTTTCAGAGGGAGGATGGCCCTGCCACCTTGATTTCAGACTAATGGCCTCTAGACCTATGACAATAAACTTCCATTCTTCTAAGCCACCCAGTTTGTAGCCCTTTGTTGCAGCAGCCCTAGAAATGAATACATCATCTTATATATATTGCAGGGCTAAAATCCAAGGATGGGCAGCGGGGGGGGTCTGGGCTACTGTCCCAATTTGGCAGCAAACCAGCAGTGAGACCTTAGGCTAGTCGCTCCACCCCACTGAGCAAGCTTCCTCATCTGTGTGAACAGGGATAATGACAGCTGCTGTGCCTACCTCAGAGATCTGCAGTGATAACTAACAAGTCTTCCTCCAGAGATGTGCTGACCAAGATGGCCTGACAGCTACTGAGAAACAATTATGTAAAAGACAGTGCTCCTGCCATGCAGAATTTCACACTCTGGCTGAAAGGCCTTTTCCTATGTAAGATAACTAGCACAGGCCAAGTGCCAAGTGTGTGTTTTGGACCTGATTCCCTACTGATATCAAAAGGAGGAGGGATCTGTGGCCTGGGGTGGAGAAGAGAGCCTTTCTGAAGGACCTGGGCTGAAAAAGGATTGATTAGAAGAATATTGGATATCGGCAGGATGTTCAGGAACAATACTCGACATTATGCCCAGAAGTAGTCCCAAGAAACCACCCCTGCAGCCACTGTGGGGGTACAGATACCAAAACTAGGACCACCAATACCACTTACCCTAGACACTGGCTGGTGCCACTCCCACCTGGAAACTAGATACAGTCTCTATTGCTGCCACTACTCTCAATAGAACAGAGGGTCACTGTGACTTAACCACACTTGCTGTCAGTACCAAGCCTGGGGACAAATGATTGACATAGCCCAGTCATATGTTAATAGTCTAGCTTAATGCTGTCCAATAGAAATATAGTGCAAGCCAAGCCACATACAAAATCCTAAATTTCCTAGTAGCTACATCAAGAAAATCATAGAAAAAAAGTTAAATTAATTTTAATAATATGTTTTATTTAACCCAACGTATCCAAAATAGTACCATTTCAACATATGATGCTAGCTGCATTTCAAGGGTTCAATAGCTATGTGGCCAGGGGCTATCATATTTGATGGTATAGCTTTAACAGGGAGCCCAGCAAAATAAGTGTGTGGACTTGTGATTTCCACAGTGAGAGGTGGGCTCTGCCTCATAAGGAAGGCCGTTTCCCTAACACAGGAAGGGGGTTCAGATGCAATCTTGTGGATGAAAGATACACTTGAACAAAAACCAAAACTGGATTATAGAAAAAAATGAAGGACTTTTATTATTAATTTTAATGTGTAGTGACTGGGAGCCACTGGTGTTTTCTGAACTGGGGAAGTACTTTGAAAAGTTTAAGAAAGTTACCATACAGATGTAGATATCACTTTAAGAACACTAGATTGGATTTAGGAGTCCTGGATTTTAGTTATACTTCCTACCTGTGAAGCCTTAGGCAAGCTGCCTCTATGAATCTTCTCTTGTTCAGAAATGGGGATGATGCGGCGTTACGGGATCGAGCCCCACATCAGGCTCCTCCGCTGGGAGCCTGCTTCTTCCTCTCCCACTCCCCCTGCTTGTGTTCCCTCTCTCGCTGGCTGTCTCTATCTCTGTCAAATAAATAAATAAAATCTTTAAAAAAAAAAAAAAAGAAATGGGGATGATGATCTCTATCTCTCAGGCTTGTGAGGATTCAATGAGATAATGTATGTGAAAATGCACAACAGCTAGCAAGCACTCAATAGGTTTTTTTTTTAAAGATTTTATTTATTTATTTGACAGAGACAGCCAGCGAGAGAGGGAACACAGCAGGGGGAGTGGGAGAGGAAGAAGCAGGCTCCCAGCAGAGGAGCCCGATATGGGGCTCGATCCCAGAACCCCAGGATCACGCCCTGAGCCGAAGGCAGATGCTTAACGACTGCGCTACCCAGGCGCCCCCACACTCAATAAATGTTACTTGAATCTGAATGAATCTGAATATCTAGTTGGAGATTTAGATAAATGGTAGGGAGGTTGAGCTATTTCTCCAAAGCCAAGAAGAATACTCTAGAATAAAAGCAAGAAATACGTATTTCAGATACTTCAATTCTGCCTCAGTTTGGACCAGTTAAAATATGTACTTGTTTCAACGAACAAAGGAAAAAAAGAGAGTGAGAAACCAAGAAACAGATTCTTAACTCTAGAGAACAAACTGATGGTTATCAGAGGGGAGGAGGGTGGGGGGATGGGTGATATAGGTGAAGGGGATTAAGAGTACACTTACCATAATGAGCACTGAGTAATGTATAGAATTGTTGAATCACTATATTGGATACCTGAAAGTAATTTCACAGTATATGTTAACTATGCTGGAATAAAAATTAAGAACTTAAATAAAAATATGTACTTATTTCCTCAGTAGCCCATTTCTTCCTTACAGCCTTTACTGGTCATTCCTGGCTAGAGGTGGTCTCTCCTTCTATGGTCCAGAGTTCTCCTTTGGGTAATATGACATAGTTTGTCGGACTCATGTCTCATCCTCTTCACAGGGTACATACATGAGGGCAGAGACCACATCTCATTCATCTTTGTGGGTTTTTTTAAAAATGTATTTGCTTATTTGAGAGAGAGTGGGGGGGGAGGGGCTGAGGGAGAGGGAGAGAGAGAATCTCAAGCGGACTCCCCACTGAGCATGGAGCCTGATGCAGGGCTCAATCCTATGTCCCTGAGATCATGACCTGAACTGAAATCAAGAACCTGTCACTTAACTGACTAAGCCACCCAGGTGCCCCTCATTCACCTTTGTATCTATCCCCCCATATTGTCTTGAACTGAAAGCATCAAAACGGACAAGATCAGCAAAATTTGGTAATTTTTTTTAAGATTTTAATCTTAAGTAATCTCTACACCCAATGTAGGACTTTAACCCACAACCTTGAGATTAAGAGTTGCATGTTCCACCAACTGCGCCAGCCAGGTGCCCCGAAATGTGGTAATTTTAGAAATTGGATGATGAGTACTATGAATACCCATTATTACTATTCTCATTTCTTTTAGGTTTGCTTGGAAATTCTCATAATAAAAAGTTTTTTAAAAACCAAGACATTTCTGCTTCAAGATGGTGGAACAAGTTTATTTCTCTCTGTATCCCATTAAAATGCCAGCAGTAGGGCTCAATTTTCCATGAAACTAATGGAGGTTAAGCTTCAGGGGCCCTTGCTTGCACAGGTCCTTACCAAGGTCCCAAAAGCTGCCTTAGCAAAATGTTCACATATTTGTAAGTTTTTCTAAAATCTGCAAAAATAATATATTTCAATTGTATTGGTTAAGGACATTGTCTCTTCTGATTTCCCCTCTGGCACAGTTTTCCTTGTGTCAGGTAGCATTAGAGTGGCTGTAGTCATTTTTGGGGTCCAGCTAAGGGGAAGTTGTGTTTCAGATACAATTTGTTTGAATTACAAGCTATTACTAATAACAAGTTGCCAAGCTGAAAAAAAAAACAACTATCAGTAATAACAATTCTTTTTGATCAACCATGCTTGAAGAAAGACCAAATTATCTTTCTGTTCAATCTATAAAAATTTGATAGAATAAAATCACTATCATATGAAAATCCATACCAAAAAAACACCAAAAACCAAAACCAACCAAAAAAAACCCCCACATCCAGACCCTCCTCCAAATGCAGAGGAAAAGTATGTCAGTATAGTATAGCACATACAGTGTGTGCGTGTGAGTGTGCGCGCGAGTGTGTGCGTGTGTGCAAGTGTGTGCACGAGTGAGTGTGAGTGCGTGTGAGTGTGCGTGTGAGTGTGTGCGTGCGAATGCGTGTGTGCGTGTATGTGCGAGTGAGTGTGCGTGTGTGTGTGTATGGTATAGTCATTGGTATTGCAGTAGCGTTATATGGTGACAGATGGTAGCTACACTTACAGGGAGCGTAGCCCAGTGTATAGAGTTGTTGAATCACTATGCTGTACACCTGAAACTAATATAACATTGTGTATCAACTATACTTCAATAAAAAAAATTATGTCAGGTGGGGGAAGGCGTGCCTGGGTGGCTCAGTCTGTTGAGCATCTGACTCTTGATCATAGTTCAAGTCTTGATCTCAGCGTGGTGAGTTCAAGCCCCATGGTGGGCTCCATGCCCAACTTAAAATATGTTGGGCAATAAAATAATAAATACCTTATGTTGGTTTTCGATTTCGTAATGCTTGTGGGTTTTGTGCCAGCATTCCAACATTTGTAATTTGTTGGGATTTATTTTCTCATTCTAATAAATATTCATTTTTCTTACTTAAGCCTGTCTTCAAATTTTATATTTTTTTCCTAAACATGGACTCCAAAATTGATCTTTCATAACACATGGATCTCTGAAATTATAATTATTTGGACTTCAACATCCCCCTCTCAGCAACTGATAGAACTAAGAGTTAGAAAATGAGCAAAGATCTAGAAGACCTGAACACACAATGAACCGACAGGATCTAACTGACATTTATAGAACACTCCATCCACAACAGCAGAATGCACATTTCTTTTTTTTTTAAAGCGCTGTTAATAGACCACATGCTGGGCCAAAAAGCAAATGTTAACAAATTTAAAAGAACTGAAATCATACAAAGTAGGCTTATTGACCATTATGAAATCAAATTAGAAATCAGTGAGAGAAAGGCCACAGGAAAATTAATCTACTTGGAAATTAAACAACACACTTTAAAATCATACCTGGTCAAAGAGGAAGTCTCAAAGGAAATTAAAAAACATACAGAACTGGGACACCTGGGTGGCTCAGTCAGTTAAGTGACTGCCTTCAGCTCAGGTCATGATCCCAGGGTCCTGGGAATAAGCCCCACAACAGGCTCCCTGCCCCGTGGGGAGTCTGCTTGTCCCTCTGCTCCTCCCCCTGCTTATGTTCTTTCTCAAATCCATAAATAAAATCTTTAAAAAACTGAGTAAAATTAAAATACAACATATCAAAATGTGTGGGCTGTAGCTACAGCAGTGTCAAGAAGGAAATCTATACATGATTACCCCAGAACAGAGGGAAACATCATGTTACAAAAAGTCTCAAGTCTGTAACCTCAAGAAACCAGAAAAAAAGAGCAAAAGAAACCCAAAGCAAGTAGAAAGAAAGAAATGATACAGATAAGAGCAGAAATCAATAAAATTGGAAAGGGAAAACAATTTTTAAAAAACCACAAAAAGCTAGCTAATAGCTTCTAGCAAGACTGACAAAATAAAAAGAGAGAAGACAAAAATCAACAGTATCAGTAACAAAACGGAGTATCATCACAGTTCCTGCAGCCTTTAAAGGAATAATAAGGGAATACCACAGAGACCTTTATTTGTTTATTTTTTAAGATTTTATTTATTTATTCGACAGAGCTAGAGACAGCCAGCAAGAGAGGGAACACAAGCAGGGGGAGTGGGAGAGGAAGAAGCAGGCTCCCAGTAGAGGAGCCTGATGTGGGGCTCGATCCCAGAACGCTGGGATCACGCCCTGAGCCGAAGGCAGACGCTTAACCGCTGTGCCACCCAGGCGCCCCCCACAGAGACCTTTAAACTTATAAATTCAACAACTTAGAAAAAATGGACCAGCTCTTCAAAAACTACAAATGACAGAAGCACTAATGAGAGGACATAGATTCATTCTACAGCCACTAGCAAAAACAAATTTGTCATTAAAATTCCCCGAAAAAGGTGGGGCTCCTGGGTGGTGCAGTCGTTGGGCCTCTGCCTCCGGCTCAGGGCATGATCCCGGTGTTATGGGATCGAGCCCCACATCAGGCTCCTCCGCTATGAGCCTGCTTCTTCCTCTCCCACTCCCCCTGCTTGTGTTTCCTCTCTCGCTGGCTGTCTCTCTCCGTCAAATAAATAAATAAAATATTTTAAAAAAATTTTTCCCGAAAAAGAAATGGAGAATTCTATTAAATATTTTGAGAAGCATTAACACCAATTTTATACACTCTCTTCCAGAGAATAGAAGAGCAGGGACTATTTCTCTCCTTACTTTGTAAGGCCAGCATTATTCTGATACCAAAACTAGAAAAAGACAGTAGAATAAAAAAACTACAAACCAACATCTCTTGTAAAGGTAGATGCAAATATCATCAACAAAATGTTAGCAAGTCAAATCTAACAATTAAAAAATGTCTTAATTAAGTTTTTATTTGGATTTTTATTAAATTTTGTATTAAAAATATGCATGACCAAGCAGGATTTATTCCAAGTATGCACGGCTGGTTCAACACTCAAAAATCAATTCATCTGAATCTATACTGTAATGTGCATATCAATAGGTTAAAGAAACAAAATCATATGATCACATCAACTGATGCAGAAAAGCGTTTGACGGAGATCCAAACCCAGCACCTATTCATGACAAAACCTGCATTTTCTACCAGGCCGGCAAATGCTCATAAAAGGGCCTACGCCCATGAATACTGAGAATGGGAGAGTGTTCCATCAACTGAGGGGAGATTTGGACAGACATCTGGAAGACAGAAAGTGATGGAAGAACGAAGGTGGAGACACTCCAGTCCAGAGTGTAAACCGAGGAAGACTGTGGCAGAAGACCACGGCAGTGGTGGCTGCTAGTTCTTGGAGAAGTCTAGCAAATCTATGGGTTAACAAGTCAGGTACGGAAACAGGAATGGGAGATGGAGTCTTGTCACCATTAGTGTTCCCTAACCGTTTCCATGTCATGGCACACGTGGAAAATAGGAATATGAGTAAGAGAACCGTTTTAAGGAAATGACTTTCAGACCCCCAGATTTCATATGGCCTGTCTCTAAAACAGAATTGCCTGACGCAGCATCCTGAGTCAAAGTGGTTCTCCTTTCTCATCTCCAGTTTCACAATAGCTCTCCTACCACTTCACCAAAGAAAAGCATTCTTCAGTGATTTATCACCCTGGATCCCAAGCAAAGGAATAGTTCCACGTTAATCACTGCCTTATAAATGCCCCCAGTCCACCTCATTATGCAAATTAAGACACTGATTTCTAATACATTTTACTTTTTGTGCTAATAATTTTTCTTTAATCAATAAAGATTAATTTTTTAACATATTGCCTTTTGTTCACAAAAATATAATAGATTAAATTCATTTTGTTTCTAGCAGAGAAATACGATAAGATGATTAATAAGAGACTTTCCCACACTTTTACTTCTGGTTAAGATGGAATAACAAGTACCACATATACCCCATGCTTTAAATAACCCCAAACTGGACACAGTATGTGAACAATGTTTTTTGAGACCCTGGACACCTGGCAATAAAGAACAGTGAGCCCCAAGAGACAGGGAACAAATGTCTTAGATGTTTCTCTTGCTCGTTCGTTCTGAGGAAGCCAGTTCCCATGTTGTGAGCGGCTCCCCGGAGAAGCCCATGTGGCATGGATCTGAGAGGGTCTCTGGCCAATAGCCAGTGAGGTCCTGAGGTCCTCATTCCAACGGTTCACAAGGAATGCAATTCTGCCAACACTCATGTGAGGCAGCCTGGAAGTGGATCCTCCCCTGGTCAAGCCTTTAGAGAATACCCCAGCCTCGGCGGCTAACAGCTTCATGGGAGATCTCAACCCACAGGCAGCCGCATAAACCATGCTCAACTAGTCGACCTATAGAAACTGTGAAGTGGGGGCGCCTGGGTGGCACAGCGGTTAAGCGTCTGCCTTCGGCTCAGGGCGGGATCCCGGCGTTATGGGATCGAGCCCCACGTCAGGCTCCTCCGCTATGAGCCTGCTTCTTCCTCTCCCACTCCCCCTGCTCGTGTTCCCTCTCTCGCTGGCTGTCTCTATCTCTGTGGAATAAATAAATAAAATCTTAAAAAAAAAAGAAAAAAAAAAGAAACTGTGAAGTGATAGCTGTTTGTTGTTTCAAGTTGCTAAGTCTTATGATGATTGGTTATACAGCAATAGCTTAATATAGGAAGACAGACATCAAAAAGTATGAATTCCAATTCTAACACTACTGCAACTGGGCAAAGAGCAGGCTTGAAAATCCTTCATCGCATAACCAATTACACATTTTAATTATTTTTCTTCTATGTCTTGTACCTGCTTCAACTTTTCATTCATAATACACTCAAATGCCCTTCTTCTAAGCTCCATCTATTCCTTACAGCTTTCCAACAAAAGTGACTGAATGTAATGAAGTAAGCAGCCAGAGATGCTGTGCTTTTCCATCTAATGACAGAAAAAAAAAAAAAAAAACAACCACTCCATCTGGGTGAAAATTGATAATTAGCCATATCCAATTCCTGGACATCTGGCTTTTAAATGAAACTGAACATAGTAATGTCTGTTTCCCAGGGCATTCTTTTACCGAAAATGCTATTTATTCTTCTCGTGTTTAAAAGGAGAGCACCACTGCAATTTTAAATATCAAGTTACCAAAGATTTGTCTCAATTTTTTTTCATATTATCATAGTGTTATATATTTGTTGCAGAAAATGTGGAAACAACAGAAAATCCCAAGAAGGAAAAAAATGCCACCATTCGAGATAATTGTTTACATTTTGATGACTGTATTTCCAGATTTGACTATAAAAGGCATTTCGGAATAACAGTTTTTCTCCATCAAAAACAAATGATTTAAAAAACCCTACAGAGTATTTTAATGAATGAAATTTACTGAAGAACACCAAACCCTTTATTCTACTGAAATCCACATCCATTTCCTCATACAATTTATGGTGTGGCTGTCGACATTGGTATTTCAGCCCTGACAACCAACCTGAATCGCTCAGGTAAATATCCCATACGGTTAAAGCAGTTCCAGCGGCATTTTGAGAGTAGTGGGGCTCAGGGAAACAACAAATGTTTGCGCCCACTCTCCCTTCATGCTGCCACCGCTGCCCCAGAATTTGTGGTGGAGGACGGGTTCATAGACTTGCACCTGGATCCTTATGGGGCTGGAGCCAGCTCAAAGAAGTACTAGAGACCTGACTGTTGAATTTCAGGAATTTCCTGAGCTGGGTATTTAACACAGTCATTACTAAGAATTAAATGATACAAACTTACAATTTAATTATATTCAAAACAAAGGTAATAAACACTCAAAACTCATCACTTTTTCATGATTTTACTACATTTTGTTATTACCTATGTTCCCGGTGTTCTTTCCATCTACTTAATCTGTATAGTGGGGACACTATCTAATGGTTTGCTGGGGCACATCTTTTTGTTGCGTGTATCAGTAATTCATTTCTTTTTATTGCGTATCGGATTGCCGCATACAATGTTTTGGTTTGTTACTCATTCAGGGGCTGAAGAACATTCGGGTTGCTTTTAGTTTGGAACGATTATGAATAATTCCACTCGGTTGGTTGGTTGGTTTGTTTATTCCAAGAGTGTTTTTTTAAGGATTTTATTTTTAAGTAATCTCTACACCCAACATGGGGCTCCAACCCACAACCATGAGATCCAGAATCACACACTCCACCAACCGAGCCAGCCAGGCACCCCCTAAAGACAATTTTTTAAGAGCACTTTTAAGTTCACCACCAAATTGAGAGGAAGGTACAGAGATTTCCCACATACTCCGTGCCCCACCTTACATAATAGCCCACCCATTACCAACATCAATCAGCAGAGTGGTACGTGTGTTACCAGGTAGGAACCTCCATTGTCATATCACAATCACCCAAAGTCCGTAGTTTACTTTAGGGTTCACTATTGGTGTTGTATATTCCACGGGTTTGGACAAATGTTTAACAACTACATCCGTATTGTAATACCGTACGGAGTATTTTCACGGCCCTAAAGATCTATGTTTTGCGTTTTCTATTCTGCATCATCCCTGCACTGCAAGTCACTCCCACCCCACCCTCGGCAACCACTGGTGTTTTATTATCTCCACAGTTTTGGGCCACCTGGGCGGTGCCGTTGGTTAGGCCTCCAACTCTTGGTCTCAGCTCAGGTTGTGATCTGACGGTCATGAGATCGAGCCCTGCGTTGGGCTCTGTGCTCAGCACGGAGTCTGCTTAAGACTCTCCTCCCTGTGCTCTCATTCTCTCTCTCTCTCTCTCTCTCTCTCTCTCGTGCGTGCATGTGCGTGCTAAAATAAATAAATAAATCTTTAAAAAAAAATCTTAATTAAGTACAAATTATCAGGTTTTTTTAATGTATCGTGTTTTTAGTGTTGTATCTAAGAAATCCTGCCTAACCCAAGGTCACAAAATTCTTCTCCTGTGTATCTTCTAGAAGTTTTACAGTTACAAGTTTTATATTTCTATGATCTATTTTTGCATATGATACAAAATTAAGTAGAGGTTCTCCCTCTCTTTTTCTTTTTTTTCTGCATATGTATGTCCAGTTGCTCTAGCATCATTTATTGAAAAGACTATTGTTTCTTCATTGACTTGTCTTTGCGGCTTTGTTGAAAAATCAGTTGACTATAAGTATCTATATGGGTTATGTTAGAATTTTTAAATAAGACCTTCTTTGTCAGAGACTATGAATGACTGTTTCCTGGAAAGGAAAGGGATAAAGGGCCATAGACACTAACCTCACCTTCTCAGGGTTTAGCAAATTCTTGAAGCAGGAAGATTGGAGGAAGGCGCAGGCCTAGGTTTGCTTTACCGTGAACTAGAGAAGACAAGTTTTTGGTTGATTTCTAACTACCCTGCTTATTATATATCTTATATGTCTGAATACAAAGCAATCCTGAATATAAGGAAACCCTCCATTTTTTTCCACTAAAATAAGTTTTAAAGACTTTTTTAGGTCAACTTGAATGTGACATATACTCTTGGGGATGCAGGAAAAAAACAGTAAAATATCTCTTTTTTAAAACTTTGTTATAATTAACAATTATTTATAAAAATTCCATATTATATAATATGATATATACATTTAGGAATGTTGCCTTTTTTTTTTTACTTTTGCTTATCATGACATAGTTTTACTTAAGTTTTTCACATGTATATTTATCAGAATCTTTGCCAATACTAGAACTACTTCTTGTGTCATCTAACCTGGTTTCCTCAGAGCACAACAGCACCTCTATGTTATTGGAAACCCAGTACTATTTGAATCTCCGCATGAAGCTGTCTTCAGCAATTTTATCACAAGCCACAAGCACCTGTTTGCATAACATTAGAGTAGTTGACATTTTTATTCATTCTGCACTCATGCACTTGTGAGTTCCGCCTCATAATTATTTATAGTGGGTTTCTTTTTTAAGAAAATATATCTAGGAATTTTATCATGCCTCTTCCAGTCTCCCTTTCAGGAAGGATGGTGGAAGAAAGGGGAGAAAAGGCACTTAAACCCCTGAAACTCATAGTGCAGGGATTGTGCAAATAGAGAACTGAGGAACAGGGGTTGGTAAATGGGGTGGAGTCACCTCCCAGGAATGCGCTCATGGGGTAGGAGAGTGAGCTCTAGGAGGAAGGTGAAGCATCCTTGGCTATAGGGTGATAAGGACAGTCTGGGGTTCTTGGGGGCTTTTGTCCTTGCCTGATGAAGCAAGCTGGGTTCAGAATTAAGAGTCTCATCAACATTCCGCACCAGTAGAACGGGTCAAGGGGCTTCTATTTTGATGGCTTGTAAGTCTTGGGCTTTAATTTCTGTCCTCTGACTTGGAGACCTTCAGATAGCCTTACGAAATGGAAAGCCATGAGTGTGTACCTCTTTGCTTATGTCTTCACAGAAAGCAACTTAGTACCTCTGTTCACGTTCCTGAAGAGATCCAGAAAAGCTTTTGCTCCTGGCCTCAATCCACTGTGCCTTCCGAAGTCCTTCACGTCTCCCTTTGGAAAATCACGTTTCTTTATACAGCTGAGCTGACATGGCCCCCCCTCAGTGTCTGCTGTCCAGCTTCGTGCCCCGTCCCATCTCCCCTGTGTCCTGTAGAAAGCGTGTCTGTGTGTGCATTATGCATGTGTGTCCCCCACTAGATCGTGAGCTCTTAGACGATGAGGCCCTCCCACACAGACTAACCATCACGCCACCCGGCAGAGGAGAAATAGAGTCCACGTCCAGTATCACAGAGCAGACAACGAAGGGTGAATTCAGAGCTGAGAGTGGATAAATTGATAACTAGCGCAGCATCTCATGCCTGCAAAGTTCAGGCTTCCTTCCGCTCATCCTCATCTATAGTCCTTTTTCCTGCAGATGGGGACTTTTTTCAGTGTTCCCAGGCGTCACTGTATACACCGGGGTAGAGCCCTGCCCCAAGCCAAGGGGAATTGAGTTGTGTGTTGGGGACAACAAAAAAAGTCCCCCCACTAAAAAAAGAGAGTAACAGTAGCATCATTAGATGCTGTGTTCTTGGCGGAAGTTGGGTGCTGGTGTGGATTCTTTTGCCATTTGCAGGCAAAAGCCCTTAAATCTGCATAGAGGTAGGGGGCCACCTTCTAGATCTTTGTGTGTAATGAATCCAGTCAGCCAGTGGACGTTGAAACTTTCCCTCCTGAGCTACTCGGGTAAGAGTCACTGAGGTGGTATGTAGCAGCCCCTGCCTATCCTTGCTGTAATACTTTCTCTCAGGCATGTCCCGTGATACCAAACACCACAGAAGTGACAGTGAAGTCCTGGGATACTGTGCAGATAAGCAGACCAGTGGTAAGGCAGGTGTCATTGCTATTACTCGTCATCTGCATAATGTTGCCTGGTGCTGGGGGGAGGGATGGGCAGTGGAGAAGGTGGGAAGAAGCCCCAAGTGTTCTGTGCCCCCAGCTGTGGAGACCAAAGATACTTCATGGGGTCCCCACAGAACTGCTAGTGAGCGGTGTAGGCTCCCAGGACCCCACTCCCAGGAAACACGGCTCCCGGTGACACTTGAGGGCCTTCCAGACCACAGCCTGTGTATTCCTCCAGCCTAGCTAGCTTATTCACTGCTGAGCAAAAGGTACCCTCCAAACCTCAGTACCCTCTACTAGCCCCCATCCCCACATACCAAAAGTACCCAGGATTAGTTTCCAGATCATAGCTTTCTATTCCAGAAGCAACTTTGGGAGAAATTGCTTGGGAACTGATGGGTTAGAGGTGCTGAGATTATTAATAATCAAAGACATGTCTCTTGCTGCCCCTTCATCCATAGAAAAGAAGCTGAGATCAGCAAGAACCAATTGCTGCATGAGAAATCAGATACTGGCAAAAAGGATAGAATTTGAAGCTTCAAAGAAATCCACAAGCTCAATGAAAAAAAAAAAACCACTAGATTTCACTAGGAATAACTTTAGAATTTAGATTTTAGCTATAATTTCTAAGAATAAGAATAGCATTTTAATATATGGTACCTGATTGCAATGAGATTTTGTTTTATTTGTAAGGTTTCTCTATAACCCCTCTGCTGCCTGTGTTCAAAGGAGTAGTCACAGAGTTATTTCATTTTGAAATAAAGAGCAGGTTGGGCTAAGATATGCCTTTTTAAAATCTCCAGATCATAGAAAAGAGTCAAGAAAAGAAATCTGGAAAGAAGAGAGGAAGAGAGTTTAGCTGAGACTATTTATACTGCCCCCAGGCTTTCTTTCCACCTTCTCCCACCCAGCTTTAGACACCTCTCCCTTCTCTCTGTGGGAGGTAGAGACCTCTCATAAGCTTGGAAACCCTGGAGCAGAGGGTTTGACTTTTGGTTCTCTGGAACCCAGAGTGGAAGTGGCAGCGTGGTAAGTGAAGCAGAGAGAAGGCTGGAGACGGTGCTCAGAGCCTGAACATGGAGCTCTCCTATAGTTTCCAGCACAGGCAAGACAGGGGTCATGTTGCCTTGGGGCAAGGTGACCCTACAGCACAGGATCTTGGGAGGGCAGCCCAAAGGACCAAGATGAGGCGCAGACTCCAAGCTTCACTAGAGCCAGGAGGAGCTGAGGGGGGTGGGGTGATAGACCTTATTATATTAAGACAACAGACTACAAATTATTCAGCGGCAAAACTGTCAGCTAAAGCAAGGACGGAAACATCTGAGGCACAACCAGACCCTTTCTTGCTGTTCTTCTCCTGCACCAGACACAGCCCGATGGGGGAGAGAAGAGGAGAATCTTTCCAAGTGGAGAACAGCTTTGATGTTGAATGTGAGCTCCAAATGGACTGAGCCTTTGACTGAATATTCACTCCAAGACACTAACTTTGGTAGTGACAAGACTGAGTCTCTCCCCATCATTGAAAATGGGGATTTCAGAGTTAAATTGAATTCAGTTACAGAGAAATAAGCTAACTTGGGTTGAGTTGTTTGTTAATTGTGGGTTTTAAATCCATTACACTATCATTCTCTCTTTGAAATCTTATTAAGTCATGTACCTGGTATAGACAGGTATGTGGCTCAGATGTGAGCTCAGTAAATAGTATGGGCAGTGTCTGTGGGTTCTGCAGTCCACACTTGGAGCCCTTGGGCACATTTCACCCATCTGAGTATCTGGCTAAGAGGCTCCAGAACTTTTCAACTTGTCCCAGCTGACCATAGCCCAATGATGACTTAGCTTCTTCAGAGGGCAGGACACATTATACATCCCACTAATTATCTTTATATGACCAAAAAAAAAAAACATTTATTAGGCACTTATGGCATGCTAACTGCCAGCCTATAAATAATATGTTGCAAGATAGGAACTTACTTTGAGAAGCTCACTGGGGGAAAACAAGGAGATAAGACATCAGGCTTGCAAATATATCCTAATAAAAGCATTTGCTAAATAGTCCAGGCCAAATCTCTCAAATTGCAAATTGCTTTCCCCTCTCCTTTGACGACTAAGAGGACAAAGGACGGCAAAGGGGCAGGATGCCAATCAGGGAGAGGAATGAAGCAATGGGGGAAGCTGTGAAGGCGTCAAAGCAGAAATGTCATAACTATAGGAATGGAGAAAGAGCTGCGTAAGCATTCCCCCTAGCAAGCTGCTTGTCTGACCTTCCTTCTCAGTCTGGTTTCCTCCTTTACCATGAGTCAAATTCACAGTATTGCCAATGAGAAGTCTCCTCTGATTCTGACCTGTGAGAAAGTCCAACTGGGAGAAAGCTGTCAAGTAGAGGGGACTGCAGGTGTAGGGCGGTGTCAGTGTGGCCTTGGGGGCAGAAGTGGGAGGGCGGAGGGGCTAGCTGAGTAAATGAGAAGACTGCCAGGTGCTAAGAAAGAAAGGCATTATTTCCTTTCACTCTAGTGGAAGGAATAATAGGCTTCTTAAAATTATTTAAGGTAGAAGTGTCTTCTATTACAGGGCTCTGTCATTTCTCCTGCATTAAATGCCCAGTCACCCTCCCCTCAACCTAGAGAGACTAATCTATTCTGAGGGAGAGGTCGGTTATCTTTGTAAAAATACTTTCTGCTGCGACACTCAATGGAGGTCACTTTAAAATACAATAGCCTCATCTCTTCATTTGTATGCAATTTCATTTTTCAAGCAATAGGTCTTTTCAAATAGAATTTGCTTTGGTCTAATCCTTTAAAACGTCCCTGCAACTAAGCAATAATGTGAGTACAAAGGTGAGTGTATATAAATTCTAAAATTGATTCTATTTATTAAATGTTTTACTTTTTTCAAATGCTCAATGTAGTTTAATACTTATGTTTCAAACCCCTTCACTGACCCTTGCTGTCTCAGTAAGACAGGAATAGCATAGCATTAAATTAATTTCCACAGCAACTAATATCATAAACACCAGATTATGGCTTTGTTACAAAATGTAGCAGATGGGAGAAGGAGCTGAGAAAAACAAAGCTCCCTTCAAAACATGGTATTTCTAAAACAGTTTTTAAAACTGATAGCGAAGGGAATACCGAGTAGTAAGCTTCAAAGTAAATTGCATAATATTTACCTAAATTTCATCCTTACTTCCAAGAACTGTGCCTAGAACCCAAATCTTATTTCACAAATTAGCTCATAGGAGTTATGTAAGAATGACGTAGAACTTTTTGGCAAAAATCTCCCCGTAAGGACCTATTCGCATGTGTTGTTTCTCTATTACCCACAGATTTCGATTACAAACTGTCTTCTCAGGTGGTGAGTAAAGAAGATGCTGGACTCGCCTTTAGCCAGGGAACAAAGCAGCCCCTTCGGGTACCAGAATTTAATTTGTCTGGACCTGAGTTTGGAGAAATGTGATGCCCACCCTTTGCTGCTGCTGGCGGAAGGACGAAAGGAGCAGGGGAGGGGAAGATGGGGCGAGGGCTATGTTACTTAGAATCACCAAATCCTGACGCTAGGAATTTAGAAAAGACACAGTTTCTCTGTGCTTTCTGAAACGAAGGAGACCAGCCAGGTCTCCGATGGCCTCTTGTCCTGGACTGAGAACTTACAGAGAGAGAGCAGCATGGAGGACAGCAGCGTGGAGAGGGTTTAATCTCCGCCATTAGCTCCTCAGCTCGAAGCTTTTCCTTTGGCCTCCGGTCCCGGGAGAAGCAACTGGGTGGGGCCATCCAGAGCAGCATTCCTAAAACCACCAGAGCATCAGCTGATCAAAGTGACTCTGAAAATTGAGGCAAA
Source organism: Ursus maritimus (assembly GCF_017311325.1). NCBI lineage: Eukaryota > Metazoa > Chordata > Mammalia > Carnivora > Ursidae > Ursus > Ursus maritimus. The sequence goes on from NW_024426663.1 coordinate 691,076, forward strand.
TGGTCTAAACAGTTCTATCAAAATTGTACTTTTGCTCAGACATACAGCTGGCTGAAGCAAAAGTGGTCTTTCTGGCTTATCTTGGACAACAATAACAATTATTTACATCATTTTAGAGTTATCGAGGAGAGTTAAAATAGTTCTTTTGGAAAGTATATTAATATGGATGAAGCTGCTGGAATACATTTAACCACAGCATTTACTAAGAGCAAATGGCAATGCCCAAAAGACAGTTTCTGAGGGTAAAATTGTAGAGTGAAGTGTGAAATGTGAACGTACCTTAATCTCAAGGGTACTTGGCATAACAGTGACTTACTCCGCTTGTTAGGAGTTGTTAGGAGGCATGTAATGTCCTGGATAAACAGTGGGCTCTGTGAGCCAGTCAGTGTCTCTAACCTATCCAGAATCACATATTTTTCTTGAGTTTCCTGCCTTGGTTTATTTGGTTTAACGCTCACATCAAACAAGGTATAGTCTAACCTGACAGAAGAGTTTAGAACTCCTGGGTCTACAGAGCACAAATTAACCACATCCCCACCCTGTCAAGCCATTAAGTACTGGAGTGATCTGAGCTTTGCACTGAGCAGACAAAGCCTCAAATAGGTGGCAAGAAAATGAAGGGCCTGCCCCAAAGAATGTTCTGCTTCAGGCTCCACCAAGGACAAATTCTTCAGTGGAACATACCAGCAGCCGTAGAAGAGCACGAGCGGAGCCTGTATCAGTGAGTCTAGAACCCACACAGTCCAGCCTAACGTACACTGGCCTTTGTTGAAAGCTCATTGTAGAACTGGTTATTGTCAAGTTCTCACGGTAAGAGAAAAACAATCTCTTTTCACAGAGAAAGATGTTCGTAATAAACAGGTTACACTTGAAAATGGTTTTCATTGTGGAAGATTGACTAGTTTTTTTAAGGTTAGCATTATCTGAATTTAAATATCTATAAAATGAGCTTCGTTTGTACATTCAATGACTCTAGCTGATTTTCCCAAAATACATCACATAGGCCAGCATTCCCACCAAGCTAAGAATAGGAACAAGCTGTTAGTAAGAGGGAGGGATGGCTGAGAACTAGAGCTGCCAAGACTGAATGATTAAAAATGATCCTAAAGTTGAAAAAGAGCAGAGATCTCCCCCCACTCGGTTATATTATAACATCTACAACAGTAGCAAACATGCTTCTATGACTTACAACAAAAATGGCAGAATTCCTTAGGCCCAGGAACTTAAAATATAAATTCTCCTTCCATACTGGAGCCATGGAGGAGGGGTGGGTGCAGCTCTCTTGCCCTATGGCTTTTTCAAAAGCAGATGATTGATTTCTTAAATATGCCATGCATTTCTTGTTTCTAGTAAAGTAAAATGAAAGCTTACTATCAAGAAAGTGTTGATCAGCTATTCCTCATCTCTGGTGTAAATAGAGAGACAGGAATAGGGTTCAAGCTCATTAAAAGGGGTTTAGAGTAGGAAGAATGTCTTGAATCCAAGAGTTGTGCAGCACAGAGCAGTTCCCGATGAATGCACTGTCCCTGGAGAACTCACAGGGATGACAGGGCATACGTCTGGGGGGGGGGGTCATAAGTGTGGTAATGGAATCAGGAGTGCAAAATATTAGCTATGGAATAACAGGTTCCTCAGTTGCTAAGGAATCCTAGAAAAAAGGATGAGGAAGTGGCTGAGAGCAGTGGGGAGGAGTGAATGTTTCTGTGGGTCTCACTGGGCAGCCTAGGCCCAACCAAGGCTGTGCAGGGCTGTTTTGTGCAGGTGCCGAAACGGAGCAACAAGCATAGCAGCCAAGTCTGAATCCCAGCCATCTTGCAGAGCTCTTCCTGACAGTGACCTTGCTTTCCTGCAACTCAGGTCAGACCCAAGTAAGTACAGCTCTTGGACTCATAGTAAGGGCTTGAGACTTAGTTCCTTGGGGGAAGAACAGGGGTCTACAGCCCCTCTAGGAACTGCCCCCATTTGTACAGCCCCATTCCCACTTCCATCTACTTTTCAAACTAATTCTCCAGCTTGGCAAAAGTTTGGATAGCAGACTCATACTAATCCTTCCAGAGTGTGCAAATCTGTTTATCAAGGAATTGATGAGAGAAATCTAAGCGGACAGGAGCAGGGTGGATGATTTTATTTGGGAGCAAAGCAGTTTTTGTTTTCAAACTGGACAAGTTGACCTTTCCACTCAAATGATTTTTAGTCTGATGATACCCTCAAAATATTTTATTTTATTTTATTTTTATTTTTTTAAAGATTTTTTATTTATTTATGTGACAGAGATACAGCCAGTGAGAGAGGGAACACAGCAGGGGAATGGGAGAGGAAGAAGCAGGCTCCCAGCGGAGGAGCCCGATGTGGGACTCGATCCCGGAACGCCGGGATCACGCCCTGAGCCGAAGGCAGATGCTTAACGACTGCGCTACCCAGGCGCCCCTCAAAATATTTTAAATAAATTTCACTGCATATCAAATAAATGGAGAAACTCTCTAGGGAATCATGTGCTGGAAATTTGCCTGCACAATTTTCCACACTGTCAAGCTGATAGGCTATCAATGCTGTGCTACTTGTTTTCTCTAAGAGAAGTTCCATTAGAGATTGTGGTTTTCATCTGTTATTTCCTGCTTGGTGACGTCTAAAAATTTTTCTAATGTTGCTATAACAAAGGTTTTGCTCACCAGTTTGTTTTTCTTTTATTGATGATAAAACGTGGTAGAAGAGATATTTGGGTTGCCATGTGGACACTGGGCAGAAGGCAGGAAAATGGAGGGAAGGGAAGGGAAATGAGTTGAGAAAGGGAAACCTCGCTCTCCTCTTTTGAGCAGGTGTCGCTATAGGACACAGCAGGTTGGGTTCATGTTCTCTGAACCCCTTCAATACCTTTGTTTATTCTTTTAAAAAACTGGCTCCAAGGAAGAAAGCTCAGCACTGTTTACACTGAGTCCTACTTTATTATTATTACTTCGTGGGCTTGGGCACCATGTAAATGACTTTCTATTTATGGGATTTAATCACAAAGGACGTCCTAACCAAAAAAGAAAAAAAAAAAATCTTTCCCTAAATTTTCACTGAGGTTCACTCTAGTTAAGTCATTATCTTCTGGAAGTTTCTGTTAAATTCAAAAACCAAAAATAAGAAACACTTGGTAGGGAAGAACTATTTTATATCAATACTAGACATTCTTACCTTATAATATGGTAATAAGTTGATAGGGTGTAGTACACAGAATAGGGTTTTTTTTCATCATAAAAATTAAATATAATTTATAATTTCATCCCTTTTAGTATTGACGAATGCAAATAGTCATGTAACTACCCACTACAATCAAGATACAAAATAATTCCATCACACCAAAACATTCCTTCATAACCCTTTGTGTCAAACCTTTCTCCATTCCTTAACAATCACTCTCTCTTTTCTGCTCCTTTGATGTGGTTTTGGAATATAGGTGAGGTAAGGAGGGGTGAGGTCTGGAGCTGATGACCAAGCAAGAATTCTTGAGATGTCTGTGGGGCAAAATGGTGCTTTTATTAAAGCAGGGGGACAGGACCCCTGGGCAGAAAGAGCTGTGGCCTGGGGTCTTGAGTGGTGATTATATATTTGCGAGTTGGGGGAAGTAAGGAAAAGGGAGGTTTCAAAAGAACTTTCATATGCTAAAGAGGACCAACCTACAAGATACCTACAAGATCCCAAGATACCAGAGGCCTTGCCATTGTCAAGTTGTTTTCCCCTCTAGCAAGGTATTAACATTATGATAGCTGGGAGATTGCTGGAAGAACATCACACAGGTCCCACCCAGGAGTGGGGGGTGGGGGGTGATTGCAGGGTGTCACCTTGTGCTTTGTCTTCAGCCAGCCTTCCGATCCCTCATCACCTATGTGTTTGCTTTTTCAGAACATCATATAAATGGGCTCATATAGTACATACAGCCTTTAAATCTGGCTTTAGTCACTTAGCATAATGCGTTTGAGATTCAACCATGTTTTATGTTTCAATAATTTGTCCCTTTTTATTGTTGAGTAGTATCTCATTGTATGGATGTAACAGATTTTGCGTATTTCTTCCCTAGTTAACTGACTGCTATGGACTGCATTGTGTCTCTCTAAAATTCTTACGTTGAAACCCTAACCCCCGATGTAACAGTATTTAGAGAGAGGGCCTTCAGGAGGTAATTAAGGTTACATGATGTCATAAGGGTGGGCCCCTAATGTGACAGGGCTGGTGCCTTTATAAGAAGAGGAAGCGACACCAGCGCTCTCTCTCGGAGCACATGCACTGAGGAAAAGCCATGTGAGCACACAGAGAGAAGGCAGCCACCTGCAAACCAGAAGAGTCCTCACCAGAAACTGAATTGGCTGGTACCGTGACCTTGGACTTTCTAGACACCAAAACTATGAAAAAATAAATTTCTGTTGTTTAAGCCACCTAGTCTGTGGTATTTAGCTATATACAGCAGCCTGAGCAGACTAATGCAGGGACATTTGGGTTGTTGTTATGTTTGTGATTATGAATGAGCTTTATAAGCCAGACTTAGTAGGCTTTTAGTTTTTTAATTAAATTCTGTGGCTCGAAAATATAAAAAGTAATATTGTTGTTCAAAAATATACGAAGTAATATTGTAGTAAGTCCAGTAGATGGGCTTGTTCAGCACGTGGTCCAACTTTCTATAGAGTAGAGGCAGAAAAGTGAAAACGAGAGTTTCAGATATGAATTAGATATACCATTCAAATAGACTTTTCTAAAATTTGAATTTGGAAATAAATTGTGTGCGGAAAGAAACGGCATGGAAGTTATCCATTTTGCTGACGAGGATGTGTCCTCGGATTCCTGAATCGCAGCGAAGCCAAGTTTTCCTTCTGGCCAGCAGTGGTGGCTCTGACCCTGGCTTCTGATTTGTGGAATGAAACTAACTGGGATGAACCTGGAGCCAGAAGTCAAGTTCCTAAATTTTTCTCCTTCACTGCCCTCACCCCAATTTCCTGATAGTGGAAAAGCTAGCAGTTTCCTTGAGCATTTGATGTTTATCTGGGAGCTTTTTCAGGGGGACCTATGCTAGAGTCTGCTCTTCTAGCACTTCCAGTAGGTTTTGTAAGAACCTAAATTTTTTTCTTAAAGGCACTTCTGTTAAAACTAGCCAGAGGGTTTCTATTAGTTGCAACTGAATCCTGACGGAATGAGATATACAGTGAAAAGACATTCTTTCCCGGGCACCCAGTTCCCCTTTCCAAAGGCAATCACTATTATTAATTTCTCATGTATCTTTCTGGGTGTATTTTATTTTATTTTATTTTATTTTATTTTATTATTAGTATTATTTTTTTAAGATTTTATTTATTTATTTGACGGAGAGAGAGACAGCCAGCGAGAGAGGGAACACAAGCAGGGGGAGTGGGAGAGGAAGAAGCAGGCTCCCAGCGGAGAATCCTGATGTGGGGCTCGATCTCAGGACTCTGGGATCACGCCCTGAGCCGAAGGCAGACGCTTAACGACTGAGCCACCCAGGCGCCCCACTGGGTGTATTTTATACAAATATAACCAAATATACATTTGTCTTCCCTTTTTAAAAGAGATTTTATTCCTTTATTTGTCAGAGAGAGAGACAGAGAATACAAGCACGGGGAGCGGGAGGCAGAAGCAGAGGGAGGAACAGACTCCCCACTGAGCAGGGAGCCCAATGAGGGGCTTGATCCCAGGACCCTGGGATCATGACCTGAGCCGAAGGCAGATGCTCAACCGACTGAGCCACCCAGGCATCCCTGTCCTCCCCTTTTTAAAAACAGGAATTGGGGGCGCCTGGGTGGCACGGTGGTTGAGCGTCTGCCTTCGGCTCAGGGCGTGATCCCGGCATTATGGGATCGAGCCCCACATCAGGCTCCTCTGCTGTGGGCCTGCTTCTTCCTCTCCCGCTCCCCCTGCTTGTGTTCCCTCTCTCGCTGGCTGTCTCTGTCTCTGTCGAATAAATAAAATCTTCAAAAAAAAAAAAAAAAAAAAAAAACAGGAATTGTAACAGGTAGCACATACTTTCCTGCATCAACTTAAAAAACTATATATCTTATAAATCTTTTCCATACTGCACATAGAGTTTCCTAATTCTCTTTTATACTTGCAGAGTATTTCATTATGTATATGGATGAACCATAATTTATTTAACAAATCCCTTATTGGTGGAAATTTGTTACTTCCAATAGTTTTTTTTTTTTAAGATTTACTTTAATTTTTTTCCATTTTTAAAATTAAATTCAATTAATTAACATATAACATATTGTTAGTTTTAGAGGTAGAGGTCAGTGATTCATCAATCTTTTATAATACCCAGTGCTCATTACATCACGTCCTCCTTAATGTCTATTACCCAGTTACCCCAACAGCCTACTACCCTCCCCTCCAGCAACTCTCTGTTTCCTATGATTAAGCATCTCTTATGGTTTGTCTCCTCTCTGATTTCATCTTGTTTTATTTTTTCCTCTCTTCCCCTACGATCCTCTGTTTTGTTTCTTAAATTCTACATATAAGTGAGATCATATGATAGCTGTCTTTCTCTGATTGACTTGTTTCACTTAGCATAATACCCTCTAGTTCTATCCACATTGATGCAAATGGCAAGATTTCATTTTTTGATGGCTGTGTAGTATTCCATTGTATATGTACCACATCTTCTTTATCCATTCATCTGTCGATGGACATCTGGGCTCTTTCCATAGTTTGGCTATTGTGGCCATTGCTGCTATAAACATCTGGGTGCAGGTGCCCTTTTGGATCACTACATTTGTATCTTTGGGGTAAATCCCTAGTAGTGGAATTGCTGGGTCATAGGGTAGCTGTATTTTCAACTTTTTGAGGAACCTCCATACTGTTTTCCAGAGTGGCTGCACCAGCTTGCATTCCCACCAACAGTGTAAGAGGGTTCCCCTTTCTCTGCATTGTCACCAACATCTGTCATTTCCTGACTTGTTAATTTTAGCCATTCTGACTGGTGTGAGGTGATATCTCATTGTGGTTTTGATTTGGATTTCTCTGATGCTGAGTGATGTTGAGCATTTTTCCACGTGTCTGTTGGTGATTTGTTTGTCTTCTTTGGAGACATGTCTGTTCATGTCTTCTGCCCATTTCTTGATTGGATTATTTGTTCTTTGGGTGTTGAGTTTGATAAGTTCTTTATAGATTTTGGATACTAGCCCTTTATCTGATATGTCATTTGCAAACATCTTTTCCCATTCTGTCGGTTTTGGTTTTGTTGACTGTTTCCTTTGCTGTGCAAAAGATTTTATCTTGATGAAGTCCCAATAGTTCATTTTTGCCTTTGTTTCCCTTGCCTTTGGAGACGTGTCTCGCAAGAAGTTGCTGTGGCTAAGGTCGAAGAGGTTGCTGCCTGTGTTCTCCTCTAGGATTTTGATGGATCCCTGTCTCACAGTTAGGTCTTTCATCCATTTTGAGTCTATTTTTATGTATGGTAAAAGGAAATGGTCCAGTTTCATTCTTCTGCATGTGGCTGACCAGTTTTCCCAACACCATTTATTGAAGAGACTCTTTTTTCCATTGGATATTCTTTCCTGTTTTGTAAAGATTAGTTGACCATGGAGTTAAGGGTCCATTTTTGGGTTCTCTGTTCTGTTCTGTTGATCTATGTGTCTGTTTTTGTGCCAGTACCATACTGTCTTGATGATTACAGCTTTGTAATAGAGCTTGAAGCCCAGAATTGTGATGTCCCCAGCTTTCGTTCCCCCCCCCAACATTCCTTTGGCTATTTGGGGTCTTTTGTGGTTCCATACAAATTTTAGGATTTTTTTGTTCCAGCTCTGTGAAAAAAGCTGATGGTATTTTAATAGGGATTGTATTGAATGTGTAGATTTCTAGGTAGCATAGACGTTTTAACAATATTTGTTCTTCCAATCCATGAGCATGGAACATTTTTCCATTTCTTTGTGTCTTCCTCAATTTCTTTCATGAATGTTCCATAGTTTTCTGAGTACAGATCCTTTGCCTCTTTCATTAGGTTTATTCCTAGGTATCTTATGGTTTTGGGTGCAACTGTAAATCGGATCAATTCTTTAATTTCTCTTTCTTCTGTCTCATTGTTAATGTATAGGAATGTAACTGATTTGTGTGCATTGATTTTATATCCTGTCACTTTGCTGATTCCTGTATGAGTTCTAGCAATTTTGGGTGGAGTCTTTTGGGTTTTCCACATAGAGTATCCTGTCATCTGCTAAAAGTGAGAGTTTGACTTCTTCTTTGCTGATTCAGATGCCTTTTATTTCTTTTATTTGTCTGATTGCTGAGGCTAGGACTTCTAGTACTATGTTGAACAGCAGTAATGAGAGTGGACATCCCTGCCATGTTCCTGACCTTAGGGGAAAAGCTCTCAGTTTTTCCCCATAGAGAATGATATTTGCTGTGGGCTTTTTGTATATGGCTTTTATAATATTGAGGTATATTCCCTCTATCCCTACAGTGTGAAGAGTTTTAACCACGGAAGGATGCTATTCTTAGTCAAATGCTTTTTCTGCATTTATTGAGAGGATCATATGGTTCTTGTCCTTTCTTTTATTAATGTAGTGTATCACATTGATTGATTTGCAGATGTTGAACCACCCTTCCAGCCCAGGAATAAATCCCACTTGGTCATGGTGAATAATCCTTTTAATGCACTGTTGGATCCTATTGGCTAGTATCTTGGTGAGAATTTTTGCATTCGTGTTCATCAGGGATGTTGGTCTGCAATTCTCCTTTATGGTGGGGTCTTTGTCCGGTTGGGGATCAAGGTAATGCTGGCTTGATAGAGTTTGGAAGTTTTCCTTCCATTTTTGTTTTTTGAAACAGCTGCAGAAGAATAGGTATTAATTCTTCTTTAAATGTTTGGTAGAATTCCCCTGGGAAGCCATCTGGCCTGGGCTCTTGTTTGTTGGGAGATTTTTGATTACTCCTTCAATTTCCTTGCTGGTTATGGATATGTTCAGGTTTTCTATTTCTTCCTGTTTTAGTTTTGGTAGTTTTTACGTCTCTAGGAATGCATCCATTTCTTCCAGATTGCTTAATTTGTTGGCATATAGGTTGCTCATATGTTCTTATAATTGTTTGTATTTCTTTGGTGTTGGTTGTGATCTCCCCTCTTTCATTCAAGATTTTATTTATTTGGGTCCTTTCTCTTTTCTTTTTGATAAGTCTGGCCAGGGGTTTATGAATCTTATTAATTCTTTCAAAGAACAAGCTCCTAGTTTCGTTGATCTGTTCTACTGTTCTTTCGGTTTCTATTTCATTGATTTATGCTCTAATCTTTATTAATTCTCTTCTCCTGCTGGGTTTAGGCTTTATTTAGTTCTTTCTCCAGCTCCTTTAGGTGTAAGGTTAGGTTGTGTATTTGAGAACTTTCGAGTTTCTTGAGGAAGGTTTGTATTGCTATATACTTGCCTCTTAGGACTGCCTTTGCTGTATCCCAAAAGTTTTGAACAGTTGTGTTTTCATTTTCATTTGTTTCCATGAATTTTTAAAAATTCTTCTTTAATCTCCTGGTTGACCCATTCATTCTTTAGTAGAATGCTCTTTAGCCTCCATGTAGTTGAGTTCTTTCCAAATTGCCTCTTGTGATTGAGTTCCAGTTTCAAAGCATTGTGGTCTGAAAATATGCAGGGAATGATCCCAATCTTTTGGTACCAGTTGAGACCTGATTCGTGACCCAGTATGTGAACTATTCTGAAGAATGTTCGATGTGTACTCGAGAAGAATGTGTATTCTGTTGCTTTAGGACAGAATGTTCTGAATATATCTGTGAAGTCTATTTGGTCCTGTGTGTCATTCAAAGCCCTTGTTTCCTTGTCGATCTTCTCCTTAGATGATTTGTCCATTGCAGTGAGGGAGATGTTAAAGTCCCCTACTATTATTGTATTATTATTGATGTATTTCTTTAATTTTTTTTATTAATTGGCTTATATAATTGGCTGCCCCCATGTTAGGGGGATTACTATTTACAATTGCTAGATCTTCTTGTTGGATAGACCCTTTAATTATAATATAGTGTCCTTCCTCATCTCTTATTACAGTCTTTGGTTTAAAATTTAATTTGTCTGATATAAGGATTGCCACCCCAGCTTTCTTTTGATGTCCATTAGCATGATAAATTATTTTCCACCCCCTCACTTTAAATCTGGAGGTGTTTTTGGGTCTAAAATGAGCCTCTTACAGACAGCATATTGATGGGTCTTTCTTTTTTATCCAATCTGATATTCTGTGTCTTTTGATTGGGGCATTTAGCCCATTTACATTCAGAGTAAATATTGAAAGATATAAATTTAGTGCCCTTGTATTACCTGTAAAGTCACTGTTTCTGTATAGTGTCTCTGTTCCTTTCTGGACTATGTTACTTTTGGGCTCTCTCTTCACTTAAAGGATCTCTTTTAATGTTTCTTGTAGGGATGGTTTGGTGATCACAAATTCTTTTAGTTTCTGTTTATCCTGAAGCATTTTATCACTCCTTCTATTTTGAATGACATCCTAGCTGGATAAAGTATTTTTGGCTACATATTTTTCTCATTTAGCAGCCTGAATATGTCATGCCAGTCCTTTCTGGTCTGTCAGGCCTCTGTGGGCAGGTTGGCTGCCAATCTAATGTTTCTACCCTTGTAGGTTACAGGCCTCTTGTCCCCGAGCTGCTTTCAGGATTTTCTCTTTGTCTCTGAGATTTGCAAGTTTCACTATTATATGTCAAGGTGTTGACCTATTTTTCTGATTTTGAGGGGGGGTTCTCTGTGCCTCCTGGACTTGGATGCCTGTTTCCTTCCCAGATTAGGGACATTCTCTGCTATAATTTGCTTCAATATACCTTCTGCCCCGCCCTCCTCTTCTTCTGCAATCCCAATTATTCTAATATTGTTTCACTTTATGGTATCACTTATCTCTCAAATTCTCCCTTCATGATCCAGTAGTTATCTCTTTTTTTTTCTCAGCTTCTTTATTCTCCATCATTTGATCTTTTATATCACTAATTCTCTCTTCCGCCCCTCATTTATCCTAGTAGTTAGAGCGTCCATTTTTATTGCATCTCATTAATAGCCTTTTTGATTTTGACTTGATTAGTTCTTTTATTTCTCTAGAAGGGAGTTCTGTAGCATCTTCTATACTTTTTTTCAAGCCCAGCTAGTATCTTTATAATCGTTATTCTGAACTCTAGTTCCAACATCTTACTCATGTCTAAACTGATTAGATCCCTGGCAGTCAATACTGCCTCTTGTTCTCTTTTTTGAGTTAAGTTTTTCCCTTGTCATTCTGTCCAGATAAGAATAGATGAACGAGAGAACAAAATATTAAAATGGCAACAATGACCCCAGAAAAATATACAATAAACAAATCAGAAGAGACCTGAAACTGAAAAAAATATATAAAAATTAAAAAAAGAAAAAAAAGAGAGAGAATACAATCAGACAGGTGGACAGAAAAGAACAATACACTGGATCCTATGTGTATTTTGGTCCATGCGTTAGAAAACTAGATCCCAAAATTGTAAAGAAAGAAAAACTTAAATATGTACAAAAATAAAATTAAATATAATGAAAGGTTAGAATGTAACTGTAAAAATGAAAATTAAAAGACAAGAAAAAACAAAAGAGGAAACAACAACAACAGCAACAACAACAACAAAGGAAGGGATATTAACAGACAGGTGAACAGAACAAAGCAATACAATATATCCTGAGTGTATTTTGGTCAGTTTGTTAGAAGAAACTACATCTCAAAATTGTAAAGAAAGAAAAACTTATATATATACAAAAATAAAATCAAATATATTGAAAGGATAGAATGAACTTAAAAGATGAAAATTTTAAAAAGTTAACAAAAAAAAAAAAAAAGAAAAGGAAGAAGAAAAGAAATAAAACAAAAAGAGAATATGATCAGACAGGTGAAGAGAACAGTGCCATACACTAGATTCTGAGTGTATTTTGGTCTGTTAGAAGAAACTGCATCCTAAAATTGTAAAAAAAGAAAAACTTATATATGTACAAAAATAAAATTAAATACAATGAAGGAATAGAATGTAACTGTAAAATGAAAATTAAAAAAGATTTTTAAAAAGAGTTGATAACATAAGAAATTGGTTGAAAAAGGAAAGAGGAAAAAAATTAAAATTGAAAGACTAAAAAATCATGGGGGGAAAAGCCATGAATTCTTTGTGCTATATTCCCCTAGTGTTGGAGTTTTGCAGTTCTCATTGATGGGTAAACTTGGTCTTGGCTGGATGTTCTTGCTGATCTTCTGGGGGAGGGGCCTGTTGTGTTGCTTCTCAAGTGTCTTGCCCTGGGCAGAATGGCACGTCCCTTGCCAGGGGCCAAGCTAAGTCATTTGCTCCGGTTTACTCCGTGTGGCTTTTGTTGCCTGAAGGCTTTTGCACAGCTTTAGAGGATGAGAATGAAAATGGTGGCCTTCCAGTGTCTGGCCCCAGAACTGAAAGCTTGGGGCCTCACTCCTCAGTGTGCCCTCGGGGAAAAGCAGTCAATCACTCCTGTCTGCTTGGTCTCAGTCCACACTCCGACCCTGTCTCGAGTCTCTAAACTCTGCAGACTCCTATGGCAACATGCTGCCATGCCACTCCTCCCTGGGGAAGAAGGGAGGATTCGCTAGTTCTGCCGCTTGTTAGGCCCCTGGTCTGAGAGCACATGACTGACCATGCTACGGTTCCTAGTTTATGGCAACCCCGAGCTGAAAGCCCACTTCTGGGCTTGCTGATTGCAGCCGGCTTCCCTGCTCTGATGCCTGGGAACTCTGCCGCACTCAAGTACCCCTGGTCTTCCTATGACCCCGAGATCCTGAGACCACACTGTCCCACCTAGGAGTCTGCCCCACTTTGCCACCTGAGTGCCTTTCAAGCAGGGATGTCCCTCACCTGGGCAGACTTCCAAAAGTTCTGATTTTGGGCTCTGTTGTTTTATCACTTTCCAGTAGCCAGCTGACGTAGGTTCCCTCCCCCTGCAGTTTTATCTTTCCATATATGGCCTTGCATTCACTTCTCCGCATCTCCTACCTTGCAGAAAGTGATTGCTTTTCTATTTGTAGAGTTGCAGCTATTCTTTTCTTAGATCTCCGGCTGAGTTCGCAGGTGTTCAGAATGATTTGATAGCTATCTAGCTGAGTTCCTGGAAACTAAGGAACTAGGTCTCCTATGCCTCTGCCATCTTGAGTTTTCTTCCAATAGTTTTCTATTACCGACAACATTGCAATGAATATCATTTGTATATACTTGCATGTGTACTGGTATATCTATAGAATAAATTCCTAGAAATGGAATTGTAAGGAATATGCACCTTTCTAATTTTGATAGTATTGCCAAATTTCTCTTCATAGAGATTGTCCCAATTCACCTTCTCCCAGCAATGTTTGAGAATGTCTATTTCTCCACACCACCAATATAGCGTATTGTAAAATTTTTGTTTTGCCAATCAAATAGGTGAAAAATATTGTCGTTGTAATTTTAGTTGGCTGTTCTCCCTTTTACTATGAGTAAAATTGAAAATCTTTTCATACGTTTAAGAACCATTTGTATTTTCTTTTCTGGTGAAGAGTTTTTCTCTTTTGTCCATTTTTCTATTGGGCTTTGGTTTTTCACTTAGCATTTTATTTAAAACAGTTGTATTAGGTTAATTAGCTCTGTGTTCAAGATATGAGCTGTAAATTCTCTTTCCAAGTTTGTTTCTTGATTTTCTTTTGGTGATTTTAGCATGCATTTAAATTATAATTTTTTTGTGTCGTAGTTTAGAAAGTTCTCTGCCATTCTGAGGATTCTTTTTCTCTTTTTATGGTTCTTTTATTTCTTCCTTTTTTTTTTTTTAAGATTTAATTTTTAAGTAATCTCTACACCCAACATGGGGCTTGAACTCACACCCCTGAGATCAAGAATCACATGCTCTATCGACTGAGCCAGACAGGCACCCTCCTTTTTTGGTATACATTTAATTTTTTGATCCATTTGGAAATTATCTTGGTAGATGGGGAAAGGTGTGTATCTGTTGGGAGTCAGTTGCTCATGGAGCTCTCATCTCTGTGCCTCTTGTGACAGCTTTTCTTCTGAACTATCTTTTCAGGGATGTTTATATAGTGATCAGCCTCGGGAGATACAAATAGTGTCTCTCTCCAGGTCGAATGGCAGATTTGTTTGCTATCCGGGATAATAAAGATGTTTCCCTCTAGGTTAGGTTTGCTAACAGTCCCCTTATGAGATGGAGGGTTTCCTGAGCTCAGAGTTCCTCAACTGTGATACTGTGGTGTGTAGCATCCACCTGACCAATCTCTGCGTCTCTCTCGGAAGCTTAGGGAGCAAGGGGAATTAATGCAGTTTTGGAGCTCATGCTTCTTTTGTCTTTGACCCAGGAATCTCCTATCTTCTGAGAGCATCTCTGAAACCCTAGCAGGCTAACTTGCTGGCTTGCAAGCAGGGTAATATCTCAGGCTTGTTATAGGTCTTGACAGGATCTATTTCTACCTTTTCCCAGATGGCTACATTGTTAGCACATCACCATTTAAAAAAATTTAATAGTTCCACCTTTCCCAACTGATTCTAGATGACCACTTTTTTTATACACTAAATTCTTGCATGTGTATAGGCTCATTTCTAGGCTTATATTCTATTCTGCTAATCTATTGGTGCTAGTGTATATTTTTATTTTTTTAAATTAAAAAAAATTTTTTAGGGGTCTATGAAAATGTTTTATTTTTTAAAAAGATTTTAATTCTTTATCTTTAGATAGATAGATAGAGAGAGCACGTGAGTGAGAACAGAGAAAGGGGCAGAAGGAAAGAGAATTTCAAGCAGACTCCATGCTGAGCAAAGAGCCCAATGTGGGGCTCAATCTCATGACCTGAGATCATGACCTGAGCCGAAACCAAGTTGGATATGTAACCTACTGAGCCACCCAGACACCTGATATTTTAGTTTATTTTAAAATGGAAAGGAAAAAATGATTTTTTAAATCAAATAAAATGTTTTTGTATGTAATATGAATATATTTGTCTTTATTCCAACACAGTTAAAAAACATAATTTTTGGTATTTGTGGAGGAAGGGGCTCACAAGGAGAAGTGCCTATGGTCCAGAAAATTCATAATGTGATCCCACTGGCCAGTGCTGCCGCTCAGTGAGTGTAGGGCAAAGGCACTTTTGATGGCCCTAATGGATGGCCCTGACCAGAGGGAGTACATTTGGGTCAAAGCCCTCCTGGGGCCATATACCCTGGGAATTATGGGAAAAGAGGAGAGAGAAGGGAACAGAGACATGAAATAGGAGCCCTTCACCCTCTGCCCTTGGGGAGATCAGACCAAGGGACAGAAATAGCCCTATACCTTAGAAGACCACTAATTTGAGGGAAAAGCCAATTCTCTGACCTCAGGGAGCCCCAGTCTGAAGGGGAATACAGCCCTGTCCTCAGGGAGCTGCAGTGTGAGGGGGGAGATACAGTCCTGCCCTCAGGGAGCCCCAGTCTGAGGGGGAAGACACAGTCCTGCACTCATGGAGCTCCAGTCTGAGGGGAAGACACAGCTCTGTGCTCAGGGAGCCCCAGTCTGAGGAAGGAGACACAGGTCTGCCTTCAGGGAGCCCAGTCTGAGGGAAGTGCTAGTATTTACTTTTAAAAAACTGAGGATTTATGATATTTAATATCTGGTGGAATAAATAATCACTTACTTTCTTCTTTTCCAGAATTTCCCTGGAACTTCCTGAATGATTATTTTTGCATATGAAATTTAGAATCAGCTTATTCAGTTAAAAAACATTCCTTGCATTTTATTAATGGTAGTGTCAGACTTATAAATTAACTTAGGGAGGATTAACATCTTTATGATGCTGAATCTTCTTATTTAAGAATATGCTATGCCTTTTTTAAAATTCAAGTAGTCTTCATATACACGGCATCTATTCATTTCTAAATGTGAATTTTATACTTTACTATTTATAGAATTTTCTTATTAGTTTTGGTAGTTTTTCAGTAGATTCTCTTGGATTTCCAAGTTTTATAATTATAGTAACGGAAAATGTAGATAATTTGGTCTTCCCTTTTAATACTTTTAATTCCCTTCTCCTATCTGTTTGGTTTGTCTACTTGTCTAGTACCTTAAAAAAATAATGTTAAATAATAGTAATGATGGTACAACGTTGATGAGTATTTACATGCCTTGTAGTGTATAAGGACTTTATATCTATAAAGCTATTTACACCTCATAGCAAGCAGCCTTAAGAAGCAAGTCTCAACATTAACTACATTTTACAGAAAGGGAAATTCAGCACAGAAATATTAAGCAAATTGCCCATAGTCACATGGGTCCTTGGTGGCAAATTGGGATTTGAACCTTGGTGGTTGAATGCCAAAGTCCATAAAGTTTACCATTTTCCTACAATGCCTCTTACGAGAAATAAGAATAAATAAATATCCTTTGTTTATCTGAGTTTGGTGGAGATGTTTCCGGTAGCTGCCCTTTAAATATATGGTGGCTCTGCGGCTCAGATAGATCTACTCAATCGTGTTAAGGACAGAGTGCTTCTGAAGAACAGATGTACGTTTTTTTCAAGAGCTTTTTCAGCATCAATGGAGATGATCTTAGATGGCTTTTCTCCTTGGATCTATTAAAGTGAACTAAGTTAATAGAGTTCCTAAAATTGACTTTCCTTTGCACCTCTGGAATGCAGCCTACTTGGCCTTGGTGTGTTATTCCTTTGATGTGCTGCTGGGTTCTGTTTGATAATATTTTATATATGATTTCTGCATTTATATTGATACACGAAGAGGCAAAGCTTTACAGGAGAACAAATTCTGGTGTATAGGAAGGAGGAGAAAATTTTAGCTGGAGGCCCTTTAGTGGAGAGGAAAGGTACCTGGGTGATAGCAAACAGAAGCAACACTTAGGGGCGCCTGGGTGGCTCAGTCGTTAAGCATCTGCCTTCGGCTCAGGTCATGATCCCAGGGTCCTGGGATTGAGCCTCGCATTGGGCTCCCTGCTCAGCAGGGAGTCTGTTTCTCCCTCTCCCACTCCCCCTGCTTGTGTTCCGTCTCTCGCCGTCTCTCTGTCAAATAAATAAATAAAATCTTAAAAAAAAAAGCAACACTTAACATTTTCTCATCAATAAATTGATGAGAAGGTAGAGAATTCCAAAGCAATAAGAAAAGTATGGAAGAGGAACTCCTCCTCTTTTATCCAAGTTTCTTAGGATGTATTTTCAAACAGAGAATGTTCCTAACCCTCCTATATTCTCCTGTATCTCCTATCATATTCTTTCTCTTCCAAGTGTCTAGTGGTCAGAAGGAAAAAGCTAGCTGGAGTTCTAGTCCCTCACTAGTAGTTACTAATAAAGGGATAATCACATTATAATTGAATCATTCCCTAAAAATAGTGGCTATGGTGGATAGTTCTCTGCTCTTTAGAGAAAAATAAAAGGGGGTAACAGGTCTATAGCTGGAGCACAAGCCTTCATTTCATTGTGGAGAAAAACTGGAGAAATACCAGAATGAGAAAAGAAGATGACTAAGTTGATAGAGGTCAAAATAATGCTACTACCTGCTCTTAATTCTCTTTTATGTGTACTTCTGCGTAAAGTACTGCAGCAGTGTAGACGCTCAATTCTGTCCTTCACCAAGGACACCAAGGGGGAGGAGAACTCGGTTCTTCTGAGGAGGGCTTTGAGGGCTGCTCTGCTGGCTCCCCAGGCAGTGGCAGTTGATGGAATCATCTGCATCAGAATCTCCTGGGGTGTCTGCCAAAGGGTAGGTTCCCAGGCCCTACCTGGGTGAGACCCTGAAATCTGAATTGTTTTAAACCCAGCTAATTCTGATGCAGATAGTCTTAGGACCTCATTTTCAAAACAGTTCATGAGAGATGGTTGACGTCGCATTCTACCTCATATAGAATCAAAGCAAAATGCTGCATTTTTTTCCTAAAGATTTTATTTATATATTCGACGGAGATAGAGACAGCCAGCGAGAGAGGGAACACAAGCAGGGGGCATGGGAGAGGAAGAAGCAGGCTCATAGTGGAGGAGCCTGATGTGGGGCTCGATCCCAGAACGCCGGGATCACGCCCTGAGCCGAAGGCAGACGCTTCACGACTGAGCCACCCAGGCGCCCCCAAATGCTGCATTTTAAATAGATCATGGCTTAGATCCAGGCCCTGCCTTCCAGAAAGATGTATATATACAGGCGATGATACAAGTATGCATACCACACATATGCAGACTGTGATCATTCATTTCAGCATTTTTGTGCAGAGAAAACCAGACATGTTGATATTACCGAAACAAATTCATCTAAAAGTAGACAACTGACCTTCCAGGATCCATAGGTTTCTGTGTGTAAAATTCTTCAGTCAAATCCTAGGTGTCAGGGCTGACAAATGATGCATATCCTTTCACACCTTTTAGCGGGTTGAATACCGAAGGGAGAAAGTTCCTGTGGGCGTCACCATGGGGCATCACAGGAAGACAGTTGTCTCTGGCTTCTAGTCAACAATCTGCAATGAAAAATGAATGTTTCAGTACTTCTGAATAGTCTGCTTAATAATTTGGAAAGCAGAACCCATCTCTCTGATGCCCACTAACCATTTTTGGCAAGTAATTTGGACACATTTATCTTCTCTGACATTGCCTAATGGAGTATCTCCTTCCCTGGTGTATGTTGAAAGTGAGTGGCTAAAACGTGTGCGTTCTACACCTGCAATAGGGTGTGTGTGCTACAGATGGAAGCGCCCACCTTGGGCTCCCGGCCTAAGGAGTTAAACTAACCAGTTCTCCAGCAGCTACTCACAGGGGTATTTGTTATTTTAACCTCTTAAGTAAGGTCTCAGATCTTTCAGGGCTGGTCTCTAGGAGTTAAAAAAAGTTTTAATCTAAGACTGCAAAAATAGATTCCAGTTTAAAAATAATTTCATTTTAAACTGAGTGGGAAAGCAAACATTATAAGTTAATTAAAAGGAGTACTGTAAGTGCTTTGCCAGTGTTTCGATTCCTCAACCTGGAGAAAGTGGTCACAGTAGAAAAATGTGACTTATTAGGACATTTATATAAAGAGCTTTAAAACTGGCATAAGAATCTCAGAAGAAGGAGAAGAAGAAGGAAGAGGAGGAGGAGGTGGAGGAGGAGAAGAATGAGGATGATACCTAGTAGGATTTTTTGTCCATAATGTCTTTTGACTAGAAATTAAGAAAAAAAAAAAAAAAGGTGGGGGGGAGGGTAAAAGGCAACAGGAGAAAGGAAGAATCCAAGACCCATGCTTGGATTCATTTTATCGGTCCTCAAATTCATCCAAGAAATGGCATAAACTTGTAAAAGAAAAGGTGAAGCTGTGGGTTTTCATCGGTATAGTCAAGTACGTATAGGCTCCTCCTAACTACTTGAGGAGAGATAATTCTAGAAGACAGACTGCTTTTTACCGTAGGGGCACGTTCATACTCTGATCATAAACTTCGGCATGGTAGCGTTTCCCTAACCTGTCCTTACCAACTCATACCTCCCAGTTCAACACTTAACACCATCAACTTAATTTTTCATTCCAAGAAAGGTGATAAAATCAAATATCACTAAAATTGCTCTTCATATAAAAACCTAATTTCATTTTATTCAGTTTCATAGAATTCTTGCACAGCTATTGAAAACTGAGTAACTACAGGTTACAGATGGGCATATATTTCAATCATCTGCCATGATAAGGGTAGCAAATAAATGTTTTTGATGCTTTGGGACTCTTGGATTTCAAGATGGATTCCAAATGTTAAATGCTACATGTTAGAATTGGGGTTAGAAAAAATTCAGAGGAGGCACCAGTAAAGTCAGCCAAAATATTTTCTTGACTTGTGACTATTCTCATTCAAGCACCAAAACAGGTTCTCTAGAGCAATCTTTAAAACCCTTGTTTTCGTTCTGCTTAGTAAGTATTTATTTCCACTACTTTGTGAAAGTTACAAGGAAAAAAAAAGAGGATTTCCATTTCTTTTTAAAAAAATTTTTTATTATGTTATGTTAGTTAGCATACAGGACATCATTAGTTTTTGATGTAGTGGATTTCCATTTCTACTCCTACCCCAAAGCTCAGGCCACTGGATGTACTTCCTCCTCCTGATAGAATCAATCATTGGTACAGCACCCTCAGCATCTGTTCAAGTGACTATGTGACAACATGAAAATGAGTAGAATATAATAATAAGTATAGAACCAAGGTTCAAAATTGGATTCATGTGATAATTGCAATTATGTTGAAATTATATATACATTCAGATAAGACTAGAAGAAGACATGGGAAAAGTGAGGCTAAATGATCTGGTGGGAAGTGAGATTTTAGATGAATAACTTCTATTTTTAAATTTCCAATACTGTTATTATATTGTTTGCAAAATAACTTCTTTAAAAAAAGAATCTAATTGACTTGTAGACTGAAAACTGTAACAACTTGTTGAAAGAAGTTAAAGAAAAACAAATCAATGGAAAGAAATCCAGTGTTGATGGATGGAAAGATGTAATATTGTTAAGATGACAGTACTACCCAAGGTGATCTATAAATTCAATGCAACCTCTATCAAAATTCCAACGTTATGTGCGTATATAGAAAAATCCATGCTAAAATCATGTGGAATCTCAAGGGACCCCAGATAGTCAAAGAATCTTGAAAAAGAAGAACAAAATCAAAGGTCTCACACTTTCTGATTTCAAAACTTATTGCAAAACCGTGGTAATCAAAACAGTGTGGCATGAAGACAGACATATAAACCAATGGAATAGAATAGGGAGCTCAGGGGCGCCTGGGTGGCTCAGTCGTTAAGCGTCTGCCTTCGGCTCAGGGCGTGATCCCGGCGTTCTGGGATCGAGTCCCACATCAGGCTCCTCCGCTGGGAGCCTGCTTCTTCCTCTCCCACTCCCCCTGCTTGTGTTCCCTCTCTCCCTGGCTGTCTCTCTCTCTGTCGAATGAATAAATAAAATCTTAAAAAAAAAAAAAAAAGAACTCCTACAACTCAACAACAACAAAATAAACAACCCAATTAAAAAAATGGGTAAAGAACTTGAATAGACATTTCTCCAAAGAAGAAACACAAATGGCCAATATGCACATGCAAAGATGTTTGACATCATGAGTCATTCGGGAAGGGCAACTCAAACCGCAATAGGATACCAGTTCACAGTCATTAGGATACCTGTTATTAAAACAAAAATAAAAAAACAGAAAACAAAATATGTTATCCAGGATGTGGAGAAATTGGAATCCTTGTGCACTATTGGTAGGAATGTCAAATGGTACAGCCACTGTGGTCGACAGTATGGCAATCTCTAAAAAAACATAAAATTGAGGGGTGCCTGGGTGGCTCAGTCAGTTAAGTGTCTGCCTTTGGCTTAGGTCATGACCTCGGGGTCCTAGGATCCAGCCTTGCATCGGGCCCTCTGCTCAGTGAGGAGTCTGTTTCTGCCTCTTCCTCTGCCTTTTCTCCATTTGTGCTTTCTCTCTGTCTCTCTCTCAAATAAATAAATAAAAATCTTAAAAAAAATAGAAAATTAGGGGTGCTTTGGTAGCTCAGTCAGTTAAGCATCTGCCTTTGGCTCAAGACATGATATTGAGGTCCTGGGATTGAGCCCTGCATTGGGCTTCCTGCTCAGCAGGGAGTCTGTTTCTCCCTCTCCCTTTGCCCCTTTGCTCACTTGTGCTCTCTCTCAAATAAATAAATAAAATCTTTTAAAAAAATTGAAAATTGAATTACCAAATGATCCAGCAAATCTACTTCTGGGTACATGCCTAAAAGGAGTAAAAGCAGGGATTCAAACACACATTTATACACCCATGTTCATAGAGGCATTGTTCACAATAACCAAAGGTGGGAGCAACCCAAATGTCCATTGACAATGAATGTATAAACAAAATGTGGTACATACATACAATGGAATATTATTTAGCCTCAAAAAGGAATGAAATTATGATACATGCTATAATATGGATGAACCATGAAGACATTATGCTAAGTAAAATAATCCAGTGACAAAGGTCATCACATCGTATGATTCTTCTTATATGAGGTTCTTAGAATAGTCAAATTTATAGAGACAGAAAAATAGAATGGTCCTTGCCAGGGTTTGGCAAAGGGAAAATAGGGAGTTCTTGTTTACTGGGTATGGAGTTTCAGTCTTACAAGATGAAGAGTTCTGGCGATGGATGGTGGTGAGGGTCGCTCAACAACATGAATGTATTTAATATTACTGAGCTGCACAGTTGAAAACAGGTAAAATGAGGGTGCCTAGCTGGCTCGCTGGGTGGAGTGTGAGACTCCAGAGTATGCGATGCTGGGTGCACAGATTAATTACAAATAAAAAATCTTAAAAACAGTTAAATTTTTGTTAATAATAAAATTTTTGTTCTTAGTGAGATTGTTGCAACTAAATTGTCCCATTACCAACTCTGCAATAGATCTCCTCTGACCTCTTCAACTGTCAAATTCTTTGCTAATGGGCTTATCTTTTGAGTTACAAGTATTTACTAACTAGG
Organism: Ursus maritimus; assembly: GCF_017311325.1. Lineage (NCBI taxonomy): Eukaryota > Metazoa > Chordata > Mammalia > Carnivora > Ursidae > Ursus > Ursus maritimus. Next base: position 713,547 of record NW_024426663.1, read on the forward strand.
TAACATATGGATGGCCCAGTATTTGGTGCTATGGACAATACAGTGGAATAGAATATGGGCCCAGTGACTTTCAGCAATACCTGGACAAGACAGGGCACATGGGACACAGAGCACTTTCTCCAAAGGAAAATGACACTTGATACACCCACTGGGAGTGGTACAGACCAAAAGCGCATTAAGAATTCAACTATGGACTCTGAGAAACAAACTGAGGGCTTCAGAGGGGAGGGTGGTGGGGGAATGGGATGGACTGGTGATGGGTAGTAAGGAGGGCACGTATTGCATGGTGCACTGGGTGTTACACGCAACTAATGAATCATCGAACTTTACATCGGAAACCGGGGATGTACTGTATGGAGACTGACATAATATAATAAAAAAAATTAAAATTAAAAAAAGAGAAGAAAACCATGAAATCTTACTAAAACAGAAGACTTGAAATAATGGAGAGGTATGATGTGTTTCTGGTTGGGAGGACTAAATATTAGAACATTTCATTTCTCCTTAAACTATTCTATAAATAGAATGCACCATATCAACATCTCAATGGAATTTTGATTGTAAAGTTTACAGACTGAAAAGAAAAAAAGAATTCAAGTAGGAGAGGTAGAGCTGAAGAAGCTTTGGAGAATGGGTAGGATCTGATTACATGTAGATGGGAGTCACTGAACTGATGGGGCAACTCATGAGTCAACTAACGTGTGCATTTTTTCTCACCCTTGGCACCACTGACATTTTGCACTGTCCTATTTTTGTTGTGGAGAGCTGTCCTGTACACTGTAGGGTGCTAAGCAGCACCCCTGGCCTGCCCACACTAGAGTACTAACTCCCTTATCCACCCCACTTGGGACAATCAGAAATATCTCCAGGGGCGCCTGGGTGGCTCAGTTGGTTAAAGCTCCCCACTCTTGATTTCGGCTCAGGTCATGATCTCAGGGTCGTGAGATCGAGCACTCTCTTGGGCTCCAAGCTCAGCGGGGAGTCCGCTTGCGACTCTCTCCTTCTGCCCCCCCAATAAATCTTAAAAAAAAAATCCCCAAATTTCAAATGTCCCCCCTTTGAGGAGTATTGATATATGGAACTTGTCCCTGATCCAAGAAAGACACCAGTTTGACCAGAGTAGAAAGTCCAGTCATGAGAGTAACTTTCATCCAAGTATTCTAATGTCCGTCTTGGCACCTGACACAAAATGGATGGTTTATAAGTCTTTTTGTTCATTCCCCCCACCCCTTTTTAAAAAAGATTTTATTTATTTACTTGAGACAGAGAGCACAAGCATGGGGTGGGGGAAGGGAGAAGCAGACTCCTCACTGAGCAGGGAGCCTGATGCAAGTTTGGATCCCAGGATCCCAAGATCATGACCTGAGCTGAAGGCAGATGCTTAACTGACTGAGCCACCCAGGTGCCCCTTGTTCACTCCTTTTGAATGGTGCTATAAGAAAGTTGATCTGAAACTTTTAAAAGAGTTTGAATAGGAAAAGCCCAGAAGTAGGTGGACCATTTAGGAAACGATGGACCATTTAGGAAACCTTTTGTAATAATCTGGGAAAGAGATATAAAGATCGGAACTAAGGTTGTGATTAGCGGAATAGAAAGGGGACAGGTGTAAGAACTTGTGTGAGGGAAGAATAAATAAAACTTGGGGACAGTGGATAATACATCCGGGTGAGCTGGGGAGAAGAAAGGTGGGGCCCTGGTCTTGCTGAGACTCAGGGAAACTGGTGTAGACATAAGCAGAAGTCTCTAGGTAACTGAAGATTGAGTGTGAACAGTTACTGAGCATTTCAAATCATGAAAAGAATTTCTATAGCAAGGAGTCAAGCTGAGTCACCCTGCAGGTAAAGGAGGCAGGCAAATGTAAGCTTTCTTCAGTCTTCTCACAAAGAGGAAAGAGAAATGTAGGAAGATGGACAAGAAGGAGAGAAAAGCAGTGCAAATTTGGTTTTTCTTTGTTGTTGTTTTTGCCTGGCAATATCCGTCAGAGATGTAAAGACGAATAATCTCTGACTTGGGATACTAGAATGCACAGTTGAATCTCCGCATGTCCCTTTAAAAGCTGAACAAGAATAAAAGAAACACTTTGTGCTTTTTAATATTCTAAACCATTTCTCCATTTCCACGGAGGAAGTACAGAAAGCAAGGGCAAAATTTCAGCACGAGGGCCTCCCCTGGCTCACAGCCTTGGACGTAGCTAAGTGGGTGAGCACCCTATTGTCATCTGAGCAAGCCAGCTGCATCGCTAGATAGAGTGAGCCTGTCTGTGCAACTCCAAGACTGTAATTATGCTAAAATGGGATCTTGCAGCAGTGAATATAAAGAGAAGCCTTGGAATATCTCTCCTACACTAAACAACTTTATGGTTGAAAGGAAGCAATTACTGAGAACAAGATGAGGCTAAGTAAAAACAGCACAGCTTTCCAACTTTTCCAACTTGGATATTGACAGCATTCTGCTGACCTCAGGCAGTCTTTCTTTTTTTCTCCCTGAAGCCATAATAATTCCCGTTTTCTAACCTGATTTTTAGGTTAAGTGGAAATAATTTTTTCAAATTCACCCCCCCCCCGACTCAGTTGAAAGCAACTTTCTAGATCAGCTTACTAACACCAGGAATTCTACCAAAGTCTTCAGGTTTGGTTATCCTTCCCACCACGACGTGTAGAGCCATTAGCTAGCCCAGGGAGTTCTTTCCTACGTGCTTTGGCAGAAATGGCCACTGTCCAGCCGGGAGCAGAGTTGCCTGGGGAAAAAACAGGTGTGAAACAGCAGAACGGAGGGTTCCTAGTTCTTTTCCTTCTCTTGTGATAGAAAGGTGGCAGAAATAGGAAATTGGGGACTAGAACAAAATTCTGTCTGAGGCTGGAAGCTGCAAATCAGTACCACCTCTCAGTGGGTCCAGCACCTCCTCATTGTGCCTCTGATGCCTGCAATGAAAAATGTCCACCTTGAACTCTCTACCCCTAACGTACATCGTCAGATTAGGGAGGAAGCAAGGTGGTGCTCGAGAACAAGCCCGCTCTGGCCAGGTCTATGTAGGTTAACTAGATAACTAGCTTTCTAAATCGTTCCAGAACCCAAACGATCAACTTTTACCTAAATTACATAGCTGGCCGTGCTCAGTGATATTTATCATTCTCCTGGAGAGCTCAGCCAAAGCACAAGACTACAGGAGGAAAAAGGACGAGAAGCATTGAGAAGAGACAAAAGTGTCATGATCTCTAAATGATATGATTGCCTTCCTAGAAATGTTAAGGGAATCAAAGGAAAAGCAATTAGGTCTAATGAGAGGTAGGAGTAAGGAAACCAGATGTAACCGTAAGCATGCCAAATCAGTAGGTTTCTTACATAACCAGCAATAATCAGTTATAAAATATAAGAAAGATTAAATGTGAAGAATTCTTTAACTAAATCAACGTATGCCCTTCCAATGTAATTTATACAGCCATTTCAAAGATGAAGTGAGTCTCTATAACAGGACACAGAAAGATAGCTATGATATCTGGTAGAAGGAAACTGAGATCCCAAACAGCATGTAAAAGATTAAAGCAAATAAAGTTACATATATGTATACACACATATATATGCACATATGTGTGTGTGTGTATGACACAGGTATCTCATGCATGGAAATGTAACCCAAAAGAACCCAATCCAACCCTTTAAGGTGGTTTTCTTGGGGGTGGGGGAACGGCTAATTTTCTCTTTCTATGTTCTATATTTCTTTTAGTATTTTTACATGACAATTACACATTATATTTGAAATCTAGAAAAAGCAACAAAGACTTAAAATTTAAGAAAAAAGAATCTTCCTGAGCTCTCCATTTGTTAGAGCCGGAAAGTACTTAGGGTTCATCTGTTAGCCAAACATACAAAACACTTGAAAGCTCATCTCCTTAAAACCGAAATTGAAAATGAATAGCTCTCAAAATGGAATCAAAAGTTCTAGGGTTCAGTTCATAAATGAGAGTAACTGTGTATTGATATTGTTAAATCAGAACATATTTTAAAAGATAGATCTAGCATAGGGAAATTTCTCATTTCCCTTGGTGTTATAATCAAATTTTTAAAACATTATATTTTCTTCTAATTATGTCAGTAATTCATGTTTATTCCAGAAATTTAGAAATTACCACAAAGTATAAAGAAAAAATAAACATATTATAAAAATAACCCATAATCACATTTTTCAGAGATAATAAAGATTAATGTATATATACTTTTAAGTAGGTATGTGGGCCTTGAACTCACGACCCTGAGATTAAGAAGTTTCATGCTCTACCAACTGAGCCAGCCAGGTGCCCCATAAAGATGAACATTTTTGTGTATATATTTCCCTTTACTCTTTTTATTAATGCACATGTATATTTTTAAAAAGGGATCACAACTATTTTCTTCTGACAACACATGGTGAATAGTGTCCCATGCCATTCTTTGAAATATCGTTGAGAATTTCCTCTACTTCCTATTTTTTTAAACATAAATACTATAATGAATAGATTGATATAAAATTTTTGAGTAAAAAGAATAAGCTCCATGAGCACAAGGACTTTTTCTGTGTTATTTACAGATTTACAACTGTGTCCCCAGTGCACAGAATAGAGCCTGATTCTTAGCAGGGACTCAGGAAGCATTAATGAATGAATCTCATTTGCTTAGGCCAGTGGGGCTTAAGCTTTAATGTATATAAGAATTATCAGGAGATCTTGTTATAGCCAAATTCCCAGATCTCAGTCTGAATCCGAGATATTGATTCAGACATCTTTGGAAGGGCCCATTTGATTCTGATGATGGGACCAAGCTTTGGGAAACACTGCCTTAGGCTAAATACGCAGAGGCAGAATTTCTGGATCAAAAGCATAGATATTTTTAAAGCCTCTGGTTTATACTGTTATTTTACCTTCCTGGAAGGTTTTACCAACTTACCAATTCACCGCTTTTTCAAGTATCCTCCTCCCTGCTTTGTAATATATAAAACTGCCTATTTTGCTGCCTTTTGTCAACACTGCGTCTTTTCAGGTTGAAAAGCCATTACTGATTGAATAGGGATGAGGAAGAGAAAAGTGTTTCTCACTACAAACATAAAAAGGCATAAAAGAAAATGTATATAGAATGAACTACTCTTGTTCACCTCTTGGCATATTTGTCTGCAGTCTTTGCTTTTTTAAAGAAAAAAATCATTATTGTTTTTATAAAAATGGAACATTATAAAGAATGTGTACACTGTAGAAAAGGAAAGTATAAAGGTTTAAATCACCTCAGGTTGCACCATCTAGAGATCTTTAGACCTAACACTAGAAGAGCATGATTTTAGACATATTTCTATGCACGTCTATAGATAAGTGAACAAGAGATGGATGGTAGCTGGCTGGTTGGCTGGATGGGGAGCAAGAGAAAAGTACTTTTATAAAAATGAAATCATACTACAGACAATGATGAATATATTCTCTTTGACACTACCTGGGCTCTATTCTCCCTTTCGGGATTTTGTTAATGGTTCTGTGCTAGAGCTCGTACTCCTCACGTGGGTGTATAATCTACTCTTTTCAGTGGTTCGTGGTTTGTAGGCTGGGTTTCCACGGAAGCTCAAAGCAAGGCAAGGAAATGAGTGGAAGTGGTTTATTTGGGAAATGATCCCAGGAAGCACTGGTAGGGGAGTGGAAAAGTGACGAAGGAAAGGGAAGGAAGCCAGTAGTGGGAGGACGCACAGCCAGGGCACACTATGGAGTAGGGCACTCTATGGAGTAGGGCACTCGTGTGGCCAACGGGAGCGCGAGCCCACCAGGGAACTCTGGTAGACTGTATAGAACAGACGTCAGAGTTAGCGTAATGAAGAGTGCAGGAATTGGATGTTTATCCCACCTGTTGTCAAGTCACTGGTTGAGCTTTGCTAGGAGGAGGCATAAACTCCCCAGTACTTCCTGCCTGCCCTACAGGAGGCTGAGTGAGCCCTTGCTGGTCAGAAAAATCCCCAGAGAGTTGTAGGTGCTTGGAATTGGAAGTCTGAAAAGCAAACACAGTAATTGTGAATGCTGAGGGGGTGTGAGTGCACCCTGAACAGTGTTGGTAGATACCCTTGGGTTTTGGGTTGTTTCCCCAATTCAGCCTGGAACCCTGGAGCCTTTCATACTTTCCAGAGAGAGTCAGTAATGTTGCTTTTTTCTCTATTTTATCCCTTTCTCTCCATATCCATTCCTATTATTCTTCAGTCAGAAGATGAAAGAGAGATACATTCATCTGTATAGATTTCTCTCCAGATTGGAGTATTGGTGAGAACTCTCAGGATTTTGTTGACGGCTTTCTGCAGGTTCTGGGGGTGGCAATGAGGTCGGAGGCTGAGCTTTCTTGTGTGTTTAGCTTCTCTGCTGTTCTAGAAGATGGTGCCCTTCCCTCAACCCTCCATACCCCCAACTCCTCAGGGTTTTAAAAGCCTATTGTACTGTGGTTTAAAAATATATCCACAAATTTTTGACATCCTCCTCCTAAAAGGCAGAGGCAAACTCCCCTCCCTTTAAGTGCGGACTGGACTCAGTGACCGTCTTCTAATGAATAGAACACGGTGGAAGTGAAGACGTTTGTCTAGATGGTGAAAGTCATCCTAATTGTCTTCTTGCTCTCTCTCTCAAATCATTTACTCTGAAGGAAGCCACGTTCCCCATCGTGAGGACACTCAGCAGCCTGATGGAGGGGTCCACTTGATGACTCTGCGAACTGCCAGTGAGGAATCAGGTAACAGTCATGAGTCTAACGAGTGAGTCTGGAAGAGGATCCCCCAGGCCCAGTCCAGTCTTCAGACGGAAACCCCTGAGCCAGACCACCCCGCTAAGCTGCTCCCAGGTCCTGGACTCACAAAAACCATGGACATAAATGTTTTGTTAAGTCACCAAGTTTTGGCGTAACTTGTTATGTACAGTAGACAATAATACAATAGCATTAGTGTTTTCCACTTCCTAATTTAATACTTTTCTGGTAAATTTGGGGCTGGCTTTTATGCTATTTTTTGCCCTCCTTTTTAAATACGCAGTTTTAATTTACCATACGAAACAACTTTTAAGTTTCTTGCCCTGAACGTCGCATAAGACGTAAAACTTTGCTCTTTACTCTTTTCTCTTGTGCATAAGTCCCGGGGGACCTAGGGCATCAGCTGTCATATAATTTCTTGGACAGCAGTGAAGAATAACTTGTTCAGTAATGTCCTTTCCCTTCACATTTTATCTATAAAGAGAACAATGTAGAGAGGTTAGTGCTTTGAATTGATAGAGGTACTTTAATACGTTCTAGACAAAAGAAGGCTTTGATGCTGTCTCCAAGAACCTCTTTGTTTTTTCCATGTGCTTCTAAAAATTGTCTTGGATCCTCAGGACTGTCACATCCCTGAGTCACCAACATCATCACTGTCTTTCTCTCTGGTTCAAGCTGATTCTTCTGTATCACTAGGCTCAGAGTTTCAATTTTCTCTGTTTGAAATCTATTAGGAAAGATTTTTCTCCTACAAAGTTTACATTGGCATTTTTAGAAATACTGCATGAAGGACATAGAGCAAAGGGCAGAATCAGATGACCAGAGAGGCGATGACTCCGGGACCTTAGGCCGCATCTCTTAACCCAGAGGCTAAATAAAGCAGATATTCTACGTGAAGCAGCTCCTGCAACTCAGATTTTACAACACCTTCATCACTTTAAAATAAAAAATTTCCATTTTGAAGTGCAAGAATTAGAGAACAGGGTCTCAAGTCATACTCGATGACTTGGGGAAAAAATCGCCAGTAGAAACGCACAATTAAAAATGTGGAAAGCAAAATCGTGCATATTCAATGATAAGAAACATGTAGAAAGTATGTGTGTATTGGGTAAAGATTAGGAGAACTAAAGGAATGTAAACAGTTATTTCATTTAGGCCTGACATGGCCTGACATGATGGGTATATTTTTTGAAACCGTAAAATCAAAATCTTTCTGGAAGAAAGAAATGTAACTATGTATGCCTGAGTGGATTTCTGTAAACATACCAGGCTGCAGAATTTTTAAAAGTAAATTGGGCCAGGGTTATGAAGGAGAGAGAGACTGTTCTTTCATTCTGGCTGAAGCAGGCTTCTGAGTTAAGACGTCCCTTGTGCTGGTAAAGAAACGTTCCCTCCCCTTCTTTCCCTCTCGGCTTGGCCCCATTTTGCTGGTAGTCTGCTTTTCTTCTCTCTCGATAGAAAAATCTTCAAGTTAGTTTATGGTTGAGTGTTTTGCCTGAACAAAAATAATGATAATAAAACTTCCCCAAAATGAACTGTGGTTAAGCCTCAATTTTAAAATCAGACCAGCCAGGAGCTGAGCCTGCTGTCACTTGGGCTCCTAAGAAACGAGGGCCTGCCTCTGCCCGCTGCTCTCGTGGCTCTTGTGAGCTTGGAAATAACCTACAGGAGGCCAGCAAAGGAGCCTGTGGAGCAGTCTGATGACTGGAAAAAATCAGTGGGCCTGCTTTATTAGGTCTCTCGATAAAACTCTGATCTGTTACGCCCCACTCGTTAAATAACATAATAAGCATCACAGGTGATATTACAGATGTGCATGTGGTTAACTTTAGAACTGTGACTATCTCCAGAAGGAATCACATTTGGAGAAGGGCCAGTTGCAGGGCGAAGTCAAACTGTTTCCATCTGCCCAGGGAACTGCTCGACCCTGACCATTTATGCCAGCTCTCAGCACGCGGGTCAGCAAAGCCTTTCTCCTTCATTGGTAAACAGAGAGGGGGTGGAGGTGTGTGTTGGGCCAGAGACAGGAGATCTCTACACAGAGCACCCCAGCCCTGACCTTGGTGCCTGAGTAGAGGTGACCTTGCAGAAAACTAGGGTTTGTTTGTTGTTTGTTTTTCATTTTTTAGCTTTTTTGTTTTTTATCGGTCTACCTCCCTCCTCCAGAATGTAAGCTCTGTGAGGGTAAGGGATGTTGTCTGTTTTGTTTGTTGCTTTTTCCCCAGGAGGAGCGTCCTGTAAAATGGTTTGGTGAATGCGTCCAGGCTGGGTCACATGACACTGGGGAAAGTGGGGACCTGAGGTCTGGATTGAAGAAATTGGATGATGTTTTCCAAAGACTGCCAGGGCCTCAGGTCAGGAATCACCACTGAGACAAGCTAATTACATAGCAAAGGATCTTATTAAAATGCCGGTTCTGATTCAGAAGGTCTGGGGTGGGACCTGAGATTCTGCATTCCTAACAAGCCTCCAGATGATGTTGGCGCTGCTGGTCCAGGGACCACACGTCGAGGAGCAAGGTTCTAAACTCAGATCTACTATCAATCGCAGTGGAAACCTACCTGGAACAGCCCGGGTACACTGTAATGTGAGTGAGACAAGAGTGAAGGCCTGGGAGGTGGGGGGAAGGTCAGGGCGGGTCTGCAATGGCAGGCTCAGGGAGTGGCTGGACGGCAGTCTTGCCTGTGGCATTGGTAACCTCTGGCTTGGCATCTTTGGGAAAGGTGAGGTCTTTTGTCTCTTTGGAAATCATCTGTGGCTCTGTGTCTTAGGTTCCATTTAATCCTGTGACCTGACCTCCTCCTACAAGGGTCAAAATCTCCTTCTTTAAAAATGTAAGTATTTTCGTATCAAAATCTCTAGAACTCACCTAAACTGTAAACCTACATCCCTTGTCTTCTGCTCTTCATTTTTTTCCCCATTTCATTCTTACAAGCACGAATATCTGTATTTTATGATCTGTGTCTTTCTCAGTTCTTAATTCCAGGTTTTAATGACTCTTACCCCATTAGAACTAGGTACTTTATTTCTTATCTCAAATGTCTCCCTTCTCGAGGGCCTGTGAACATATGATCTATCCCTTCTGGAAACTTCTCCAGAGATTCCACAGTGGGAATCAGACTCTTGCTACTTGCAAGCCAAACTTCACCTCTACAGTCACATAACGTGGAGGAGACTGGCTGCTTTTCCCATCAACCTCAAAAGGTGAGGGATTTGAGAGCAAGACCTTTGTGGGTGGCTTTTATTTTCTTTGTACTTTAAATTTGTCCCCAAATGTTAAAAAAGTAAGTATTTATTACTTTTTTTTTTAATTTTTATTTATTTATGTGACCGAGAGACAGCCAGCGAGAGAGGGAACACAAGCAGGGGGAGTGGGAGAGGAAGAAGCAGGCTCCCAGCGGAGGAGCCCGATGTGGGACTCGATCCCAGAATGCCAGGATCACGCCCTGAGCCAAAGGCAGACGCCTAACGACTGTGCTACCCAGGCGCCCCGATTACTTTTACTTACAGTTTTTAAAGACGGGGTATTTATCACAAATATCCTTCAATTCCTTTCCTCAGCCACTGTGGATCTATTGTTTTAATCCAAATCCTTTTGGAACTTATATATTTTACCTTTTCAACTTATGAGTTAAAGAACTTTGTAAAGAAAAAAAAAAAACCATTTAAGTTAACTACCCACGATAAAGTCTTTGATCAAGGACACATTTCTAAGTTTATCATTTTGGGGAAATTTAATCAAACATTGAATGTTACTTATGATCCTCATGAAATTTGCAAATGAACATTAAAACCTCAACATGCTCTAACATTTTAAGTTTTGGTTCTCAGTGTAAGTGGTAAAATGCATTACAGCAGAGAGATTGATACCCATTTGGTGGGTGCTCACTGGCTAAACCCATAGGAGAGGCTGTTTGACCTGGGGGCAGGGGCATAGGACTTGCAGTCAGTGAGACCCAGGTTTGTGTCCTCACTTACCACTTCTTACATCACCTTAAGCAAAATTTCCATCACACTGAGCCATGCTTTCTCACTTGCAAATGGTCAATAATAGCAGTACCTACCTCATAAGATTAATCATATGATTGTTTTGAGGATTATATAATACAATTGACAAAATCCAGTGGAGAGGAAACCCTGCAAGAGGAGTGCAGTGACCCAGTTTCTTCAATGAATAAATGGAAAGAATAGTAAAGAAAGATGTTTTGCTCTACAAGAGAGAAAGAAGGCGAAGGGGGGAGAGATTGCGTACAGGTCCTGGCAGTGAAAATGTTACCTATTATTTTGTGCCTTCCAAATTAAACCACACAGCAGTTTTCTAAAATCAAGTAAATATTTTTGGCATCCTATTAAGTGCCCTTTTACTAGGTCTACTCGTCATTCAGGGGTTACACAGAAGGATAATGATAGACCTCACTCGTGGTCCTGGCTTTGATGATTATTAGATGTGATATCTAGGGCAAATAATTTCTCCATTTCTCTATCTCCTCAGCTCTAAAATCTGGATGAAAATAATGACACCTGTCTTATAAGGCTGTTGCAAAGATTCATGACACCTGATGTGTAAAGTGTTTAGCACCACACCTACCACTCACTATGCATTCAGTAAATAGTGCTTGCCATTATCACTACCACCATAGTAAACATTTTTGCTGCTCTCAATAAGCTTACGCTCCATTTGGGGAGATAAGACACGTCCACAGAGAACCATAACCCACGGCCCAAGGTGAGGAATACAGCAAGAGCTGGAAAAGTGCTGTTGGAGGACAAGACAGAGAACCAATCGTGGCAAAAGATTGCATTTCCTTCAAGATGGAAAGGACTCCTGAACTCCTTCCTCTATGGCCTCACTCACTTTTACTTTCAGAGCAAGAGGTTGGACAGAAGGGATATGAAGTCAGGAGGTTTGTGTCTGGACCGTGGATATTTCTCGAAGAATCTGCCCTCAGACTGTAGGAGCTGCAATCTCTGGGTGTCGAGTCCTCTCTTCAGAGAACCACAGGGGAAGGTGCTGGGGGTGCAAACTCTATATCCCCCACATATTACTTTTCATGCACTGGGTGTGTTGGGGCCTGACACCATGAACACTTTCGCTGTCGGTACTTTCAAGTTACTGCCACACAGCAGCCAACCGGTGGAAGCCTGGGAGGGAAGGGGAGCCCTGCCTGAGGTGAATGGGGAGGTAAATAAAGGGAAATAAAGCTCACCTCGGCACCAAGAGCACTGGCATTTGGGAAAAGGTGGATCCCTACACAGAGCGGCCAAGGGACCTGGTGGGGAAGAGAGGCTTGAAGCTGCCTTGGGAAGTTCTCTGCCTTCCCACCCTCCTTGCCCCCATCTTAGCCTTCTCAGGCAGCCCCGTGTCTTGTGTGCAGTGCCCCGAACACTAGGGCTGAGATGGAGTGAGGTGAGGCAGAGGAGTCCTGGACTTGGGTCAAGAGATCAGGTTGAGTCCTGGCTTCACTATTTATGGGGTGGCCTTGGATAAGTTGCATAACTATACTGGCTTGTAATTTGTTCAACCCTAAAACAGGTTTAGTAAGACCTGCCCTGAGTATCTTATGGGAGTATTGGGAAGATTGAGTGAGTTAATTTGTATAAAACATGAGTTATTATAATATCAATGACTTTGTTCCCTTTGCCCTTGACTTTGGGTATGTCTTGAGTCTCCTGAAATGAACAAATTACTCAAGTAAGTATTTCTACTACTAGCCTTGACCAGGACATATAAACAGCAGGTTTCTTTCTGTAAAGGTCATTTACATTTGGTATGTTTAAAATGTTTTTTTCATTTATTTCTTCCCTCAGGGAAATCTCTGTTCCCTGCATGATAGAATCCTTACTCATCTTTCTCTAATTCAACATAAATACTGTAATCACTTTAAACTCACTGGTAGGAAAAGCAGGTTTCTTCGAGACTCCATCATTTGCTATTAAGGGTAAAAGATGACCTTGTCTGAAATATAGGATATAATTATTTCCAGTTCTGAAAAAATGTTCTTTGAACAGTCCATGCCCCTCCTTTGCATGTTGCTTTTAAAAGAACTGCAAGCTCTAGTGAGAAAGATGCCACAAAAATAGAAATGCCAATCTCTAAAGATCTCAAGGCACTTTCAAAATGATAAATAATTAATTTTCACAGCATCCCTGATATGATTAATCTTATTTTAGAGATGAAGCAAAGAAGGCCAACAGAAGTTAAGGGACCTGCTCAAGGTTATAAGTAGCCAAAACTGGAATAGAAGCCAGGCTGGAACTTCTAACACAAAGGTTCTCAGTTTAGTACATTTACTGAGCACAAACTACATCCTAGGTGCTATGGGACCTGACCATCTAGGAGCTTATGATCTAGTGGGGAACACACACACACACACACACACACACACACACACACCCCTAATATAAAGCAAACAGCAATGAATCCTATAATTAGATTCAAAATATAAAAAAAAGAGGAGAGGAGAGATTAATTATGACCCAAGCAGAGGGGAAATCTGGAAATATTTTTTGTAGATGAGCTGAGGCTTGGAGAATGGGTTGGACATTGAGACAAAGACACAGGCTGGGGAAACAAAAAGGACATCACTGCAGGCAGACTATTCTGGTTTGCGTCAATAACCAGGGTTTGGAAGGCATAGGACATGTTCTTATAAAACAGTAAATAGAACTGGGGTGTGTGCAGAGTAGGGATCAGCTTGCCAAAGACCTTGAATTTGAAATTGAGGCTGGATTTTTGTTGACCATGATGAGTCATCAGTGGCTTTTGGGTAGGGAAAATATAAGATATCTGTTCTAATAGGAAGGTTACTACAGCACCAATATGTAGAATACTTTAGAAGGAGAGAGAGCAAACAGGAAACGGGTAATTCATTAATGCTGTCAATCATTTGGACTTTCCTGGGGCCAGTCTGTGTATTCCTGATGAATTGTTGTGCAGCAGGTCAACAGTGGAACAAGTTTACTCTCAAGTGATTGTAGCAAAGTCTCAATGATGAACCAAGGAAAGCTCAAACTTTGCAGGAGAGAGGAAAGCAACGAGTAAATGACAGAAACTTAAGAGGCAGAACTTAGGGGGTGCCTGGGTGGCACAGCGGTTAAGCGTCTGCCTTCGGCCCAGGGCGTGATCCCGGCGTTATGGGATCCAGCCCCACATCAGGCTCCTCCGCTATGAGCCTGCTTCTTCCTCTCCCACTCCCCCTGCTTGTGTTCCCTCTCTCGCTGGCTGTCTCTATCTCTGTAGAATAAATAAATAAAATCTTTAAAAAAAAAAAAGAGGCAGAACTTAGAACTTGAGTAATTGTATAGATCTGTGACCTGGACACGAAGGAAGGGTAGACCTACGGCAGTAAGATTCTTAAATCATGGCTGGTATCTGTGAAAAAAATAATATACCTGTTATGGGCCAAATTGTATCTTCCCAAAATTCATATGTTGAAGTCAGAATGCCTAGTACCTCAGAATTTGGCTGTATTTGGAAATAGGGCCTTGAAAGACGTAATTACGGTTGAATGAGGTCATTAGGGTGGTCCTTAGTCCGGTGTGACTGGTGTCCTTATAAAAAGCAATTAGGACATAGATTTGTGCACAGAGGAAGCCCATGTGAGGACACAGGGAGAAGACGGCCATCTATAAGCCAAGGAGAGAGGCCCCAGAATGAAACCGGCCTGCTGACACCTTGACTTGGGATGTCTAATTTCCAGAGTGGTGACTGAAATTTCTAAGTCACCCAGTCTGTGGAATTTGTTATGGCAGACCTAAAGCATTAGTACATTCCCTTGGAAACTCATACAATAGATAGCTTCCTTGAGGCTAGAAGAGCTCAAGGACTTGGACTGGAGCCAGAACTACAGTCAACAAGAAAGGGAACATAAATCTAGAGAGGTAGGAAGAGAGAGACTCAGTCAATGGAATCACACAGATCTAAGGACAGCTACATAAGACGTCCCCTAAACCAGACAAAGTATGTAGTTGTTGCCTCGAGTCAGTCACCTGCTTGCTCTTAGGAGTAGCTTTGTTGAACTTGGGACCCCTGGTCTGAGGATGTGAGAGATGATGACAGTTCTATGTCCTTAAATTACCCCACCACTGAGCATCATTCAAAACAGCTGACCCTCCCTTCCTTCTTGAAACGCTCTCACTTCTTGGATTGTGTGGTGTCATAAGCTTCCTCTATCTCTGGCGGCTCCTCTTTAATTTCATTTGCTGCCTCTTCTTTCCCTACCTAAATTCCTCAGGGTTCCATCACACACCTTCTTCTCTTCTCTAACTACCCAGTCTCTCCGGGTGAACTCATCCAGTTCTTTGGTTTAAACACCATATATAAATAGTTGACCCCCGAGTCTGCAGTTGTGGCCCTCAGCTCCCTTGAGCTCCTGCCTCACATATCCAAATATGTACTTGATGGTTTTCACTTATGTCACACAGACATCTCAGGTTTTATGAGCACAAAATCACACTCTGATTTCCCTGCCCAATCGTGTTCCTTCTCCACCTTTCATTCTCAGTAAAATGTTACCACCATCCACCTCTTGAGGTGGGGGGGGGGGGCATTTCCCGGAGCTTAGAATTGGCAAAGCAATTGGAAGATAGTAAAGCACTGGGCGATGTGAGGCCTAATGATGGTGAAAAACTAGACTACATGGTTTCTAAGGAGGCTTCCAGCCTTTTACTCTAAGGCATTTGTAATCAGGTGGGGCCGGGACCAGGGAGGGTGTGAGGATCTGAGGGAGATTCTTGAACTATTTAAATGCACGAGGTGCTTGAAAATAGTTTTGCTTACAATTCTCAAGTGCTGCCCCGCACTTTGGAAGACGGTTTCAGATTTAGAACGCAGCTGTGACTCGCAAGTCGGGGGGAGAATGTGGCTTCCATGCCGCTTTCTCTGTGGTAAATGAGTTTTCATGTAGGATTAAATTGGACATACTTTCTTTTGTCTAAACTTTCATGATTTAATAAGTTTTTCTTTGCAGTTTATAGACAAAAATGAGCGGTAACATGGAATAAAATTTGGTGTAGTTTTCCTCTAAACTCGCAGCTCAGAAGGTACATTTTTACATGAACGCTCTTCTGTGGCAACATTTGAGCTGCAGAATCTGCGAGTGTGGGAGCTGCGTGTTCAAACCCGGAGAAGTCAACTCACCCCTCGCCCACATCTATGAAAGACTCCTAAACGGCTGCTTCGTGCAGACTCTCCATTCACATCTAAAGTCTTTAGTACTTCTCAGGAATTCAAAGAGACAACATTCTGAAGGCACTGGTATGTTGCCGAGGGTAAGGGAATGAACAAGGGGGTGGGAATTGGGAGGCTCACGTCCAGTCCCCCTCCGCCACCAGCTGCCTGTGCAACAGAGAGCACAAACCCTTGGGTCGACTTGCCCAGCTGTGTTTCCTGGCTTCTCAGATCTAATCATACACAGAAAACACAGAGAGGCAGTACGGTATGCTTGGTCAAGAGCTTGGGTTCCCGAGCCAGACGGCCTGGATTCAAATCTGTGCCCTACCACTTCCTAGGTGTATGACTTTGGGCAAATTACCTAACGTCTCTCTGCCGATTTTCTCATCGGTAAAGTGGAGCAATGATAGTCATAGAACAGTTGTGAGGATTAACTGACCTCAAATACCTGAAAACACCAGAGAGCACTTTATCATTTTTTTGCTAATATCGTTCATTACATCATTGTTTATAACAGAAAAATCTGGATATAATCTAAATACCCATCACTAGGGGACCCGTTACATAGACTGTCAAACAAAGAACGAGGTCGAACTCTGTAAGTTCTTTTGAAGATCTGCAATTGAAAAACGCAAGGCACAGAGCAGGGAAGAGCCTGCTGTGGTACGTGTGAGTTCATTTTTAAAGGGTTCATGTAGACAGACTTGTGCTAGTGTGTGCACAACGATTTCTGTAAGGACATATGGAAACCTCACAGCAGTTGGATCTCAGAAGACGTGGGGGCAGAGCCAGTTAAGAGAGACTGAATTTTCATTATATGCCCTTGAATTTGTTGCCATGTGCATGAGTATTATTTTTCATGAAATAAGCTAGTTAAAAACAAAACCAAAAATGATAATGCTTGCTGTGTCTGCTTCAGCAGTTCATTTTGAGAAGTGAATGTAAGATAATGATTCTAAAAGCATTTTTAAAAACTGGAAAATGCCATGTCAGTGTAATGCATTATTAAAATAAGAGTGTTTGGCCAGGAAAAACTAGAAGCCCTAAATGTACATGGTTGCTGAAATAAATAAGTGTCATTCTAGAGTAGTTGCATAATGATTAATAATAACCTTAATAACAGTACTAACAGTGCCCTTGACTATTGACAGCAAGTGGCATTGGAGTATTAACAGGAGTATTCTGGTAGTGTTAATAGCAACCAGGGGTCCCATGAAAATCAAAGCTTCTCTTCTAATTTTTCTATTTAAATAAAGGGTAAGGGTCCCTCCCCCAAGATTTTTTGCTTTGGAGTGCTAATTATTTTGCAGCTTTGGGGAAAAAAAATCAATACTAAAATTTCCAGTGTTTCAAGTATTTTTTCCTTCCTTTGAAGAGGTATAACTATTAAGAAGATGTTTTCAATTAGATCTCCTGCATCCTTCATTAGATACTCTGTCTGTGAAAAAGATTTTTCTATATGAACGTTTTAAAAAGATCAAAATCCATAAGAAATTAAACATCAGGCTCATTTCAAAGGGGGAAGATGATAGAAGTGCTGTGATAGGGGCCCAGAGACGAGAAACCTGGCGGAGAGGAAGGTGAGGACAATCTCTCTCCTCTCCCTCATTTCCCCCAGACAGGGAAATTATGGGTCAGCCTTCAGCAAGCAGTCCCTGCCTTGTGGCTCAGTTGTGAAGAAGGAGGTCCTGCAAGTGTGTAAAAAGCTCGATGCCACACCCTGTACACCAGAACGATCCTCAGGACTTGCCCGCTCTGGGGACCCAGAGCCTGGACACCCAGCGGCACGTCCCCAGCTTCCCGGGCATAGCAACCTCAGCAGCTGTGGCCTCCAAGCATGGCCTCACACGCAAAACTCCGATGGGTTTGCAGTTCTGCACGCAACTGCGCACAGCGGCTGTCTCAGCCTCATTCCTCTCTCCCTGCGTTTCCAGTTTCTGGTTTCTATGCTCCCCCTGGGGCCCCCACGACAGATCGGTTTCCATCTCTGCAGTCACAGACCCTCCTTCACCCAGAAAGTGGCAGTGCAGCTTTGTGTCCGCTGCTGGTCCCCACCGTCTGCCCAGTTTCAAGCCTCAGGGGCCACCACTTGCAGACGTGCTGGGCTTCTGCCTCTTTCCTACTTCTTGCATCCTGGACAAATAGAAGTGCAACTAGCACGGCTCCTCCATCTTGTTCCCTGCTCCCAAACCGCTAATCTGGGTTGCAAAGAGCTGCTTGCCCTCAGCAGGGGATTCTGCCTGTCATCCTGATTTCTCTGGTTGTCTGGAGACAAAATGCAGAAATGTTGACAGTGCACCCACTCTTTCCCGTTTCTCGCAGAAAGGCCCTCTTCCAAGCGGTGGCTGCTGGGTGCAGTGACCCTGGCCTCTGAGCTGCTCCAGGCAGCTTCTTACCTCTTCTCCCTGCCTAGGCTCCAAGCATTTCTGCTTTCCTGAGCTGCATGTCGCAGGCACCTCATCTCTCATCAGATTTGGAGAGAAAGATCTGCATGCTTGCGGGAAAGGGACAAAGCATTCCTTTTTCCAGTGACGCCGAGATTCAAGCACTTGAGTCCTGTCCGTGTTTGGGAAAGGCGGCTGTTAAGAGAGGAGAGCCCTGAGATGATGCTGTGTTTCTAGGCACAGATGCTCCCTTGGAGATTCAAGGGACTGAATGCCTTAGGCCACAGTTGCCTGAAGGCCAAGAATGGAGACAAAGAATCTCTGCCCTGGAATAAGAGCTGGCCATTGAGCTCTGATTTTGACTGGGTTTCTCCCCCCTTCTACCACACCCCTACACCCACCACTCTGTATCCCTAGCCCTGAGCAGACATGCCTGCAGCCTTGATAGCTGGGGGAGGAGACTGCCCACGAGCAGGGACAGGCAGCAGGGGACAGAGGTTGAAAGCTGAGTCACTTCGTCCACTTTTGGGGTGAAAATTGTGGACCTGTTTCAGAAATGTGTAGCCAAGTCCACATGTAGGTTTCGAGGTCATCGGGATAATAAGAGCTACTGCTTTATAGTGCCCTCCGCCTATCGGACGGTCATTAGTGCTTTACTTGCAGTAAGTCATTTAATCACTATAATAACCCTTTGACGTGGTTGGTTTCATTATTAGCCTCATTTTACAGCTGAGGAGACCAGAACTCGGAAAGGTGAAGCAACTCACATAGGATTACACATTCGGTAAGTTACCCAAGTACAGTTCAAATCAGACCAGTCTGCTCCCAGGGCTACTTTTAACCACCACACTACCCCACCTTTCCCAGGCCTGGCTGGCTGAGGGATCCCTGAGGTTCCCAATCTTTGTTTCAGGGGCGAGTTTGGAGTCAAAGGAGGCTGCCCCAGTTTTATGCAGGGCTGACAGACCCAAAGAACCCAACGTGTGGAAGCATTGAGGTGAAGTGTGGTTTCGATCTGAAAATGAAATGAAATGGAGGAAAGCCAGGAGATACTGAGCAGGGAAGGGAGATGACGAGAAGGAAAACAAGGAGAAGGATAATTAAGCCACCTTCATTTATTCATTTAGGTAATAAACGAGTGTCTCCTATGCGTCAGGCAATGCGCTAGACACTAGGAATCAATGGCTAGCAAAAAAGAAGACAAAATCTTTGCCATTGGAGAACTTGTAGTTCAGTGGGGGAGAGTGACCTTTGTCAAATAACCACATAAGTAAATTTCAAACGAGAACTCTATTCAGTGCCGTGCAGGAAAACATCATGGGGCTTAAAAATCACATAACAGGAGACCTGGCCTAGTCCACCTCCACCTGCTAGTTAAAATGTGTAGGGCCGAGGTTTAACACATCACCTCTTTCAGGGAAGGACATATTGATTCTCGTATTCTTGAGTGAATAGATCTTGCAAACATAATAGTCCTCTGAGTTTTTCACTTGAAGAGGTTTGAAAAGGAACCGTAATGGGTGTGTTTTTTGCCCTTTATCTTCCCCCACCCTGTTCCAATTTTAGCTTTCTTTCTCCTGGTTCTGTGCATCTTTCCCTAAAGCACTGTGCCTCTAAATCACTATCAGTTCCTCTTCCGTAACAGTTTCTCATCGGCAATTGCCCGCTGAAGGACTCCCTTATCAGTGATTCTGCGTCACTCCCTCAATTTGGTAAAAGCATCTGGGAGCCAGCTGGCTACCTTCCATTTCCCTTTAGGGTTCTGTTTATTCCTCGAGGGTTTATTTGAACCAAAAGGCTCTAATAGCCTTCATTGTTTATTAGACTCACTTTCTTTTCAGATAATCTGCAGACTCTTTGGCATTATCTTTTACCATATACAGAACGTAGAGTTTCTTACGAGAAAAGTATACAGTAAATCCGGTTTCTTCTTTTCTTCCTTCACTCCATAATAGGAAAGGTTAGAACACTCAAGACAATAAGACAGTGATGTATAACTAATCGTATACCAGTCCAGATTAATTTATGTCATAGGTGATATGGATTTTATCAGAGGCAATAGCGACTTAAAACATTTTTTTGCATGTCAAAAAAAATCTGATTAGCTGATAGTGCTTTAGTCATTAGGAGTTCTATTTAGTTGAAAATTATGAGAATGATCATTGTTTTTACTACTACTATGCTATAATTGCTCTTTGCCAAGAACACTCTTGATGTGCACATTGGGTGGCATCCAAGGTGGTGGGTCATTGCCACCCGAAGGCGGCTTCTTGTGTTGGAACTTTGGAATTTACAACCTCCTTGGGCGGGAGCAGGTACCAGGGAAAACACCACATACACTCAAAACATATTCTCATCCCCCCCTTCTTATTAAAATTACTATACACAACCAGGGCGTAAAAATGAAAGCAGAAGCTGAGGGTGTTTACTGTTTCTGTTCAGGACCCCCTGGAAATGCTGGCAAGACCCCCTCACCTAAGGGTGCTGAACCCAGCTTCCTCTCCAGACACGATAGGGCATCAATTGCCTAGTTTTCGAAAGCATGTGTCTCCCTCATTTTTGAAAATGTTTCCCAGCTGGAAGTGGGCTGTGAGACTCTTTCTAGAATTTTCTGTTCTAGGCACTTAAAAGGGATCATGGGTGACTGTCCTGACCCCTTTCAACGTGAGCTTTCACTTCCAGTGATGGCCCAGCCTGCTTGTACTATTTCCTAGGAATAGTCTCGTAGGAAGTTCATTATCAAGAATGTCAAGCGGAAACTACTGTTTAGCTAGAAAACGACACTTTCCGAAGGGTGTAAGTCAAAGTAAGTAACACGCATTCTGTCATTCATTCAGGCGATGCCGACTGAGCAGCACCACTCAGGGTCCTGGGTGGGGGTGGGGCTTACAGCGGCGAGCAAACAGCCCTGGGCTCTGGCCTGGAGGGCACACTACCTACCAGGGGAGAGAGAGTGTGCGTTCAAAACGATCTCACAAATACATCATTACAGCTGTGAGAGGTGCTGAGTGAAAGGTAGGAAGCCGGGAACGTGAAAGTGGGTCAGGTGGGTTCTTGGGGAGTGAGACTTGAAAGACACCACACTTCTTGTGCCTTGCATTCGGCTGACTCCGGCCGCTGCCTGTGCAGTCCGCTCTGGAACACCGGCACCTCCCGCGGTGGGGCTTTCCTGGGAAGTGACTCATTCACGGAGGCCAGGACAGAGTCTTTGTTCAGCATTTGGTGGATGACACGTGGTCCACTCTTGTATCTTTTGGAACCAAAACCCGGGCTCTCAAAATAAGAGGGATATTCTTACAAATCTTTCTCTGCAGCATTTAAATTATTTCAATAGGGGATTTGAATAGGAAGTCTAAGAGACGTGACACGTAACAAAGCTTTTTAATCACATCCTCTCATCTGGCCCTCATGCCAGCCTTGGAGGCAGACATTCTTTTTATCATCCCCATTTTATAGGTGGGGAAGTAGACAAGAGGGGTGTTTCAGCTGTTCATCCCTCTCCTTCCCTTATCATAACACTTAATACACTTCATTGTCATGACTTATTTGATGTCACAAGACCTTGAGCTTTATGAAGGCATCTATTATCACCACCATGTCCCAAGCACCTAGCAAGTGCCAGTACATAAAAATAATTATTTGTCGAAAGAATAAATAAGCGGATGAATGGTTACAAAGAAAAGCTGTGTTCTGGAGGAAGAAAAAGACATTGAACTAATTTTCCAGTGGGATGTAACCAAACAAGCCGACTTTGTCCCAGATGGGCTGGAATTCAAGGCAACAATAAATGTAAGGGCCAACCCAACTTTTCACATGCCTGAACTGAAAATCCGCAAGACATGTGAAAACACACAACACTTATCTTAAGCCTCTCCCACAAGATTACTACCTCGCCTCGGACTGTTGTTAGCCCTGCTGCCAAGAGACACAATGAGAACCCCCCCTTCACTTTTCTGCTCTCCCTCACATCAGGATTGCCCAGAGTGTAGCTTTTTACATGTAGGAGCCGAAACTGGGAGTCCTGTGCGGCTGTGTTAGAAACATGACGTCATCAGGACGGAGGTACAGTAACTCAGTACTCTCCACAC
This sequence comes from Ursus maritimus, assembly GCF_017311325.1. NCBI lineage: Eukaryota > Metazoa > Chordata > Mammalia > Carnivora > Ursidae > Ursus > Ursus maritimus. The sequence goes on from NW_024426663.1 coordinate 735,926, forward strand.
TATGCAGGGTGCCCCGCCCCACCTGCCTTCTCCTTTCTCTACCAACCCCCCTCACCCTTTCCAAACCCAGTGCCCTGCTTGTCAGAGTGTTCTCCCCTGAGTTTTCCACGGGTAGGCGAAAGACATTCAGGCAGAAGAACGTAGCGAATGGGAAGACTTCAGGGGTTGTTTCGTTATACTAATTAGACTGGGGGATGGGCATCTCCGGGTTTCACACGGAATGGGGCATTCACTACTCTAGGCTTTTGCCCCTGGATCCAAATCAGAGCACTGGTAACTTGAGAGTTGGACCCAGACCAGCTCAGCTTGTGGCCAGCAACACAATTCCCCCAGCTGTTATACCCCCACCTCTGTTGTCACTATTCCGGGGTGTTGAGTTTCCTGCCTTAACAACTGTTCGAAGGACTTCATTTGAGTAAATTGTATGAAACCATTTTATAGGGGCTAAGGCAGAGCGGACGTGGGGTTGGGGCTGGATATGACATGCTCAGTGGTGCATTAAAACCCAGCGAGGTTAGTGCACCGGGCCCCCCTCGGAGCCCCCAAACATTGCTTTTATTTGAATGGGAGAGTTGTCAGGATAAGGATCAGGAAGCAGAGATCCACATAGAATTTACTTTGAAAACCCAAGGAAGAAAAGTTAAGGGTCAGTATAGAAGAGGTCTTGAAAGGGAAAAATAGCAAAACAAAAATAGGAGTTTTTAAAATTGATCTTCTCCAGATTATTCACTATAAAAAATTAACTCACACTGGAAGCAATGGAAGTGCCATAAGAGTATATATACACATACAGTTACAGCGATGCTGAGCTTCTGAACAGACCAGGAGTCAGGAAAGTAGTTGTGCCAGTCTTGCTTTTGTCCTTTCTGTGTATAACTAGGTAAACCACTTCCCTCTGCTAAACCTCATTTTCCTCATTTGCAGAATGATGGGGCTGGGTTGGATCATTTCTAGGGTGCTCTCTGCAGGTAATAAAATTCTCTGGTTCACTGAAATATGTAAAGGACGCCAGCATTCGCTGTTGTTCTCGATGAAGTGGATTTAGCTCTAGAAAGAATTTCTGAAGCCAGTAAGGAGCAATTTCAGTGAAACAAAGTTGTAACCGAATTTGAGTTACTTAAAAAAAAAACAAGAGCCCAATCCTATAGGAGAATGTCTGAGAATGTTGAACTGTACCAAGTATTTCAACATGACATGAAAAAAGCAATAATGAGATCAGTAGTAATGTTATAATATTTAAAAGAGAGATGACTCTGGCAGCATTAACTGCGCCACAAAGAAAATACAAAACAGTACGACCCCCGTTATTAGCCTTTGTGGGATTCAGTAATCGCCTCTTGCCTTTGCAAAGCATATGCAGCCAGGAAAAGAATGTCTGCTTCAAACCTTATGAGAAGAACTAAGGTGATTGGAATTTTGGAAATACTCTCTCCAGGGCTCAGAAAGCAAGGCTCTTCTATAATTTTATATAAAAGAGTATTTCTCAAGTGAGGTCCCTGGGGTGTCTGTCTCAGAATCCCCTGCAGTATGAAAGTGTATACCTTTGGGTCCCACTCAGACCTATGGAATTAGAACTCTAGAAGCTGGTGTTTTAACAAGCGCCCCATATGCAGGAAGAGACTTGAGAACGAACAGTCTAGAAATGTACTTGGGGGATAAAAACCTTCTTTGCAGAAAATACCACAATGACCTGCAGAAGGAAAAGAACCTTCCAGGTCTTTACGAATAAGAAAAGACACTTTGTGTTAATTTATCAGCATCCAGCTAGGAATAAGATTCGTTAGATCCCTTTCTTAGAATAAAGAGGGGCACAGGCCTGGGCATCTGCCGTGAACTTGGCATGGAGGAAGCAGCAAAGAGTGCTGGCTTGCAAGACAGACAGGCCTGGGCTTGGCTCTTGCTTCTGCTTAACTCCAGGCAAGAATGCAAACTGGAACATCGGTGCAAGCACTTAGTTTTGTTGAGCACTGTGTATCCCAGCACCACATGGTAAGACCTCAGTAAATATTAATGTTTGTATTCACTTCCCGTTGCTGCTGTGACAGAGGATCGCCAACTCAGTGATTTAAAACAACACAATTTATTTTCTTACCCTTCTAGAGGTCAGAAGTCTAAAATGGGCCAGCAGGGCTGCATCCCTTTTGGAGGCTAGAGGGGAGAATCCATTTCCTCGTTTTTCCAGCTCCCAGAGGCTACCCGTTGTTCTTAGCGTGTGGCCCTGTCCTCCATCTTTAAAGCCAGCAGTGTGGTTTCCTCAAATCACTCCCTCCCTGACCTCTGATTTGGTTGTCACATCTCCTTCTCCTACTTGGCCTCCTGCCTCCCTCTTATCAAAATTCTCGTGATGACATTGGACCCAACTGGATAACTCAGGACAGTCTCCCCAGCTCAATATCCTCTATTTAATCACACCTGCAAAGCTCCCTTTGCCATGTAAGGTGACGTCGTCACAGGTTCTGGGCATTAGGATGGAGACATCTCTGAGGAGAGACCATTGTTCTGTCTACTACAATGTTGTCAAACAGAAGTTCCCTAACTTCTCTAACCGTTGGGGTTCTCCTCTGTAAAATGGAGTTTCTAGAAGGATTAAATGGAGTAATGACCATAAATGCACAATAAAGGTAAGCTAATATTATTATGCCTTCTAATTATTCTAGAATAAATTGCTTATTAAGGAGTGACTTAAATATACTAAACTTGCATTTATTGCCTTCTTGCTAGTACTTCATTACTCGGGGTAAAAATTTAAATTCTGAGGACCTCAGAAAACTTTTAAGGATCTCCAGGATCAGTCAGGGTTTAGAACAGGAAACAGAACAACTCTAGGTATTTTAAATAGAAAGGAATTTAATACAGGGCATTAGATAATTCTAAAACCATTGGATGGGTGTACGGGGATCAGCTGTGGCTACTGGAGATATCGAGTTTCAGAACACACAGCTGCAGAGGGAATCTAGGGACCAGGAAGCCACCACCATAGTGAATACAACCTCTCCATCCCTGTAAGGCATCTCCACCCTCTTACAGCTGGAGATGAGAAATTGGAAGTCTGAGTCCAGCTACCACCTGCCTCTTGACACTCTGAGACCTTGTTTGCCAGTAGAAAGAGTCACAGGAAGATGTTCTTGCCTTCATTCCCATACTCTATATCGAATGTAAGTGCATCCCATTGCCAGAGCCCACGTGGTATCCAGAACTCCAGCGTCAAGGGAGTCTGGAAAACGTGTATTTCAGCTTTCTAGCCTCTGCTGTAGGAAAGCACAGAGAATGAGATTGAATGTATGCTGAGCAACAGTCAGCCATACCCAAGCCAGCCTCTCTCTAGCACCTTCTATTTGCTATTTTTTAGGGGGGAGGGAGAGGGAGGGAGGGAATCTTAAGCAGGCTCCACGCCCAGTGCAGAGCCTGACGTGGGGCTCAATATCACAACCGTGAGATGTTGACCTGAGCTGAAACCAAGAGTCGGTCACTTAACTGAGCCACCCAGGTGCCCCTTTTTGCTATTTGAAATACGTACCTTGGAGGGAAGCCCCCTTCCTATGATGTGTAGCACTGGAGGGCTCAAGCATCTAGAAGAAATTATTCTCCTGAGAAATTAAATATTAATTAAATATTTTAAAATATTTTTCCTGAGAAAATTTCTCCTTTGGTGAAATTCCCAACTTTTCTTTCTCTAAGGGTTATAGATTATGCAACACATTTTAAAACTGAATACTTAAAAAATCTGTTGTGTAAATTAATATGGATTCAAAATACTGAAAAGCTAACATGGGCTAGAAATTGTCAGCAGCAGTCTTAACACAAGTCTGAAACATAGTAGGTGCTCAATAAATATGTTTCCTTTCCTAAAATGTAAGTTGGCCAGCCTACAGATTTTCCATATTGGAACTGTTAAGAGTTGGATTAAGGAGTTCAAATATATATGGCTAATTTAAATAGCGAGGCATAGTTCTTAAAGCAGGGTGTGGTAGTGGTTAATTATGATCAACTATACACCTTGTATCAAGTGGGTTCTCAGTAAGAATTCTCTTTTCTTCTATTCCCCATATAGCTTCCGCCTACCAGGGCAAAAATACAGAGAACCTTTGATTTGGGGCTTCCCCAAGCCCACTTAGCCATATTTCAGTTCCGGTGAACCTCCCAACCCTACTATGCCACATGGCTTCGCCACACTAGCCACTCTCTTGGTCTAACCTTGAACACGGTACACAATTTCAAAACCCTCTAACGTAGTCTCTGGAAGCATCAAAACAAAATAGGACAACAAAAGAGCAAACCACACATGGTCCCTTGCGTTTATTTGTTTTTCAGGGGAAGAAGGATAATTTTGAACTGTAACACTGGAATTATATGATGTGAAATGGGAAATGACTACTCTTTGCAGAAGCTGAAATTGCTTTTTTGGCGCCTAAACACACAACTACAACACATCAATTTGGTAGCCTACTGTCAAGCAAAAGAAGGTCTATATTTTTGGATTAAGCACATGACAATCTCTTCCATGACACTAATTTACATAAATTGATGTCACCTTTAATACTATGTAGAGTGTAATTTCTATTTCATTATTTCTACTGCCCCATTTCTTAAAATAGGTAAAGATATCTTCTTAACCTCACTTGTTAGAAAGATCTGACACCGAACACAAAGCACTGCTGCTAACTATGAAGTGAAGTGCACATTTAGAGCACTGCGGCAGGCTGGCAGAGCCCCCAGCAGAACACTGTGGCCTGGTTGGTCCGTGATGTGAACAGCCTGCGCGGCTTCTCCCTCACAGCGGTGTGTTTGGAAAGGCCTAGCAAATCTGGCTCTGTGCCAAGCAATTGAGGGACACATTTTTTCTTGTGAATCGAATGAAACACCCCTAGGCAGACCCACCCATGGAAGGCCCCAGGAACAGCTGGGTGGAATTAAATGGCATTTATTCCTATATTGGTTGTGGCCAGGAGCCAGGAATCCTACACCCAAGATGCATGTGGCCTGCAGCACACATGAGCCTCGGTATTGATTGTGGCTGGACCTCCACTCACACTGTGGAAAGGATGTAAATGATTGATTTTCTATTAAAAAATTCCTGAAGGATATGGAGGGACTGTTTATTTTTTTGCTCTGGGCCCGGTTTCCCTGATACCCATGTAATTCTCACATGTCTACACAAGAAAGTAGAGAACTGTGCAATTACGCCTTAGATTCAGATGACTCACACAAAGTAATCCAGTCAGAAATGTCCACAAGGATCTGGTCTCAGGTTCACTAAGGAATTATCTAGTGATTTCATGTGACATTTTGAGGACTGGACTTAGGGTTGGAAAAACTTGATATTATAAAAATATCATGTCCCTCAAATTATCCTGTACGTTCATCTGGAAGAGTAAATGTGCTGAAATAGCTAAGAATGTTTTGAAAAGGAATACAAAGGACTTATGAGGTGGTGGCCAGTCTTATCAGATGAAAAAGATGCTGTAAAGCTATAGTGACTTGAATGTTGTGGTGTCAGCTGAGAAGGGGTATTCAGATGAATAGAACAGAATGGACAAGACCTAATATCTGTGGGAATTTAGAATAGAATACATTTTGTAATTCAAATCAATGAAGAAGGTATAGATTGTTCAGGAAGTTCTATTAGGACATTTGGGAAAATAATTAAATTACAATATTATCTCTTGAGAGGTCCCACTTATCTCCACCTGAACCCAAATCCAAATGGGTTAGAGATTTACACATTTAAAGATACATGAGAGACTAAAAGAAAATATGGGGGAATTTGTGTGCATGTGTGTGTGTGTGTGTGTGATGTAGAGAAGTCTTTCTTTCTTTTTTTTTTTTTTTAAAGATTTTATTTATTTATTTGACAGAGATAGAGACAGCCAGCCAGAGAGGGAACACAAGCAGGGGGAGTGGGAGAGGAAGAAGCAGGCTCATAGCGGAGGAGCCTGACGTGGGGCTCGATCCCGTAACGCCGGGATCACGCCCTGAGCCGGAGGCAGACGCTTAACCGCTGTGCCACCCAGGCACCCCTAGAGAAGTCTTTCTAAACACAACTCTCAACCCTGGAGTCATAACAGTAAAGATGGACTCATTTGACTCTACCAAACTAAAATAGATGGTTCATAGAAAAAGAAATACAAATTCCTGTAAGTGCATGCTCATTCTTATAATTAAGGAAATGCAAATTAAGCATAAAAAGAATACTTTCTGCCTATCAGGCAACTTTTTAAAGTTTCAAAATCAATATTGGTGAGAGAGTGAGGAAAGAAGGAGTTGTTTCATATACTTCTCGAAAGCACAACATGATGCAACCTTTGTGAAGGCAGTTTGATGCTTTCAATCATATTTTTAAATTCACATAACATTTGCCTAACAATTACACTTGGATATTATGGCAAAAACATGGCAAGGTATTTATTGCAGCATTACTTGTACCAACAATAACTACAACAGAAACAACGTAAATGTCCATCAAGGGAAATAACAAGTTAAATTATGATGTATCCATGTAATGGAATGTTATCTAACCATTAAAAAGCCATATGTACTGATATATAAAAATTACAAGATGTATATATAAATGGAAAAGTTCATGATACAGAAAATTCTTAAAAATATGTAATAAAACATGATCATAAAAGGTAAATATTTTGAAAAGCAATATACATACAATATAAATGTAGGCATATGCATATTATATTTTTCTTTTTCTTTTCTTTTTTTTTAAAGATTTTTTATTTATTTATTTGACAGAGATAGAGACAGCCAGCGAGAGAGGGAACACAAGCAGGGGGAGCAGGAGAGGAAGAAGCAGGCTCATAGCGGAAGAGCCTGATGTGGGGCTCGATCCCACAACGCCGGGATCACGCCCTGAGCCGAAGGCAGGCACTTAACTGCTGTGCCACCCAGGCGCCCCTGCATATTATATTTTTCTTGAAATGAAAACTATGAACAGTAATTATCTTTAGGGGAGGTTCCAGGAATAGCAGCGCTTATGTGTGTGTCATTGGTGGGGGGTAAGAGTGGGGAGATGAGTAGGAATCAGCTATGGAAAAGGTTGATTTGAGCTAAACTGTAGGGTGCCTTGAATGCCAAGTTAAAGATTTGGAACTTGAATGTAGGCAACAGCAAAGAATTATAAATTAGGACGTCTGGGTGGCTCAGTCAGTTAGGTGTCAGCCTTCAGCTCAGGTCATGATCCCAGGGTCCTGGGATGGAGTTCTGTGTTGGGCTCCCTGCTCAGTGGGGAGTCTGCTTCTCCCTCTCCCTGCTGCTCCCCCTGCTTGTGGGTGTGCTCTCTCTCTGTCAAATAAATAAATAAAATCTTTAAAAAATAATTATAGATTGTAGGAAATAAAAGAAGAAATAAAGAAGTACGTGGAAACAAATGAAAATGAAAACACAATGGTTCAAACCTTTGGGTTGCAGCCAAAGCAGTTCTAAGAGGGAAGTTTATAGCAATATACCTCAAGAAGCCAGAAAAATCTCAAAGAAACAACCTAACCTTACACACAAAGAAGCTAGAAAAAGAACCACAAGCAAAACCTAAAACCAACCGAAGGAAGGAAATAACAAAAACTAGAGCAGAAACAAATGATATAGAAACTAAAAAAATAAAACAAAACAAAAACAAGACAAAAAAACCCCAATAGATCAATGAAACCCAGGAACTGCTTCTTTGAAAAAAGTCAATGAAATTAATAAGCCTCTAGCCAGACTAATCAAGAAAAAAAAAAAAAAAAAGAAAGGACCCAAATAAATAAAAATCACAAATGAGAGAGGAGAAATAACAACTAACACCACAGAAATACAATTATAAGAAAATATTATGAAAAACTATATGCCAACAAACTGGACAACCTAGAAGAAATGGATAAATTCCTAGAAACAGATAAACTACCAGAACTGAAACAAGAAGAAAAAGAAAATTTGAACAGACTGATTATGGGCAATGAATTGAATCAACAGTCAAAAACCTCCCAACAAACAAAAGTCCAGAGCCAAATGGCTTCACAGAGGAATTCTACCAAATATTTGAAGAAGAGTTAATACCTATTTTTCTCAAACTATTCCAAAAAAATAGAAAAGGAGAGAAAACTTCCAAATTTATTCCATGAGGCCAACATTACGATGACACCAAAACCAGAAAAAGACAACACAAAAAGAAGAGAACTAAGGCCAGTATCTCTGATGAACATAGATGCAAAAATCCTCAACAAAAAATACTAGCAAACTGGGGGAACCTAGGTGGCTCAGTTCGTTGAGCAACCGACTCTTGATTTTGGCTCAGGTCAGGATCTTGGGGTAGTGAGACGAGCCCCACCTTGGGGCTCAGTGCTCAGCAAGGAGTCTGTTGCTCTCCCTTTCCCTCTCCCTCTGTCTCTCCCTCTGCCCCTCCCCCTACATGCACTCATGCTCTCTCTCTCAAATAAATCAATAAATCTTTAAAAAAAAATACTAGCAAACTGAATCCAACAGTACATTAAATACATTCATCATGACCAGGTGGGATTTATTCCTGGGTTGCAAGGGTAGTTTAATGTTCACAAATCAAACAATATGATATTTCACATCAATAAGAGAAGGGATAAGAATTATATGATCATTTCAATAGGTGCAAAAGAAGCATTTGACAAAGTACAACAACCATTCATGATTAAAACCCTCCACAAAGTAGGTTTGGAAGGAACATACCTCAAGGCCATATATGAAAACTTACAGCTAACATCACCCTCAATGGCGAAAAACTGAGAGCCTTTCCCCTAAGGTCAGGAACAAGACAAGGATGTCCACTCTCACCACTTTTATTCAACAGAGTACTGGAAGTCCTAGCGACATCAGTCAGACAACAGAAAAAATAAAAGGAATCCAAATTGGTAAGGGAGAAGTAAAACTTCCACTATTTGCAGATGACATGATACTATATACAGAAAACTCAAAAGACTCCACCAAAAAGTTCTCTAGCAAGAACTGATAGATTCAGTAAAGTCACAGGATACAAAACCAAGCTACAGAAATCTGTTGCATTTTTATACACCACTAATGAAGCAGCAGAAAGAGAAATTAAGAAAACCATCCCATTTACAATTGAACCAAAAATAATAAAATATCCAGGAATAAACCTAACCAAAGAGGTAAAAGACCTGTACCCTGAAAACTATAAAACATGGATGAAAGAAATTGAAGATGACACAAAGACATGGAAAGACATTTCACGCTCATGGATTGGAAGAACAAATATTGTTAAAATGTCCATACTACCCAAAGCAATCTACTCATTTAATGCAATTCCTATCAAAATACCAATAGCATTTTTCACAGAACTAGAACAAATAATCCTAAAATTTGTGTGGCATCACAAAAGACTTGAAGAGCCAAAGCCATTTTAAAAAAGAAAAGCAAAGCTGGAAGCATCACAATTCTCGACTTCACGTCATGTTACAAAGCGGTAGTGATCAAGACAGCATGCTACTGGCACAAAAACAGACACACAGATCAACGGAGCAACAACAACAACAACACACCCAGAAATGAACCCACAATTATGTGGTCAATTAATCTTCGACAAAGCAGGAAAGGCTATGAAATGGGAAAAAACAGTCTCTTCAACAAATGGTGTTGGGAAAACTGGACAGCAACATGCAAAAGAATAAAGCTGGACCACTTTCTCACACTATACACAAAAATAAATTCAAAATGGGTTAAAGACCTAAATGTGAGACCTGAAACCATAAAAATCCGAGAAGAGAGCACAGGCAGTAATTTCTCTGACATTAGCAACATTTTTTTTCTAGATAGGTCCCCTCAGGCAAGGGAAACAAAAGCAAAAATAAACTATTGGGACTACATCAAAATAAAAAGCCTCTGCACAGTGAAGGAAACAACAAAATTAAAGGGCAACCTACTGAACAGGAGAAGATATTTGCAAACAACTATCTGATAAAGGGTTAGTATCCAAAATACAAAAAGAATTTATACAACTCAACACCCAAAACCAAAATAATACAATATTACAATGGAAAAAATGGGCAAAAGACATGAACAGATATTTCTCCAAAGAAGACACACAGATGAGCAGCAGACGCTTGAAGAGATGCTCAACATCACTTATCATCACGTGAATACAAATCACAACGACAATGAGATATCACCTCACACCTGTCAGAATGGCTAAAATTAACAACACAAGAAACAACAGGTGTTGGCAAGGTTGTGGAGAAAGGGAAACCCTCTTGCACTGTTGGTGGGAATGCAAACTGGTGCAGCCTCTGTGGAAAAACAGTATGGAGGTTCCTCAAAATGTTAAAAATAGAACTACCCTACAATCCGGCAATTGCACTACTGGGTATTTACCCAAAGAATACAAAAACTCTAATTCAAAGGGATGCATGCACCCCTATGTTTATAGCAGCATTATTTACAATAGCCAAGACATGGAAGCAGCCCAAGTGTCCATCAACAGATGAATGGATAAAGAAGAGGTGGTATATATATACGACGGAGTATTATTCATACTGAAAAAAGAATAAAATCTTGCCATTTGCAATGGTATGGATGGAGCTAGAATGTATTATGCTAAGCAAAATCAGTCAGTAAGAGAAAGACAAATACCATATGATTGCACTCATATGCGGAATTTAAGAAACAAAACCAACGAGCAAAGGGAAAATAAGAAAGAAAGAAAACCAAGAAACAGACTCTTAACTCCAGAGAACAAACTGATGGTTAGCAGAGGGGAGGTAGGTGGGGGGATGGCCGAAATAGGTGATACGGATTAAGGAGGACACTTGTTGTGATTAGCACTGGGTAATTAAAATAAAAACTTAAAAATAATAATAATAAAAGGACTGTAGATCTTTAATAAATTTCATTTAAACTTTTGAATACATAAACATAGTTCAAAATCAAAAGAAAAATAAATGAGATATAGTGAAAACTTTTCCTCTTACCCTGTCTTTTATCCTTCCAGTTCACCATCTCCCCAGTAAAGGTACCCACTGTTATTATTTTCTTATGTTTCCTTCAGAGTTTCTTTATGTATATTTTTAAGACTTTATTTATTTATTTGACAGAGAGAGAGAGACAGCGAGAGCGGGAACACAGCAGGGGGAGTGGGAGAGGAAGAAGCAGGCTCCCAGCAGAGGAGCCTGATGTGGGGCTCGATCCCAGGACCCTGGGATCACGCCCTGAGCCGAAGGCAGATGCTTAACACCTGAGCCACCTAGGCACCCCCAACTTTTCATATGTTTAAGGGGTATTTGTGGGCTTTTTTTCTTTGTGAAAAGAATGTTTATGTCTTTTGCCTCTTATTCTATGTTATTCTATATGCTGGTGGCTTTATTCCCCCTCACTGCCTTCTAGGAGCTTTTATGCAATAAGGAGATTAACTTATTGTCTATTACTTGAGTTACAGTCTGCTCCATCCCCAGTTAAACAATTATCTTTTGACTTCGTTTTTGGTGCTTTCCTTCCAGTCTGAAATTTTTTTTCTTTATGGCTTCTTGATTTTGAGTCATAATTAGAAAGGTTTCTCGTACTCCAAGATTGTAAGAGTTCTCCAATGTGTTCATTTAATAGTAGTAAAGTTGTCACCCTTAATTCTATGATCTGCTTGGAATTTCTCTTGCTGCCAGCTGGGAGGTGTGCCTCTAACTATATTGTTCATTAAAGATTTTTGCAGTTTGTCTTGCATGACATCATGGTCATTTCCTGTACTGGTAAATGATAAGCCTGACACAAAGATTAGTGATATATGTCCTACTTAATGTCTGGCCACCCATAATTGGCATTTGTAGCAGACACTGTTGGCTGCCCAGCTGACAGCTATTTCTCTCATTTTCCTTGCTACAAAGCCCTAACTATGCTTGGGTAACCATCCCTCCATGACGTGACCTAGGGTGAATCTCGGTTAAACTGACTCAGCGTCCGTTGTCATCCCATTTCCCTTCTCAGAGAATGGTTTTAAAGGCGGCATATGACTCATTCTTTTTTTTTTTTTTTAAAGATTTTATTTATTATTTATTCGACAGAGATAGAGACAGCCAGCGAGAGAGGGAACACAAGCAGGGGGAGTGGGAGAGGAAGAAGCAGGCTCGTAGCAGAGGAGCCTGATGTGGGGCTCGATCCCATAAGGCCGGGATCACGCCCTGAGCCGAAGGCAGACGCTTAACCGCTGTGCCACCCAGGCGCCCCCATATGACTCATTCTAGCCAATGAGATGTAGGACAGGTCTGCTGGAAGGATTTTAAGAAAGTGTTTCTCACTCTTAATATGAGACCAAAAGGGAAAAAATTTCCTCTTCTCTTTTGTGAGGCACCGCCAGGTCTGTGTGGGACCCCAGGACCCGAGGCAGCCATTTTCTACCCGTGAGAGGAGCCAGCCAAAGACGAAGCCCACGGTTTGGCAGAGTAGGACCATGAAAAGAACCTGGATCCTGGTTGGTGTCATTGAGATGTTGAACTCACCATCTCTTGTAGCCACTCTTCCTCTGGACTTCTTACGTTAAGTAATCAACAAGGGGCTGTCTGTTAACCGTAGCATCCTACGCAGTGGTCCACAGATGTCGCACACAAATGCACACAGTCCCAGAGTAACAGAGCATCCTGGATGAGATGCCTTAACATTGTCTTCAGCTTAAAATACTGACATCTTTAATATCTTCAACACTTCGGGGCTGCCACAGCAGAGCGCCGGACAGAACATTCATGATTCGTGTAGTTGAGAAAATACGGAAGACTGGAAAGGTATGTGTATGAAAGTTCTCAATACCATTTTAAGTTTAAACATTTGACTTATACCCCAAACAGGATTTTTTTATAATTTTACTTTCCTGGATTTAATGCAATTTAAAATTGTGCTATGTTGTTTGTTATAGGCTTTTTCCATTAATTTTGAGTTTTTAAAATATTACATAAAAATAGTATTCATCTTGATAACCGAGGTTTTCAGTGCCACCTTCTATTTTGCACCTAAGATGCCAGCCACCATATCCTTGGGGCAACACATTATGGGTAAGATTTCTAGATAATGTGACCAAACTCTCTGCTTCCCTGCTGTCTAACTTTGGGGATATACAGCTCCCCATTCTAAAGATGACTAGTTTTCCAGAATCTCTCTGGGTTGTTCCTTCTATTTTCCTCCTTGCCTTACTTAGCATCTTCATGTTAGGAAAAATGTCAAAAAAAAAAAAAAAAAAGAGAGAGAGAGAGAAAGAGGGAAAGAAGAAAGAAAGAAAGAAAAAAAGAAAAAAAGAAAGAAAGAAAGAAAGAAAAGGAGAGAAAGAAAGGAAAAAAGAAAGAAAGGGAGGAAGAAAGATCCCTACTGAGTAAGCACTAACAGCAAGTCTGAATGTGGAACTTTGAAATACGACTTAGAAAATGCAAAAGCCACTTGTTTATTTTGGATCAAGTCAGCAGCTTGTCAGGCCCAAGGCAATACATGTAAAAAGCTCTTTGGAAGTTAAATTTGTGTTATTATAATAGCAAGTGTTTTCATCTTTTCTAACCTATAGGCAACTGAAGTATTTTCTGCAGTCAGGGGGGGACAGGAGACACTTTGAGATAAATTACCTCTGACTACACTCCAGAGACCTGTTCATGCTGCCGCATAGGAACCTGCAACGAGAGGCTATTTGGTGGCTCCTTAAAGGGGACGCAGTAAGGAAATTGAAAGAGTCTTTCTTAACACGGTGGTCATTTACATTACAGGTTTGGGTGAAGTGGTTTTTACATTCAGGCCCTCGATATGTTTTTCAACACAGGATTCAAATTGATCAGTCGGTACTATGATAGAAATAAAAAATTGAAATCAGTGGGAAAATGTCAATTTCTCACTCCACAGCATTTTGAAATGTCTGTACAGCAGGAGGCTTGAAATGCGGCCGCAGCACTGTGCAGCTTGTGTAGACAGAAGACAGCCCGCGGCCCAGCTGAGATTCTGTGCTCCTGAGGTCCAACGCGGGCTGCCACTGTCAGACTACCAGCTCATTAGTATTTAAATCAGCTCATAAATATTTCCTGGAAATTCACAGTTGCTTAAGCTTTACCACCATTCATCTCCTGTTCTCCTTCTTTAGTCTTACTTAACGCCTTGGTTTCTTAGGCCGGTAATACTGCAGAAGGGTGGATTTCAGTGCATATTAATCTTACTGATATATGATGATGAAAAAGGAACAGAGGAAGTCCTGTGAGAGGATAAAGATGAGAAACAGAGAAAGGACATAGAAGGAAATTTTACTGCATTTCCTTGGAGCAAATAAAATTATCTAATGATGGACCAAGGAAGTCTGTATAAAATAAGGACAGCCCAAAAGCATATGCCAAGGCAATTCAACCTGAATGAATGTTTCTTTCACATACTCTTTAAAAGCTTTGAAACACAGACGAAACATTTCATTGGGGGCAGGCCCTGGATGTTCCCACTGGGGAGATGGTTGCATGGTTACAAAACCTCTTCTGTTCAACGTAAGAGCTGTATTTCTAATTATAAAATAATGATGACAGAGAGAGGCCAGTTCCATCATGATATTCCGTATAGTTCTTAGCATTCTGCCAGAGTTCAACACTAATACCCACATACGATGCCAACAGCCAGTTCTTAAATGAGTGTGAGTAAAATTTAACAAGTGACAAATGAGAGGAAAATAAATATATCATATTTCATTGAATTTAAAGTGCCATTGATTGTGCCGTTATTATACACACCCCTAAGAAAGACAAAAGTGCTACCACTTAAACTAGGACATACTATGGATTGCAAGTACATGCTGATTTCAGAGATGTGAAAAATGTGAACCAGGGAAATGCGTTCACTTTAAAAACAGGTTATTCTGGAAAGAATCAAGATCACTCAGTGGCTATACTTGAAACAATGTTGATAATGGTATTAATGTCTTTAGCAGGAGCACCCGCTCTAAGAAGCAATGGCTTTTCTGGTATCATAGACCCGGAAGACGTGAGAAGCATAGAGAAGCAAAGCTTTGGGACAGACCCTGAGAGTTTGCCTACCACGGGGGCACTAATGGCACTTTGTCATTGACAGTCTCGTGTCACTCAAACTTGGGCTCCAAAGGTCTTCTGGAGATAAACTCAGAATAAATGGAGAGATCTACATGCCCAGGCAATTGAGAGATAATTTTGACCTAAGAAACACCCAATCCTGTTGAATAGTCTAGACAACTCAGCCTGCCATTCAAGACCTCACAAAATCTGGTCTGAAAGTCTTTTTTTGAGTCCCCCCCACCTAATTTTCTTTTTTTTCTTTTTTTTTTAAAGATTTTATTTATTTATTTGACAGAGAGAGACAGCCAGCGAGAGAGGGAACACAAGCAGGGGGAGTGGGAGAGGAAGAAGCAGGCTCCTAGCAGAGGAGCCCGATGTGGGGCTCCATCCCAGAATCCTGGGATCAGGCCCTGAGCCAAAGGCAGATGCTTAACGACTACGCCACCCAGGCGCCCCCATCCCCCTCCTAATTTTCTATGTGTAATCCATACTTCCATCAAATTGAATTACTCAGTGTTCTTAAACCCACTGTGTACTACCTCAACTCCCTGTCTTTGCTTATACCAGAGTTTCTCAAACTTGGCACTATTGACAATCTGGCCTGGGTAATTGGTTTTTGTGGAGGGATGTACTGTGCTTTTCCAGAATTTTCATCAGCATCTCGGGTTGCTGTCCACTAGATGCCAACAGTACCTCTTCTCAGTTGTTATAACCAAAAATGTCTTCAGATATTGCCAAGTGCCCCTGGGGCTAGGGAGACAAAATAAACCACTGGTTGAAAACCACTGCGGATACCATGCCGGCCTAGTGAAAGAAAGAGTGCAAACTTCGGTATCAAATGTACGTGACCTTGAACCCTAGGTCCCTGAGGTGGTCATTTGAATTTTGTGGCCACTCAGCATCCATTCCCCCTTTCTAACGACACTGCATTTTCCTTTGGGGGAATAACCATTTCCCCACTGTATGTAGACTCTACGGGACTCTAAGTCTTGGAGAAAATACCTTGCTCTCCAAGTGGGATGGGCAACTGAGCTCGGCCAGGCTCAGCCAATGCTTTTTTCTAGGACTTTGACTATCTTGAGCAGAGTAATGGCAAGGATAGGGGGAAATGTTGGCGTGAGCTGACTCCTGAGTGGGATTGTTGAGTAACCCCTACTCTCTTTTTGTCTGTCCTAACTCCTGGCCTTTTTTCTGATTTGGGTTTCTAGATTCCCATCTTCTCTGTATCCCTCTATCCCTCCAGCAAAAGGTCTTTTTGGTTAAATATGCCAGAGTTGTATTCTGTTGCTTACCTGCAAAGATGCGCAATTGAAACACTGTTACTGACCAGCTTTGTGCTTTGAACCAGTGTCTTGACATTTCCAAACCTATGCTTCTCTTCTGCAAACTGAAAATAAACACTGTTCACCGTCTGAATTGGCAAAAGGTGCCCTCTCCACGATCTCTGCCTCTGTAAATCGAGATTCTGTGCTAAGTCCTGGAGATGAATGAAATACTGCCTCTGTCCTTATGGGTTCACTTTCTTCCTCTGACAAAATTAATGGCAGGACCCAGACAACACAACAAAGCAGAAAAACCATTCTGAGTAGAAACATTACCAGCAGGTCAATTTCAACTTCGGCTGAAGTTAGCCTTTGTCCTCATCTGCCTGCATCTCGCTTCTTTTTGTGCTTACTCCTTGCTAATAGCCTCCCTCCCTGCAGAGGGAAGAGAAGGCTCCTGTCAAGGAGCTTTGTGCATTCATTACCCTGTACCCCCAGCCTGCCTCAAGCTGCTGAAGGTCTGAGATTCTGCAGCCCTGCTACGTTAGCAGCGGGAGCAAATCAAAGAATTCGGGGTCAGCATTTTCTGTTTCTCATCTGACAAACAAAGTCAGGTACCTCTTTGAACAATCCAGTTCCAATAGCTGTGAAAAACAAAGAAACAAAGAAGGGAAGGTTTTCTAGAAAGCCGGTGGTTAGGCACAAGGTAGGTTTAGGTTTTCAGCTTTTGTTGTGGGAGAGGAAAGTTCTCTGCATCCCAGGCTTTGCCTTTTCAGAGTGGGGGGAAAAGGAATCTGGGGTGAAAGGCCTTTTGTGCTCCTTTGCTCCCTGCACTGAAGTGCCCGCTGCAGAACTCAGTTCCCCAGGGAATCAAAACATCATTGCTATCAAGGTTTATGGCCCTTAGGCGCAAATCATGCTATTAGTCACCACTGCAAGGTGTGAGCCTTCCAACAGAGAGAGTGCTGTACAAGCAGGTGAACGAAACAGGTGTTCTGGGTTTCAGAGCTGGGGGCTGAGGTTCTGGCCAGATGGGAACCTTGCCCAGAGGACTGCGAGTTCCTTTGTCTCTCCCTCAGCAATTCTCTGCCAGATAATCCCTTTCGACTGAGGCAACCTGTGTCCCCAAACACCTCTCCGTGTACCTTCTGTTTTCAACTCTCCACGGGTACATTTTTCAGTCTCTTTCCTTACAACAAACTACATAATGAATGTTCATCTTGCTAATGAAGCAAGAGGATAATGTTTATTAGAGAAAGCTGGCCTGGGACAAACCCATCTCTGCTGGGCCCCCCTTCCTTTGTTAAATTAGTAAACACTAAACATTCTGTTGTCTGAGGGCTGGCTCCTTTTAAAAATGTCAATGAAATATTGAAACCTCTCCCTGGGCAGAAAAAAAGGTGAGACCTCAGTACGGATCCCAGGTTTTCTGTTGGACATCTCTCCCTGGATGAGCCAGAGGACCCTTGAAATCAACGTCTGAGGATGAGCTCATAACCTGCACCCACAAACTGCCTTCCACGTTTCCCCTCTCTAGATGACCGCCACCATTATCCCTGACGTCGCCTATCCAGCTACGCAGGAGTCATCTTAGTCACCCCCTCCGCCACACACCCCACCCCTCCTAACACCCATAGGTAAACAGGGCCAGCCTATCTCTCGAAACAGTCATCTGCTCCTTATCCCTACTGCCCCTCGCCTCATCCAGTAGTCTTCATGTCACGTCTGGGCTCTGACAGTAGGCATTTGACCGGTTATTTGCTTCTCCATCTTGTTTTTCTCCATTCCATCCGTTAAGTGACCGCACAAGTGGGCTTTCTAAACTGTAGACCCTGTCACGTCTCCTGCCTAGCTGATGTCTCCGTTATGCAGTGAATAATGCAAGCCCCTTGCGCTGTGTATGAGTGGACATTTGCCTACCCTTCATCTTCATCTTCTGCTGCTCCTGCCGTTCTAAACAGTCTGGTCATGCCAAATGACTTGAAGTTTCCTGACTGACCCTCGTCCCTATATGCATGCTCTTCGCTCATTCATTCCATAAACATTTACGAAGCAGCTACTAAAAATGCACCAGCCACTCTTCAAAGCCCTAAAGAGAGTTGTGAGCAGGACAAAGTTCCTGTTGTCTTGGGCCTTCTAGTGAGGGGAGAAAGGCAACCAGCCTCAAATAATATAGAAAAACTCTAAGTTCCTTTCTATTATACCTCCTTTCCAAATCCCAGTCTCTTCTCCAAGGTAAGCACTTACTATTTTGGGGGCTTTAGTGTGTATCCTGTAACATTTCTATGCATTTTTAGATATACAAATGTACACACAGAAATATATACTTTTTAGGTAAGAAGCTATCGCAGGGATCTCTGTGGGAATAATGAAGGCCTTTCCTAAATTAGTAGCACCAGGGATACAAGGAAAGAACTCAAGAGATATTTAGAAAAAAGAGTTTAGATTACTTGGTGGTGGATTACATGCGGAAGTTAAGGAAAAGCATATCTTTGATTATATGAAGGCTTGGTGAAACCTTCCCTCATTTCCATTGTCTGCAGTAGTGGTTTTCAGCCACGGATAACTTTGCTCCCCAGGGACTATGGTAAGGTCTGGAGACATCTCTGGTTGTCAGAAGAGAGGAGATAAGGAGGAGAAGAATGCTTTTAGGCTGGGGCACAAAACAGATGCAAAAGACAACACCTCATAACAAAGAATCATCTGGTTCAAAGCATCCACAGTGCCAAGTTTGAGAAAGAGCATGAAGTGGGTCTCTAACCCTGACACGTAAGGCTCTTCAAAATACTGCTCCACTTCCTTTCCAAACTAAATTCCTATCACCCTGAAAGTGTTGTGTGACCAAAACCATGACTTATTCCTGGTTTCCCAAACACATCTCTTTCTTTCCCCCTTACCAATATTGTTTTTACTATTATTCTGTCATCCAGGAACATTTTCTCTCCACTCCACCTCACCCCATTAAAAAAAAGAGAGAGAGATATAAAATATATTCACATAAATACCATATATACAATATTCTGCAACTTTCTTCTTCTACCCAACAGTATGTCTGAACATATTTCCTGGTCACATAAATAAATCTCTTTGTTTCTGCTGTATAGTATTCCAGCAAGGAGTTTTCTCTTTTGCCAGGACCCTGATTTTCCCTTGAGAAACCACCTCCGGCACTGTGTGTTCATGTGGCTGGCCACCTCCCCTTCTTCCTTCAGGAGCAGGATAATGGTCCATACTGGGAAGATTAGTGCACGGGAATGGTTCACGGGTGAATGTGTATCCCAGTCGGGGCCAATGAACGTCATCTCTGCAACTCTTGCTGTTTGCTAAACTGATGGTATCCTAGGTCTCCTTTGTCCTCATGTCTAAAACCTGTGAGCTGGAACATTCCAGGAGACACTCCCATAGTTTGTAGCAATCTTCTCCAGTGAGTACTCCGGGACTGATTTCATCTTATAATCTGACTCTCTGTGTCTCCCATATCTTAAGGATTCTTTATAATTGAGGGCTCACAGAGATCATTACATTTTGTTTTTCAGGTCTCTTGCAGATTTTAAAAAATAACTCCTTGTTACTTCAGTTATATAGTAACTGGCACATTGCTTGGTAATTAGCTATGTGCTTACCTGTTTCTGGACTGGACTCTTTACAGACAAACAGTAACTAATCATCTGCCTCTCTGGCATTTGGTAGTCACTCACTGCGTGTTTACTGAATAACCAACTAAATTCAAAATTGACCTTGCATTCACCTTCCCTGGATAATTCGAGACTTTAGTGTTTTTCAAAGCACAAAGTTTGTACACTACCTTGTGATGAATTAAATTTTGGCTTGGCAAACATTCCCTCCCCCATCAGGATTCCAGGAAAACAGTGTATTTCCTCTCCCTTGACTTTTGCCTTGGTTCCATTACTTCCTTCGGCTGGTGGGATATGAGTGAACCAGATGTGACTGGAGGTTTGGCATGTGCTTGAGTGGAGAACGAGCCTTCTCCCACTTCTGCTTTTCCCTATGAGAAGGGCCTGCCTTGGGTAGATACTGTTTTCAGGAGGACGAGAGACACGTGGAGCAGATCTGGACCTAACCAACAGCTTGGAGCCTAGCCCAGCCTAGATGAACTGTACTCCAGCTTACCTGCAGATGCCTGAGTGAGCGAGAAGCAGATGCTTACCGTTGTCTGCCCTGAGCTGCAGGTGGTTTGAGAGACACGATATTATTGTGGCAACAGCCCACGGAGACATGTGGACAGCAGAACAACTTGGGTGCTGGTTATGAATGGGATGTTTGAGCCCTGCCCTAGACCTACTAACCGATAATCCCTGGGGTGTTTTTAGAAGTCTGTATTTTAACAAGATCCCCAGGAGATTCTTACTGCTGACTGCTGGGCTACAGCATTTATCACCAGCTATTTTCTCTGATGTGGAAAGAACAGTAGGTTAGCACCCAGGGAGCCGCTACAGTTACCTACAAAAAATTATTCTGAGAAATTTGGGGCTGTAAAGAAAACAGGAAACAAGATTTTCTCACCAAATCATCTCACTAAAGGGGTGGGAATTGAGACACTTAAAGCCTTCTTGAGGTGATTTATAAATATAGCATTTCTCAAAAAGCTATCCTTTCATGCAAGTGCCCAGTTAATACCAAGTGTTGAAGCTTGCATAAGTTAAAACTAATTGGGCTCTAGGACATCAGTGACAACACAATATTAATGAATTAAACACATCCATAATAAGCTCTTACTAGGGATCAGGCACTCTGGAAGACAATGGAAAAGTCAAATATCCTAAGGAGCTTCCACCTTACTTAGCTACGTTCTTTTCATGTGCAGAGGTGAGTGTTTGCCAGTTTCAAGGAAAGCAAGTGACAGTTATTACCCTCCAATTGCTCTCATGGGATGACTCCTATCATTTCTTTAGGCGCCCAATCACACTTCTCCCCATTTGTTCTCTTTGGGACCCATCCTGAATCTTGTCTATGGAGAGAAATCTTTTCAGTATTTAGTAGTGCAAGACAACACACTGTCTCCTCAACCCTGAATTCATCTCAGCACTCTCGCCTGTGTTCCTTCCTCAATGTACTGTGTCCTGCCAGAAAATTCCACCTCTCGGCAAACCTGCAGGCGGCCATTGCTCCCAAACTCAGGTTCTCCAGCTCCCTACAGAGCGCTAGTCCGACCTGGCCAGGAGCATTGACTGTCACCAGGACACATCATAATGGAGCATATAATCACCCTTTCAGGTCATGAAATCCATTCCTCCAGAAAGCATTTACAGTAGCAGATGGAATAAGGACATGAGAATTTGCAGGAAGTCTCACTGTGCTTAATACGCTTCAGAAGCAAATATTGATTTGTGTTATTTGCTTATCTGCAGCTCATCTGCTAACCCCAGAGAATGGGTTACCGAAGTAACCTTTGGTCTCTGACAACACAGAGCATACAATGTCCTTATTTTTCTCCCAACAATATAACATCATGTTCCCAGCAAATTGCCCTGTGACTTTTTTCATATTACTCATTCAAACCACAGCTTTGCCCTGTGAGACCTAACTTCTAAAGGAGACAGCTAGACTCATATCATAATGATGTCATCCTTATCGTCTTATATGGACAATTCCTAATAGCATTAAACAGTATAAGATGTAAGCATTTCTAGAATCAGAATTGTGCCTTTGATGTGTTATTTTCTACCTGGAGTATCCTAAAAATATTTAACAATAACTAAATAGGGGAACAGAAACTGAGCTTGTGGGCTGAATATCTCTGTAAGTCTAGTTCTCTAAGTTGGTACCACTTGGCAGCTCTATTTTCATCACTGAGAAGTTCAATTACTGAGCATTCAAGAACTGGCAGCATCGATCCTAATGGCATGGCTTACAGAAGTTCAAATCCCTTTCTGGGTCTGCCCCTGGCTCATGGTCTAGCATCGGAATCGCCACTGCCATTTGTCCTCTGAGGCAGATGCTACTGATGTCCCACCCAGATCCTGTTTTTCTAGGCTGGAGCTCCCTCCCCACAACATCCCACCCACATTTGCTGTGGGTGTTGGCTGCTAATAGCAGCTCACAGCTGTCCCCTTCTTTAGGGACAGAGAAGCCAGGGAGGTTATGACACCCCTCCCTGGGAGGGTGGCCTGTAGCCAACGACTAACTGATGGGGGTGGTATGAAAGCCTCCCCAACTCACCTCAAGGCAGAACAAACTGGTACAATTCATTCTCCAGAGTTCCCCACTAGATTGGGCTGAGGTGAGACTTCTGCTGAAACCACATCCTTGCTAGTGATTTTCCTTCCCATGTTCTGCTCTCCTCCCTCCCTTACAGGTTTTTCCTGAGAGAACTCTATTATTCTGTTAATAAATTGCTCATACAAGAATCCCCATCGTAGGTTTTACTTCCAAGGAACTTGTTTAAGACATCCTCCCAAAGAGGGTGAGAGAAATCCTCCTTAACAGTATATTGCTATTGAGAGCAAGGTGGCCAAGTCCCAAACATTAGTTGGAAACTCTTAAGATGCATTGAACCACCACCTGAAATAGAAGAGGCTGCCAATTGGGTACAGTGTTCAAAGACAGGGGTCTTCATTTGAATGGAAATTTCTTTTTTTTTTTTTTAAGATTTTATTTATTTATTGGAGAGAGAGACAGAGATAGCGAGAGAGAGCATGAGCAGGGAGGAGAGGGAGAAGCAGGCTCCCCGAGAGCAGGTGGCCTGATGTGGGGCCGGATCCCAGAATCCTGGGATCATGACCTGAGCTGAAGGCAGATGCTTAACCAACTGAGACACCCAGGCACCCCTGATTGGAAATATCTTAAAATCTGGCAGAGTTGCAAATAGGAACTCATCCTTCACGGAACAGTCACAGTTACTAACCACTGGACAATTCAGCAGTGGTAACAGGTTGTGAATGTGAGTCACAAGTCATGCTCACACATTTAGGTCATAACAGAGCAGCAGCAGAATTTTCAGAAATGAATAACAAAATAATAGTAATAATTGATATTTACTATTCGTCATAGGCATTGTAACCAAAGGCCTCATTCTTTTCACTCCACTACTCTGTGAACACCCAGTTAGTGTAGCAAGGACCCCAATCAAGTGTGATTCATCAAAGGTATTGGTCTCCATAGCCCCAACCTAGTTGGAAGATGGCAGAAATTTGCCACACTGGATGAAGCCTCCCTCTGAGGGGAAGATCAGTCCGCTCCCTTTTGAAACAATTAAGGTAATCATTACTCTCATCTCCTAAAGGCCTTTTTCCTTCTCATTTTGAGCACTTTTAGACTCTTTCTTTTATGCTTCAACTTAACGTGCCGCACGCTCACTAGAAGCTGTGCTTTTATTGAGCTCCTAAAGCAAGAAAGCATTAATCAAACACTAGCACTTTTTTGAAGTCAAGTATAATCTAGAAGTGGCAGACAGTAAAATCCTGACACATAATTATCTCTAAACCATTTTTTTTTAAACTTGCTTGCCTAGAATATTTACATTCTTCAGCAGGTTTCCTTCTCTCCATGGCTGGTGTCCTGGGTTTCTAGGTATATAGTCCAGCTTCCTTTGAGAGATTAAGGATGCCTTGACATTTAGTGACTAATTGGTGACAGGTCTCAGAGAAAGGCACATGTGTACACACTGTCTTAAAAACAACATCAAGGTTTTGGTAATAACTTTGCACAGGCAGGGAAATGGCAGGGCCTTGTGTATCTGGGCACTGCCCCATCACAGATGCTGCTTGGAGATTCATTAACTTCCTCCTCTAATGGAAGAAATGTTCTTTCTGCCAAATGAGAGCCCCTCTGCTTGCGCTCTGGACGCTCTCCCAAGGACAACACCCTAGCCATTTCCCCGTGTCTTCAACATTCTCTCTTTCTCCTGGATAATCTTATCATTGGACATACCGATTTTAATATTACTCATCTGAAAACACATACATTCTCCTCCTTTGATCTCAAGCCTGCAACCTATTGATTTAACGCTTCCCTGCAGAACCAAACTTACCGGAAGAGCTGTCTCTGCATAGGGTCTTACCTCTTCACCTTCTACTCACTCGTTCTCCAGGTCAGCTTCCATGCCCCCCTCTCCCTCTCTATTCAATGGCTCTTTTGTTGATCACCCTACAAAGGATAGATATTTTTCTGTCCCTTTCTTATTTGGCCTCTCAGTAGCATTTCATGCTGTTAAATGCTGTCCCCTCTTCTTAAGACTTTCCTTCTCCTGACTTCATGCAGTAGTGTGCTGGTTAATGGTGGCAGGGGAGGGGTGGCACTGGTTTGTAACAGTTTCCTTTCTCCACAGTGTAAATCGATACCCGAACTGTGGCCAACATCAAGCTCCCGATGGTTTCACAAGACTCACACACCGTTGCTTCCATGGATGGAATCTTAGCACCACTCATTCCTGGTTTTCTGCTTTAACTCTGACCTTTCCTGCTTCTTGCATTTTTTTGGTCCTTCCTCCTTTACCAAAATTCTAAACATTGATCTTCCTTAGGTCTTGGATCTAGGCCCGGCCCTTTCCTTCTTTCCTTCCTTCCTTCCTTCCTTCCTTCCTTCCTTCCTTCCTTCCTTGACTTTATTTCTTTGACAGAGAGAGGACAAGCAGGGGGAGTGGCAGGCAGAGGGAGAGGGTGAAGCATGCTCCCCACTGAGCAAGGACCCTGATGAGGGGCTCCATCCCACAGCCCTCAGATCATGACCTGAGCTGAAGACAGACGCTTACCCGACTGAGCCACCCAGGTGCCCCTCTGTTTTCCTTTCTTTTTTCATAGAAGATCTCAACTATCCACATGGCTTTCTTTCCTTTAAAAAAATTTTAAATCGTATTTATTTTTACCACAGGCAATAACACAAAAAATTGAAATGATACAAAAATACGTTAAGAGGTCTCATGACTACTCCTGTCCCCATCTACCTCTACCCTTTACCTTTCAGGTAAGTACTTTTATTAGTTCCTTGGTATTTTCCCGGGGTTTCCTTTTATAAATGCAAATGTATATATATGTCTGTGTATATGTGAGCATGTGTGTGTGTATATATATATATATATATATATATATATATACACACACACTTCTCCCCTTCCACAAAAGGCAGTATCATAAACACTATTTTGCATGCTTTAAAAAAAATTATTACTGTATGTGCCAGAGCTCTTTCTATATCAGTACAGAGATATTCACATAACTTTAAAAAACACCATCTATATGTTAGCCACTACCAAATGTATATGTTCCATATAGACCTCTTTTCTGAGTCGTAGATTTCCTAACTGCTTACTTGACCCTTGATATCTCAGATGCGTCTCAAACTTACCATGTCCAAAAGGAAACACTTGTTTTCACTTCCTGTGGTATACCTTATTTTGTTGGCCCACCCGTTCCTCATTACCAGACCAGAGCACCCTTTCCCCACCTGCTGTGAGTGTTGGCTGCTAATGGCTTACAGCCGCCCTTCCCTGGAGAATTGCCTTCAGCGGACGTGACCCACCTTTTTCTGGAAGTTACCCTCACAACCGACCACCGACTGATACTGAGGCCTCTTGTCTTACTAGAGCACAGACAACTCTACAGGGAGGTTTATTGTAGAAACTTCGTCCCATTCTTTCCCCTTCCCTGTCCTTTGTTCCATTCTTTCCCCTTTCGTGCTTTTCCTGAATAGGAATTTTCCTAATATATAAAGATCTACAAATTAATGAGTCCCCAAACCCAAGGTCAAATGGACAAAGTACATAACAGACTGATGACAGAAAATGCAATACAAATGTCTCTTAATATTGGAGAATATACTCTTATTTATAATAAAACAAACATAAAGTTATAGCAAGGCAAGAATTTTTGGCTTATCAGATTAACAACATTTGCTGTATATTGTAATGGCAACAGGATGGGGAATAGGCATCTCAGGGGTTCCTGGAGGAAGTGTAAGTTGCTGGGACACTGTGGAGGACGGTAGGCTCTGGAATCAAAATTGACATAAACTGACAATGTGACCCACAGATGCTGTTTCCAAGTATTCACAGTAGCAAAACACTGGAAACAACCTCAATGTTTATTTGTTGGGACAAGTTACATAAATCACAATTTTTCCATGTAATGGTATATAGTCAACAAAAAAAAATGAAAGTGTGCTTTATGGTCTGAAATGGGTTGATCTCTAAGATAAACAACTAGGGGAAAAAAGCCAGATGAAGTATAGTGTGTATACAATTAATAATATATATTATTTTCACATTTATACTATTATATAATGTATATATTATGTATATGTTTGTTCATCTATGCATTAAGTGTCCCTGGAAGGATCACAGGTATGGTATAATAAAAATATGTATTTGGTCTTTGCTGCAGTTCCTAGTACAGAACTAAAATCCTTGGAATTTCTTGAGTATTAGGAGTGTCTTCTGTTATTCATAACAAGCCCCTTCCAGCCACGTTGGAATTTATGCTAAGAAGGAGACTGAGGGTGAGGCGCCCTTGATAGCTTCAGGATAGGGAGTGGTCACCAGGTTCCAACAAGCAAATGGTTAGTGTTGGAAATTTCAGCCTTCCCTTCATGAGGCGAGGGGTCTAGAGATCAGTTCAATCATCAATTGCCAGTGATTTAATCAATCATGCCTATGTAATGAAACTTCGATAAAAACTCTTGAACAATGAGGTCTGGAGAGCTTTCAGGTTGAGGAACACACTGATGTGTTGGGAGAGTGGTGTGCCCAGAGAGGAGATCAAAGCTCTTCCCACACCCCATACCCCACACTTTGCCCTATACATTTCTTCCATTTGACTGCTCTTGAGTTGTATCCTTTATAATAAACCAGCAATCATAAGCAAAATACTTTCCCAAGTTCTGTGAGGCATCCTAGTGAATTATCAAACCTAAAGGGCAGACGGGTAGGAACTACCGAATTTGTAGCCATGTCAGGCGGAAGACAAGACATTCTACATATTACTGCTTTTTTATTAACCTAATGCACATTTTTAAAAATTGAAATTCTACATGAAATCAGAATTATCTGTAATTCCACAGGTAGATAATGGTGGTTGACATTAAACAAATAATAAGCATTAAACATGGACTTGGTTACAATATTCAAGCTGTAGGGAAATTGTTTTGTTTGCTCCTGCAAAATATTTTCCACGAATAAATAGTACTAATATTTACGTACTACATAATATAGTTTATTTAAATGAAAAGGATCACTGTACTGTTCACCCTGTCCTGCACATTGTTATTCCAGTTACTGATATAGCTTGGAGAATTTTCCACGTTAAAATATGACACATCACTTCACGTTTGTTTTAAACTGTTTTATGAACCAATCTGCTTTCTTATTTTAAAGATTCATTTATTTATTTCGAGAGAGAGAGAGCATGTGCGAGGGCTCGTGCATACATGAACAGGGAGAGGGGCAGAGGGAGAGGGAATCCTAAGCAGACTCCATACCAAGCATGGAGCTGGAGGCAGGGCTCAATATCATGACCCTGAGATCACAACCTGAGCAAACAAAGAGTCGGTTGCTAACCTGACTGCACCATCCAAGTGCCCATAACCAGTCTGCTTTTGGTGGTCCTTTAGGTTGTTTTGAACCCCACCGCACCCCCCCTTTTTTTTTTTTTTTGGCCGTTACAGGGACTCCTGCTGTGATTAGCCTTGTTCCCATCATTGTTCACATCCACATTCAGCTGGTGTACTTTTGCAAGGGGTTCTTAGAAATATATTTAGGGGTGCCTGGATGGCTCAGTCGGTTGAGTGACTGACTCTTGGTTTTGGCTCAGGTCATGGTCTTATGGGTTGTGGGATCAGCCCTGTGTCAGCCTCCCTGCTCAGTGGGGAGTCTGCTTAAAGGATTCTCTCCCTCTGCCCTTCTTCCCACTCTCTCTCTCTCAAAATGAGTAAATAAATCTTTAAAAATATATATATATTTAAAATTTTGATCCATTTTCCAAATTTTTTCAAAAAGAGTTACTCAAATTTATATTCTCAAGAACAGTATAACATCTTTTTCTACACCCTAACCAATTACTAAGTTTTATACATTTTTTTCACTTTGCAAATCTGATAAGTAAAAATGATATCTCAGTTTTGTTTAATTTGTACTTCTGTAAAATTGAGTGAGGTTCTTTTTATGTTTTTGGCCACTTGCTTTTATTTTTTTGTTAACAGTCTATTCATATAGTTTGCCTATTCATCTTTTTCCTGACTCCTTTCTCTACCACATGTGAGAAATTGTTTTCTTTTAGTTCTGCCATTTGTCTTCTCATTTTGTTTATGGAGTTTTTTTCACCTTAAATTTTCATTGTTATCTGATTGGATTTATCAATCTTTTCCTTTATGCCTTTTCAGCAGAGGGGTAGTTGGATATTTTCCAGGTGTTTTCACTATAGAATTGGAAAGCAAAAAGTTCACAGAAGAAATTTGAAAAATGTAGAAAAGGTGATAGAAAAAACAAGCTTTGATATTCCTACTACTGAGAAAAAAAATCTATTTTATTGTGTCTAGTTTTTTATGTGATTTTCCTTGATGATAATAAGTGAATTAGAGGCAGACTTCTCAGGTTGCCAAGGAATGTGGCAGAATAATATTTTTGAAGTATTAATGTATTTTAAATAGATTTTGTACATTAATAAATTTAATTTAAAGTAACTACTATATGTTAAAGATCAGTGCTTTTTGTCCCTACTCTGTCCCTACATTGAGCCAACATTTTTCTTGTTCACTCTGTTGATAAAGACCCCATGGGCTGGAAATGAGGGAGAAGAGGGGAAACACTGCTGTGTATCTCTAAGGGGCAGCCTGGCACTGGGCCCTTTCTGGGTTGATGGGAATGGGTGGCTCAAGGGCTGACAGGGTCTGCCTTGTCTTCCTGTGGGTTCCAGGAAAGTAGTGGAGGTCTGAGATTATCTCACCCTTTGTGCTAGTGTTTGTGTTGGGAAGAAGACATTTCAGCATAGCAGTCAGTCCTGAGTCTCCCATAGCTTGGAGTGGCTAGAAGTACATCCATGCTTATCTGAGACAGGGACAGGAATACCTCAGAAAGGCCTGGCAGATTAGAAGATGCTGTGAATTGGGAAGAGGGGCTCAAGAGCAGATGTCAGCACTGTCCTTATATCGAAGGCCAGATGGGAGCTCAGTTGTCTCCATGGATGCCAGTGGGGAGAGACGCTGACAATTGGTGACTCTTAGGAATAAGCACATGGCAGAGGATGCCAGCATGGACAGATGACAACCGAAGACCAGATGAGCCCCCTCTATGTCCAGATGTTCTATCAAACTCCCCCCAACTCCTGGGGGCAAAGGTGGGTAGGAGGAAAACCCTGAATGGACTGAGATGACTTGGAATTGACTTGTTTCTAGTTCTGCCATCAAATGGAATGGGGGCTTAAGATAGAAATTAGAGTCAGTTATGGAAAATATAAGTTTTTACATTTTTGCATACCTGAGTTTTTATGACCACTACATAGTTAAGGCTGAATTGAGGCACTAGAAATGACCTTTGATAAAAGCATGACTAGAAATGTTTTCCATCTGGGGGCTGGGGGAAAAGCCTCAACCTGAAAGGATTCTAGACTGTAGAAAAATTTGTGGACAGAAGAAGAGTGGTGGGATTATTTCTCTTTGTTATATAGATGGGAATTTTGGTGATACTTGCGGTTGACAGAAAAATGTAGTAGAAAGACAATATGTCACCCAACAGACTTCATCTTGATGCTCTAGAAAGCATGGCTCTGTAGTTTGCATTCAAGATTCTTAGAACTAAAATGAATCTACAGGAGGAAACAGGTATCTGTGAATGTCTAGTGTTCCGGTATTTCCCACCTCTGCTCAGAGATCCAGATAACTAAGCTCAACAATGTGTAAAGTTTAGAAGGAAGAAGGAGTGACCATATTCTTATACCAAAATAAATGTATTCATTAAAACTAGATCTTCTCAACCCTGGCTACTTATTAGAACAATCTGAAGATCTTTTTAAAATGCCGAGCCTAGGGTTTGCCCCCTCCGAGGTTCTAGTTTTAATCCGTCTGAATTCATTTGCAATTGTGGGATACTGGAGAACCAGAGAGGACAGGAAACTTTGCATTGGTGAGCACTAGCGACTTGGATCCTCCTCCGGAAAATACGGCTAGTTGTCCCCTTACACTAGTAAGAGATCTTTCATCTTGTAGTTATGGTCACCTAAAATAAACGCTGTATTTCACAGTGCTTTTTACATCAAGGTTTGGCCATTTGATTAAGTTATCCTGCCTCCTCTTGCCTTTTCAATGAGAGTTGAAGATGTTTTGGGCTATGAGTAGCAGAGAAACCAGCTCATGGTGGTTTAATGAAAGGATTCATTTTTCTCCTATAACAATGAGTTTGGAGGTTGGCAGTCCAGACCTGAAGAAGCAGCTCCAAGACGTCATCAAGTCCAGATTCTTCCTATATTTGCACTCTACCATTCTTAGTATAGTGGCTTCTCACATAGTGGTAGATGGCACAATGGCCGTTACATCTTCCAGTTCACTTTTATGTTTATGGCAGGAAGAAGGTGGGAGGGATGGCTCCAGCTTCATCTATCCTTTGTCTTACTAAGAGAAGCAACCTCTTTCACAGAATTCCTCCTAGCAGACTTCCATATTTATCCCACTGGCTAGAACCATGACCTATGGCCACCCCCAGGAACAGAAGAGGTTGCTAAGGAGTATTTATGTTTTCTAGCTTCTACACTAAGAGGGAGAAGGTGGATGGAATGGACGTTGGATGGGCCAACCAACAATGTCCATCATATTGTCCTACTCTATGCATTCAATCATCATTTCTGCTCATTTTACCCCATAGAGTCACTCTTGAATCTCCATGGCCACTTCCCTAATTCAAAACCACCTCATCTTTTGCCTCCACTTTGGAAAAAATCTCCAAAATGGTCTCTATTTGCAAGCTGCTTTTGCTGTAGTATTTGAGAATATTCCATTCTGCTCTAAAAGACAAAACAAACGGATAGTAGGATATAACTCTTAAGAAGCACAAAGCATTAGTAGTAAGTAAACAAAGAGCTTATGAGATGTAGCCAAACCTCATCGGGTGTGTTATGCATAGAGAATGATTAAACAAGTAGCATGTGAGACGTAGGTAGAATTCATGAGCTGTGTTAAAAATAGACAGTAAATTACTAATCTATGAGACAGGCAGAGGATACATGGAGTAAATAGCAAATCTGATATAACAAGCAAGAGAGTTGCTTGTGGACAGAGGGATGATTGTGTTTTCACTGGGCTGACACAGATATGTCGCCCCTCCTCAGTCACCTGAAAGCGACAGTACAATTGTGACTTGCCTAAGAATTGCAATAAAACTGTGGCTGTGCACAGGCCATGTGGACTGCCACAGCTCTGGCCACATGTACTTGCCTGTGCCCCATCAGCACAGCAAGCATGTCCTAAGTCTCTGGTACCTTCCCTCTGTGGGCCCCTTGCTCAAAGCTCAAGTGTGGTCCTCACCACCACCCCATCAGTGGGGGACACTGATGTGATGGGGGCGGGTGAACACGACTCAAGCACCATGGTCCTTTCACCTCCTTGCACCGTAGCCTGTGTTGACTACTCCATTGGCAGCCCCGTGTTCTCACCATGGGTTTGTTTGTTTATTTATTTCACCAGGGTTTTAGATTGATCTAATTAACAATGTGGTTTGAGCCTTTTAATTTGCGCTGTGAGCGTTTCTGTTCTGTGGGAGAGCTTTGCTTCTGGCCTGGTGCTCCTGGTTGCATACCTGGGGGCTACATGGTATCAAGGTCATCTCCCACACAGCACTATTCCTCTGTGTTTGTCCACTCCAATCCATCCTCCCCATACCGCCCTAATCTGTTAAAATTGCCAGTCTGATCAGGGTTAACTCGCCCCAGCCTTGCAGCTTCGCACCACAGCCAACACGGAACCATCCCTCTTTAGCAGCATACTGAAAGAGTGGGCTTCCTGAGAAGTGGAATGTGAGTTGCAGGTTAGCACGCAGGAAGTATATTAGGGGGCGCTCTTGGGAGCCTTTATGTTTGACCCACCCTGCAGCATCCACAAGTTTTTCTATGTGGGTGGCTCCTGGGGAAGCAGGTATGCCCTTGTGTGAGTGACAGCTATTCAGTGAATCCCTCAGTCCCAGAGCGGGGGAGGGGGAGGTGTCTGGAAAGCACGACACCATCCTGTAAGACTTTACATGGCTGGTCAGTGCCTATTTCTCCGTCTTTCTCTTGCTGTTTCTTCCATTAAATGCAGAGCCACTAAGATCTAGGTGCATTTCTTTCTTCCTCTATGCCTTGCTGCTTTGCTGCTTCCGCTCAGCATGTCCTCTTTCCTCTGCTTCCACCTCTACTGCCAATCCAGACACCTTCTCAGATCACACCTGTCACCCAAACCACACCCATTCCACCTGCAGGTTAGGCTGGCCCTGTTCCACTCCCCTCTCTTGGTCTGCAGGTTCCCTGCGGCTCCCATGGGGTTTGGCTGTGGGAAGAATGGGGCTGACATCCTGCAGGAGGCACAGGTGATGAGTGCTTGGACAGGAGGGATAAAGGCAAATCATGCCCCACATTCTAAGGTATTTCTCTCGCTGAACATCCCCCCTTCCCTCTACCCTCCCCAGCCACCCCAACTCCAGTAAGAAGAAACCTGGATTCATTTTGTAACAGAAGACTGCACACTGTAGCTCTAAATTGTGCTTTAAAATGTTAATGGTAGGCTAAATCGAAAAACACATAGGGAGCATTTTGAAGATGCCCTGCAGCTGGTTTTGTTTTATGCTAGAGCAATTCTGCTGCCTGGTTGCTTCCTGCTGAAAGCACAGAGGATGTGCTGAAATGCTGCCACTGTAAACAAAACCAGATCAGGCAGACGCCTCTCTCCCGTTCCGACAGACCTACCTTACAAGTTGTTGGCAGCAATGCTGTTTGACAGGCACAGTGCTAGGAAGCAAATGGCTTCCGAAATAAGAACTGAAAGGGAGGGCTTCCTCAACACCAGCTTGAAAAATGTTAGCACTAGAAGGAACTCTAGAAATCATGTAGTCCAGGGGCACCTGGGTGGCTCAGTGGGTTGGGCGTCTGCCTTTACCTCAGGTCATGATCCCAGGGTCCTGGGATGGAGCCCCAGGTGGCACGCCGGTGGGGAGTGGGAGTGGGGGGGGGCAGGGGTGTCCGCTTCTCCCCCTGCCCCTTCCCCCTGCTTGCGCATGTGCTCTCTCCTTCTGTCTCTAATAAATATAATCTTTAAAAAAAATCATATAGTCCAGCTGCCATAATTTATAACTGAGGAAACTGAGGGTCCAGGAAGACTAAGGTAATTTATCTTAAGGCACCCAGCTTATGAGTGGCAGCCTGAACTAAAACCCAGGTTTCTTGGCTCCTAGTCTAATCTTTATTCTGCGGCATTATATTCAAGTTCATTACATTCATGTTTTTATTTTTGCCATTGTGCATTTCAGAAGATCATGTGTAATTCCCATGATCAAAGTAGCTATAATACCTAACTATATATGGAGCAGTTATGGCTTCTGTCACTGGGAGGAACAGCTAACAAATTCACTAATTGGACTTTTGTGTTTGTTTCTCTCCTCAAGGCTAATTACTTGTGTAATGAAGGCATTTTGCCTTGATCATAAATGCAATCACATAAAATATTTGATGAATCTTGACTTTGTGCTGTGAGGACCCAACATATGTATGAAGTATTTTCATTAAAACTTATGAAAACTAAACAACTAATTAGCTGTGAGATGTTTAAAGTTTAAACAGGAGCAAATTAATAAATTTGAGGATTATTCTGTTTTGTATATTAGCTCACATATGCATGAAAAACCATAAAGTTGAATTACTTCTGGAAATCATGATTTACTATTTCCTTATGATTTTCTTTGTGAAGCCTCCAACATGCCACTGAGTTAAAGAAATTTGTTTGGCATTTAATGCTGCTTTGTGTTCTGACGACACCTTTTCCTCCCCGCAGCTCAAAGTACTTAATACACATCAACTCAGTAATCCTCACCACAGTACAGCCAGAGACAGTAAATGGCAAATATAATCCTCTTGATGCAGAAGGGCGAGAGTCTCTTTGGAAAATCCAGTGTATGACTGACTCACATGCTAAAATCATTGTCAGAGCGTTTGTGCACTGGTTGGAAACTGCTGTCCAAATTATATGTGGCTAGTTATTTGCCTCTGGCCTCTTTTCAATTGAGAAAAGAGAAAATAAGAACAATATATACCACTGAGTTTAAAAACACCAAATTGCAAACTACATGGATTAACATAGGCTTCAAATTTTTTTTAGGATGTCCTCGGCTATAGTTAAAAGAAAAGCAGAACGATCGAATGTATGGAATAAGTAAACCAATAATAATAATGGTGAATGTCATTTCAGGTGCAGAGCTAAGTACTCTACATGTGCTTCTCTAATGCCCACAACAGCCCTGCAAGACAGGCATCCTCAGTCCTGCTTTACAGTCGAGGAAGGCGCAGGTATGAGAACTGAAGGCAGCCCATCCAGGGGGACAGCGCTACTTAGGGGGATGCTAGGCCAGACTCACTATTCAGAAACATTTCTTCCCCCTTTTCCAGTTTCCTGCCCTGCATACCCTTCTCTTTATTCATTCAACAAATACTTATTAAGCACACACTATGCCTCATGGGCACCGGGCACAGAGTGTATAGTTGTGGTCAGAGTTCCTGCCCTCCCGGAACTTGCCTCCTAGCCTGGACTGTATTTTGCCAAGGAAGTGGTAAGAAACAAACAGAATAAAGGTGGGCGTGAGGTGGTACACTTGGGTGAAGAGAAGGAACAGCACAAATAATAGTTGGAGACTGTCTAACCAAATATTGATTTCAGAGTTGGAAAGTGTTATACTTTTCACTTCTTCTCTTCCGTGATTTTATTTTGGTCATTTTGGTATAAACCCGGCAACAAGGCCCTTCTTGTAGAATATAAAGCTAGTATACTTTGAAACAAAAAGGCATGGCTGTTAGCCAGTCTAGCTTAACGTGGAATCTTGGAGAGTGTTCAGGGTTTAGGTGAAATATTCCAAGCCACAGAATGGCAGAGCTGAAGCAGAAACCTAACAAGTGTGTCCAACATGTTCCACGTTTCACACACACAGTCCAGGACCCACTTTCTTTGTTAGCTGACAGCATCTCCCTCATCCTCTACCTCATGTCCTTGTAGGTTGAATCGTCTCCTTCAAAAACTCATGTCCACCCATCACAACTCTCTGCAACCTTCTGTCAGTTCTCTCAGAGTCATTCTCTTCCGTGTTCGATCACACTTCACAACGCTTTAGCACCTGCCCTGTTACCCCACCCTCCCCCTATGCCTCCAGCAGGTAACTGTAGCTTTTGGTATCTGGTAACATCCACAGTGGACTACATCCCTCTCTGTCTCTTCCCAGGCCAGCCAACTGGGGGCCCAAAATGGCCACCTCTAAAACTGTCTTCCAATGTGTCTTCCCACAAGCTTGTAAATATTGCCCACGGACCTCCCTTCCCTTTTCGGGAGTAGTTTGACATATGAAAAATCATTATGAGTGGGAGTTTGTGGGTTTACCCAGCCCCCCTATAGCATAATGGCATCTCTTGCGGGAAGGGAAGTTCACACTACACCTTGTCTGGTATTATTAGAGAAAGCCAGGCCACATGGAATAGACTCTGTTCAACAGAGGAAAAGATTCACTCACCTCTATTCCTTAATTAATTCTGGCACCAATTCCTAACCTTCTCCAGGGAAAAAATCTCCTCACTAGCAGAGCGTAATGGGATGCTAGCAGGAAATTTACCATCCCTCCATGTGCACGCAACTCCGCTTTCAACTGAAGCTCCTTTTTCTTAGGAAAGAACACGGTCTTTGTTCTCTGGGCTGGATTGTTTTATTGTTTCTGTTATACATGTATTTGGGCCTGGAGATTATAAGTAAGATTCTGGTCTAGACAACAGGGACAGGAAATAAAATTAGGGATGTCTCATGATGCCAGGAACACAATTGTTGTAAGGATAAGTAGGTTGAGCAGTAATTAATCAATGAAAGGATTATGTTCTTAAGGAGAAGGGCAGAGGGCAATTTTGAGGTATGGGAGGACAGGGAAGAACTTGTTTGCAGGAAAAAAATATATAAGGCCTGATTCCTGATTTGGGAATTCCTGGGAATTTTGAGGTATAGGTGGGCAGGAAAAAAAAGAGAGACTATAAGACCGGATTCCTGATTTGGTGGTACTTAAAGTGTGGTTATTGGCACGCAAGCATTAGCAAAGTCCTCTGGTACTTTGTTGGAATTTCAAATTCAGGTTCCACCTTGAACCTATTGAATCAGAAACTGGGAGTGCATCCTTAAAGTAAATCTGTACTTTAGCAAATCCCACAGGTGATTCTGATGCATGCTGAAGTTTAAGAACCCCGGGGTTAAACCTCCTCTGTAGGAAGAATATTTAATTCAGGACACCTGGAGTAGGAGAACATTGGGGCAAAGAAATCAAGGGTCAATTTTGTTCCGTGTGGGGAAACCCATCCCACCCAGGTCTCTGGGACAAGGCTGGGGAAAACCCAGGAGCAGAGCCCCAGGCGCCCCTGCTGGTTCCTTTAGAATTCAAAGGAGGGCTTCAGAGCTGAACTGCCAAGAACTTTGTAGCCGACTAATTAGTCCCTAGGAATTTCCTGTAAGGGTTTGAAGGGCTGGGTTGGAAACTCACAACCAATTGCTCTGGTGAAGTGAGAAAAAAGGACCAACCACGCTGCTGAAGTACCACAAAAGCCCTTCCTCCCCAAGAGGGACTGAAGGCAGGCTTGTTTCTGTGTAGTAGGCTGTGAAAAGCCATTCCTTTGCTCTGATGGGAACTGGGCTCAAGGGAGTTTCCCTTCCAGCAAGATGCTGAGAATAAACCAAATGCCGGCCAAATCTCAAGCCAGGGTCACAGGCCAGTCAGCCTGCCTGCTTGCCTGCCAGCCTGCCCGCTTTTCTTTCTATCTACCCCTTCCTTCTTGCCTATGTTTTTTTCCTTCAGTGTGGCCAGAGGCTTTCATTGAGAGGTCATTCTGTGTTGACCGTGGGGGGACCAGCGCTGGACACAGGATCTGAAGCTGGAACCCATCACTGTAACCTGAATTAGGCCTGAATTAGACATTCACTAATGGCTCTTCCAGTTCTGATCTTTTTCTGCTGAAATGTTTCTCATGGTCCAGAAGCTTCCTCCCAGTGAGAAATGTGGCTAGAGTTCTAAGACCTCTCCTACACCTTCACAAAACTCATTGGTCCAGTCACTGCTTTCTGTCAGATGTCACACTTCAGCAAGATCAGCTTCTCACGACTGTCTCCAACTGGAGATCAGTGGTTTACATTTCGTCCCTAGGTCCCTTCAGTCATGTATGCGTCTGTGCATTCACCAAATGCTTACTGAGCTTTGACTTCATACAATGCGCGAACCCTTCACTCTGGGTGAGGAGAGCAGGGCTGTGCGTCTTCTCACTTCACCTTTGCTTTGTGGTTCCTCTGCCCTCTGCCTACAACTACCATCTCCTCGGCCAGCTGGTAAGCTGCTCACTTAACCTTCATCGTTAAGTTAAAATGCCATCTCCTCTTTCCGGCCTTCTCTGATCACCCCATGATCCCAAGCGTATGGATTATTTTCCCCTTTGAGCCTCCATTCTATCTGTCTGTCTATCCATCTGACACATATCTATTTCAAATACCATTAGACTTTATTCTATATACACATTTCCCCCTCACCCAGATAGGCTGTGAAGTCTGTAAAGGCAGGAATCACGTTGCATTGGTGGTGGTACCCCCATGCCTAGCCCATGCTCTGTATGCAGGCGCCTTCAGTAATGCCATACGTGCACTGAAGTGCACTAAATAGTTATGCCTATATACTGTTTTTCAACATAAAGAAAAGTCTATTTCTTCTAAGTTGGCCATAGGCATTTATTTTTAACCAGAGTAGTTTTCTTCGAAGTGGACAATAAAGAGGTGACTATACTGTTTCATAGTTGTCAAAGAAAAACTGGAGCTGGAAAGTAGGTAAAGCAGTAAAAACAGATCGTATTCAGGACTACTGCGGTGGGGGAAAAGAGACCTAAGGGTAGAACTGGGCTCAATTCTGAATACAGCTTGAGCGAGTGGGAACCTGCAGCCAAGGAGCAGGGAGGAGGGTCAGTGGATGGAAAGTCACTAAGGGGAAACATCAGGGCTAATGGGAATCCTGGCTAACCCGACCTGACAGGATCTTTGCTGAAGACAGGCCAGGGTGACCAGATATCCCCTGGAGGACAGTGGGCAATGAGGACCCTGCTTAGATATTGAAGGTGATCAGATATGGAGAATGGGGCCTCTTGTAAAACAGACTGAGCAGGGTTCTTGCTAAAACTAGATTTTACAAGGAAGTGTAGAGATGAGCCTAGGAGAAGGTCCAGGAGCCCGATTATGATTTAAGTTTGGTCAGGCAAAAAAACTTTTCACAAGTTAGGGGGAAAAGACCATAATAAACTCTGAAAAAGAATCCAAGGGAGTTTGGAGTATCATCCTCAAAAGAAATATGTGCTTTCGGCCAATAAAAATGCACAGTAAGTTATTTATGGGATTACTTTCACGTGTGTGGTAATACAGATGGTAAATTCTGTGGGTGGGGGCATAGATAAAAATGTCTTTGGGCCCATGAAGTTTTTGTTATTATGGACAAAGTCAGTGCATGTGCAATTCTAAAATCTGACTAAAGTCTTTGTGTTCCCTGGGGCTCCGTTAATGGGATGTGTTGGCAGAGAAAAGTGAAACCCAGGAAGAGAAGTTAACATTATTTATTCTCCACAAGTAGAAGTTAGAGTCTCACATTAAAAACCGCTAATCTCTAAGCTGTGAACTAGTCCATAGTTTGACTTTCTACATGGTTACAGCAACTTTAAAACCTGCTAATGGAGGATATAAACCAAGCTCACCACTGCATTAAGGTGTACGTGTAGAAAAGAGTTATTTACATGCTTCTAAAGCACTGTCAGGCCAGAAAAAGCACATGAAAAGCCTCACAATGAATCGGTGCCTGTCAGAGCCTTTGAAAATGTTAAGTACCATACAAGTGCCCAGCAGGGCTCCTGCCACCATTGTTTTATTGTCCTACCAAATAACTATGGCAATATCATGCCCTTCCCTCACTGAGTTTAACATATCATTTGCATTTACAGTGTAAAGTTGTTATTAAAGGCAGGGTATTTTTGAAAGTGCAAATGTTGTATCTTCTGTCTCCCTCTCTTGCAGCGGCACAGCATTTAAGAACCTGCTGCCTGGCCACCTGTTCATGTTCAGTGCTGTGAGAACCACGTTCCTGTCATCAGCAAATTTCTTTTTTCGGTTGTAATATCATTTCAACCTCATCTCGGATGGTGGTGCTCAGAAAGAGCAGAGAGCTGGGCACCAACATCCAGGAAACGGGCGGCGCATCCCCACCCCAAGATCATGCAAGTTCTTCCTGTTGATGAAAACATCTCTAGGGAAGGACAACTTCTGGCTCTCAGCTTTAGGGCATGAGGCTTTCAGTTTGCCCGTTTTAACATGCGTGTGGTCAAAGCTCTGGGGCTCTCCCCTGGATCACAAATAGCCATTGCGTCAAGCAAACTCCTAGGCGGCTGGTTAGCTTGGAGCATCCTAAATGAAGACATGGGGTATTTCCTGCAGAAGATCCTTTCTACCCACCTGCAGTCAATTCCAGCAGTGCTTTCAACTACACGAAGGATGGTGAGAAAGATAAAATGGTTTGTTTCATTGCCAAATGATTCATTTGGGGTGACGGGGAGACCCTGTGCAATGGTCTTGGGTTTATTGCAGAAAAAGAAAAAGCTGGTGAAAAACTAGAATCCAGGACACAAACTACAAAAGATAGACCAGAGGGTCTCCTGTTCTTGAGGTCTAATCTATGCACATCTCTGCCATTAGCAGGAGGAAAGGACTAGAAAAAGAGAGAGAGGAAGGGAAGGAAAAAGTGAAGCGGATAAGAACTGGACAAAGTCAGACACTTCTGCACTGGCCTGGATATTAATCTCACTTAATATTCAGGGCTCTAACAAATGCTGAAGACCAGTGATTAAATGCAACAAGAATCTCGAGTCTAGCACTCCGAAGAGGGAAGAAAGGGATAGGGAAATGAATCTAATCAACATTTACTCCTCCGCCATGCTGGGCTATCACGGAAAGGTCCTGGTCCTGTGAAGCCTCCGAGGCCACCATGAAGGAGACATGGGGCTTTCAGCCACCAGGATTATGATACTGGATTAAAGGAGGGGAGATAAGGGTGTTCCCGGACAAGGAAGCAGAGAACTACTCTGGGGCAAAGGACTTGGTCAGGGTCATGGGAACTTAGAAATTTTAAGTTTAAGTGAATCAAGTCTTTAATGACCAGACTAACACCCATGCTGTTTGTAAACCATTCAAGAAGAGGGAAGAGAGAAGTGTAGAAGAGAGAAGCAAAGCCTCCCAATTATTTTATAAGTATAAACACTGATGACAAAATCTATCAATGATAGCACAACAAAAAGATATATGAATACAAGCATCTGAGATGAAATGTTTGCAACCAGAATCCAGCGGAACTTTACAAGATAGACTGGGGCACCTGGTTGGCTCAGTTGGTGGAGTGTGCAACTCTTGATGTTAGGGTTGTGAGTTCGAGCCCCATGTTGGGTGTAGAGATGGCTTAAATAAATAAAACTTAGAAAAAAAAAAAAAGAACAGACTTCATTTTGGGAAGGCAAAAGTAGTTCTACCCTAGGATATCTAGTAATATAATTCCCCATATTTCTCAGAGGAGTAAAAGCATTTAGTCATTTCCACTGGTGCTAAAAAAAAGAATTTGTAACATATATTTGTAACATGCGTTCATTATTTTCTAAAGTGTCCTTAATAAAATAGGAATACAGTCTTAATATGTTTAAGATATATATGTATATATAAAGCCAGCATCATGCTTAATGGTGAGACGAAATTCCCATTAAATTCGGGAATGAGACAAAGATACTAAGTACTCTTAGTTAACACTGTCCTATGTAAATATTAATTATGCAAAGACAAAAAAAAAAGAAATAAAGGAGTAAAATAACAATTAGTCACAGAAGATTTGATTCTACATTTAGAAATTCCATGACAATGAGTTGATGTGTCATTAGAGAAAAGAAAATTCGGTAAACTGGGTATTACAAATGTAATGAGAAAATTAATAGCTTTCTATATACAAACAGCTACTAGCCAAAAATATAACTTTAAAATCCCATTTACAGTAACAGTCAACACCAACTATTAGGAAATGATCTGACAAGGAATGGATAGGTATGGATGGACTCACACATCTCGTACACTCTGAAAACTGCTTTTAGGTTTTAAAATTTTCAATCTATAATAAAGCCTGGCTGCCAGCAGAGTTTTTGTACCCATTAAAGTGGAAATGAGCTAGGCTGGCTTGTCTCCACAACATTTTAGAAGGGAAGGGGCACTGTACCGGGAGTCCAGACCCCAGAGGCCTGACTTGCTCACTGACTGACTGTGTGACCTGAATGAATAACAACTTTTCTGGATCTTGGTATCCTCAGAGTCTAAGAAAAAGAGTGGGCGCGTGTTTTGAATCGAATGTTGTAAACTGGAGCTCACAGATGTGTTTTATTTGACCTGCTTGAAATTACTTTGGGATAGCAGTCAAAATTGGGGTGTTTCACATAAAAATCTGCATCTTCAGCTTCCTTTGGGAAATTGCATGATGTGACATAACAGGGCTGGTCCTCGCATTGCAAGGATTCGCTATGGCTGTGGAGGCCATTGCCCCTTCTCCAGAGCCTGGCCCGTTTCCCAGACCCCCCCCACCCCCACCATGGAGCCACTGGCCTGATGATTTACCTGGTTGGCTGACCCTGAAGGCATTGAGTTGCAGCCTGTGGTCGTTCTGCAATTCCTTCACTCTTACAATTTAATGATTTAATGATTCTAAAATTCGGCATAGCCGTCAGTCTAGAAAAATACTCCTTTTCCGTGTTACTGAAAGGCTGGGCATTTTGAGCTACTGTGGGTGCAGCCAGCTCTGTCCGATGCTTTTCTTTTTTCCTTCGCTTGTAGCAGACGATCCTTGGTTACCATGGTGATTACCATCCCTTAATGATACGCTGCTACCACACGGGAAATGTAATTTTTTTAAGCTCAGTGGAAAGCAGGGGGGAACAGTGGTGGGTATAAAAGCTTTCTCTCCCCCTCTGTCCCTAGGTGTTTCTCAGTCACCACAAAGGACAAGAGCGGGCTGCTGGTCAAAATCGCCAGACAATCCCACGTGAG
This sequence comes from Ursus maritimus, assembly GCF_017311325.1. NCBI lineage: Eukaryota > Metazoa > Chordata > Mammalia > Carnivora > Ursidae > Ursus > Ursus maritimus. The sequence continues at coordinate 778,458 of NW_024426663.1, forward strand.
AGCTGCTGTCAGGATTTAAATACCTTCCCTGGGTCCCAGTGCCCATGCGGGAACCCTGAGAAAGGCTATTTTCAACCTTTGAAAAGTGTTCTGCATCAAGTCTCAAGGGACTTAATTAAAATAATCAGTTTTCACAGCCAAGGCTTCTGACTCTAACCTCCCACACAAAATGAGCATCCCATGTGCAAAATGCTGTGCTCACACATTCTCAGAGCAAGAGAGAGCTCTAACCGCATACTCTCCTCCCGGTAGGGTTCCCACGGTCAGTGTCAGGCCCTTTCTGACTAGATCGGCCCTTTCTGACTAGATCGGGGGAAGTGAAAGCTATTCGATGGCCCTGCCTGAACCTTCCAGGCCTCACCCAGGGCTGTCAGGGTTTCCGTGTCCAGGGAGAAGGGAGAAGCATGGTAGTCGGCAAAACCTTCTAGTGTCCTGGGGCTCACTTCTTGAGATGCCACTCACAGGGGCAGCTTCGATCTGCTCAGGGATGGCCTAGCTCACCAGGGCTTTAAGTCTCTAACTCCCAAGCTCTATTTAAAAATCTTGGCCAGGGCGCCTGGGTAGCGCAGTCGTTAAAGCGTCTGCCTTCGGCTCAGGGCGTGATCCCGGCGTTCCGGGATCGAGTCCCACATCAGGCTCCTCTGCTGGGAGCCTGCTTCTTCCTCTCCCACTCCCCCTGCTTGTGTTCCCTCTCTCTCTGGCTGTCTCTGTCAAATAAATAAATAAAATCTTAAAAAAAAAAAAAATCTTGGCCAAATAGAAAGCTGGGTTAAAGAGGTTGCATTAAAAATATGCATATATTATTCATTTTATTGTTGGTAAGAACACTTAACATGAGCTCTACCCTCTTAACAGATTTCTAAGTGTACAATACAGTATTGCTACCTATAGATACAATGTTATAGAGCAGATCTCCAGGACCGAATTCATTCTGCATAGCTGAAACCTTACACCTGTGAAGTCCCCATTTCTCCTGTCACTGAGGTTGAATTTTAAAGAAATGAGTTAATAGACTAGAGTCTCCTCGGCAGGACTCACTCTCTCCTTTCCTTTTTCCTGCACCTTCAAATTTCTTTAAAAGAAGTAGCTGAGTAGAGATGTGACCAAGGAACTAGAATCGAGGTGATAGGTACACAGAGGTATCCACTGTACAATTATTTCAACTTTTCTACACATTTGGCATTTCCATAATAACTATCAGAAAATGAAGGACTGAAGCAGAGCTTACAAACCAGGGGCCCACAGGCCACATAAGGCTCCCAGAACATGGTTTATTTGGCCATCAAGGAATTGTTATTGAATCAGTTGCAAACATTTTAAAAAGCACTAAACTTCACATTAAAATCTGTATTTCTGGTTTGTTTAGAAATATCAGGAGATCAGATAACATCAGGCCCCACATTCTTGCATGGAAACATTTGCTGGCGCTGCAGTGGCTGTCCTCTTTCGGTAGGGCATGTCCTCTCCACTTGGACACAGACCTCCCTAGATAGACAGTCCTCACTTAGTTACTTGAATGGGCCAGCTTCTCAGTTGGTAATACCATTCAGAGCAGCCTCAAAAGGGGGACAAAGTAAAAAAAGGGGGCTTGACTCTATGTGAGGGTCTATGTGCCCACGTGTAGTTAGCAGGAAAATGCAGCCTTGCCCCTCTGTCTTTGTTCTGAGTGGTTGGGAGGCTAAGTCTCCTTCTGCCCCTTCTGCTCACAGCCTCTGGAGGTGATGCTCAGTGGACCCATGAGGCTAAGTGAGAAGAGCCCCATAAAGAGGTTGGGGGGTGGCTGTATCAAAAGGAAAGTCTTGAGATCAGCTGAGCAAGGCTGCGGTTCTTTGAGAATGTTGCCATCTGACTAAAGTGCCTCAGTTATTGCACTAAATAATCTCCTATCAGTTGCCATCATCGTTTATCATAAAGCTTCCCTGGTAGGTGTCAGGCCAAAAGGGCCGTGCAGAACTCAGGCGTCCTTGAGCCTAAATTTGATCTGTGCACATCACAATGGGAAAATTCTACCGCTTTTGTTTTTCTTTCTGGCATAAAGGAGGTTTGTGTGTTAAAATGCTTTCTCAGCAGGAAATGGTGTTTATTGCAGTGTTGTTTCCAAAAATTGATATTTTTCTCCTCTGCTTATGCCTTTTTCTTGTAGCGATCCACACTCAACACGATGCCTCCATTGGGGTGTGCTGCATCCCCAAGGTCTGCTCCTGGTTGGAGGTACTAGGGTGGGAGCCATGTCTAGCAAATCTGCTATCTTAATGGTCAGTCCACTGTGAGCACTGTAAGGAGCTTATTACATCGCTGTGGGTAAAGATGGTGAGGGTGAACTCAGGTCCCTTCTGCTTCTACCTCTTCCTCCAGTGTTTTCTATTGAGCTTGGAATACAATACTGTCTCCTTCCTTGGCTGGCTGTCCTTACGTGGTCTGACCCCTGCTTATCTTCCAGCCTCACATTCCATTCTTCCCTTCCCTCCCCACACTCCATCCACACTAGGTTCTTTCTTTTCTTTAATACCCAAAGCTTGTCCCCTCCAGGGCCATTACACTGATATTTCCTCACCCTGAACCACTGTGTCTCCAGCTCTCAGCCCCACTGACTCCTCATTCGGGCTGAGGGGCACATACTGGCTTCTCAGAGGCCTTTCCTGACCACCATCCTTTCCCCCTCATGCCCACGTGCTATTACATTATGTTGTCATTTTTTCATTGCAGTTATTATCTAAAATTATTTTTATTTGCTTGTTTAGTGTCTACCTCTTCCACCTCCATGTAAGCTCCGTAACAGCGAAGGACCCTGTCTCTTGTTACGATAGAATTTCCGCATAACCTCACGATTGGTGACATGAAAGGCAAGGTTGCCACCTAGTGTTTCGATGTGTAGATGTGTGGCACCAGCAATACCTTTTAAAAAAAAGTATGAGTCTAAACAAAGTCAAATTTCTACAACCTGCTACAACAAAGACAGAATTTACCAAGGGAGCATAATTCCCCCCCAAGTGTCTCTTAGGAGGCCCCCGAGGGATTCCCTGCCTTCTCATGGGTTTCTGCCAAAAGCAGACACTGACTTCGTTAGTACCGCAGAAATCCAAAGCAGCCAAGACAGACGTGTGGCGCAGTTTCACAAGGTGGCAAGCATATTCTCCAGACGTGTTTCCTCCAGTCCCACCTGCCTTCAATGTCAAGATATGCTGCTTACAAAATAAGTGAAGCCCACTTTAAAGAAAAGAGCAACCCATCATCTCAATTGTGTATTGCCCTGGTAACACAGGGAAGGATGCATCTTTAAGGTTCAGGACACATGAACCATTCAGAACCCTTAAGTGGTTGCAGCCAAGCATGGGACTTCTCCGCACTGAAAAATCTTGGTAGCCTCAGGCTGGGTGTTTTCCACTCCCAGCCATGCTGAAGACTGGCAAGACAAAGAAAGGGAAGCTGTGAAAAGTAGCTAGATGAGGGTGGTACCAGGGGAACCCATTTAATAAAGAGCCTCAGTTAGGCTCCTAAGGTATCACTCTGGGAAACTGGGTTATTAGAAATGATGGAAAATGGGTGGTGAGATGCGCCAGTGGATGGGAATAACCATGGCAACCAAACTATCCATTTTCTTATTATTTCACTTTCCTTGAGACTAAAAATAGATCAAGTGTAGGTCATTGTAAACAAGACCAGCAATGGTTTACATCTCCTGCTACAGCTTTTGCTGGCTTTTTTTTTGTGGGCTTGTAAGGAAAAGCCCTTCTAACATAAGAAAATTATCATATGCCTTTTGTTCTAACCATCTAGTCTTTGCTATATATATTACCTTATGCACATAGCATTCTATTTTTACTTTAGAATACATTTTCTAAGAGCAAGTAAGAAACCATTATGGAATTATAAATCTGAATTACAATGTGTTTTGGAAACCACTTGCTCAATGCAGAATTTTTTTTTCCATCCTAAGAGATCTAGGTTCTATTTAAATCTCTGCAGTGACAAGGAGCTTACTCCTTCATGATGTAGCAATTCTATTATTAAACAAATCCTTGGAAAGGCATTTCTCTGTTTCTGTTTATTCATGCACCTGATATTAATTTAGCACCTATGCTGTACCAAGCACTCTGCTGGGCACTCAGGTCTAGCGGTGGACAGAACAAGCCCCAACCCTGAATGTACGGAAGTTACAGTCTGCTTCCCTGTGACTTCCCTCTGCATATCTGCAACTAGAAACATTATAGAACAAGACAGTTATTTTTTCTTATCTGAGCATCCTCTAAAGTTTGTAGAGAACCTTTAGATTTTTTCTTACCAATGTAGCTTATGGAGTTAGTGAGGATTCCTCGGCTGCAAGAGGCAAAACAATGAACAAAGGCCCTGGCCAAAAAAAAAAAAAAAAAAAAAAAAAAAAAAAAAAGAAAAGAAAAGAAAAAAGAAAAGGATCCCTTTGCGGGAAATAGAATAGCTCAGAAAACTGAAGGGCGAGTGGAAGAATCAGGTTTGGAGAGAGCAGAACAGTGGCAACTTTGGGCATCTAAATAGCAGGACTAATGAACTGTGTTTTCAAGATCCTGCTATTGTTTCAGTAACAATTGTTTTCCATTGTCCCTCTGATCAAGACTGAAATTTCAAGGAGAGAGAATCTGATTGGCTCAGCTAGGGTCCCATGCCCACCCCATGCTGGGGTTGGTGGTGGAACTTCTTGATGTCCACACAGAATGTAGTCAATGAAGCAATGGATGTTTCTGCAAAGAAAGATCAAGAAACTGCCAGAAGGAGGAGTGGATGCTCGTGACAAAACCAACAAGTGACTGTGCAGTTGTTATCTTAATCACCATCCTTTGGGCAGACAGACCACTTGGAAACAGGGATGCGAAGAAAAACCTGGAGCTCCTCCCTTAGAAAGTAACACTTGCCTGCAAGGTCTGATGGATTTATCTCATCTCTCGAGGTATAACCCCCAGGTCTGCCTCACCTTCCTCACGTGATCCTCAGAACGACCTTAACAACCTTATTCTTGTTGGTCTTACTCCATCCCGGACTCATTTTTCCATGGGAGGCATAGGAGAAGCCCAGGCTGGCCGTGATGAAGGGCTCTTGGCTCTTCCTTTTGAAAACTGCCTGCTGGGTCCAGCCCAAGCACCAATGCTGTCTCAAACCTTGCTTATTTCCAAACAAATATGTTTGTAACCTCAAATTGGGATCTGCGTCCATTCCTCATTTCACCATCTTACCCATGAATGTATCATATTCATGTGATTTTTTTTGTGAATGTAAATGAGTTTAGTTGGTTTCAAGGGCTTGTTCTTGGGAATCAGGCAGTTTTGCTAAAAGTACACACAGGAACATCCTAGATTTTTGCTGGAGATTAATGTGAAAACTAAATATTTGCATATCTATTTCACAAAAGTGAAAAGTCATTAACTCTCTCCACTATTGTAGCAGCCCCTTATTTATTTACTGGAGATTATTATAGAATCTCACATGGTGCCTGCAGGCTCCTGTGTACTTGGGAGTAAAATTCACTTGGGTCCGGTGTTGTAAAGTCTCTTAAGGTGGCCAGGTGTGCGTACTCTTGCATTTATTAACATGGTCTGCCTTGGTTGGACCCAGTCTAATTGGAATACCTGTCTCCTTGCTAAAAAGAGGCCAGCGAGCTATTGATCAGATCTGCCTTCATCTTGCAGAGCTCAGCTGTGTTTAAAAGAGGAAGGGCTTTCCTTCCAGAAAGACCCAGGTTTCAGTCCTATTCCTGTCTCATACTAGTTGTGTGGCCTTGGTCCAGTTTTTTAACCTTTTCTAGGTCTCAATTTTCTCATCTGGAAAATGGATATAACCTCATGTGGGGTTTGGATTGATAGTATCAGTCAGGAGACAGAAATCACCCAGCTATTTTAACAGAGAACTTCCTATTAAGAACTGTCAACCACGTATTGAAGAAATGAAAAGGCAAAGGAAACACTAAGAATGTTGCGGTCTTAGCAAGCGGCTGCCAACGTAGAACCAGGGGAAGGAATGGAAGGTCCGGGGATTGTTAAGGTTGAGAAACCTGAGGATGGACCTTGCAGACCTGAAATTCAGGCCTCAGAACTGGTACTGCTCCACTGTACTGTTGCCTCAGGAGCTGGGAGGCCCCTTCGTGGGGTAAGGCCCAGCCCCCTGAGGAGGGGACACGGGATCACCGGTGCTGGGGTCTCTGGGGGATGTTATGGTGCTAGTTCTGCGAGCGTTGGAAGAAACACAAACCAGATCAACTGTGCTGCTGACCCTGGGGTGCAAACCCTTTGCTAGGACGGCGCTGACGGGAATGGAAGACAGAAAGGAACGGGAGGTACAGGGGAAGGAGTGGGTCCCCTTCCCTCCAGCCTTGTAGTTAGTTTCCCTCTAGTGCCCCCTACGTCCACCCCTTGATTGCTGGACCCATGTATGCTGGCCATGGATGAAAGAGCACCAAAGAGCATACACCGTATCCTGTAGATAGAACCCCATGCATTCAGGATATTGTCTTTTAACTGGCACCATAACCTAGTTTTTGATGGGCATCCCATGATTCTGTTGGGCTGGCTGCTTCTGGATGATGGAAAACACGGTAAGGCCGACAGGCATCTGGTGTGTAGTGTCTTCTGTGCAACCTGGTACAAAAGGCATCAGTGCCATTGACAGATCAGGCATTCCTCCAAGGTAGGGGGCGTTCACTATAATCTTAGGCAAATGAAAGAGGTCAGCTTTAGCCAAACACCCATGGGATGCTCTCAATCTCCAGTCCTATCTGGGGGTACTTTGTGCTCCTCTTTTTTTCTAGAAATGGTCCTCTCATGAATTCTCTTCTCCTGAGCCTCTTATCACTGCTGTCAGTGGCTACTCAGACCAGGACGAGCTTCCTCTGCAGGGACCTGGGAGGCTTCCAAGCCATTGAGGGAGTTCTTGTCGCTGAACAGCCTGGGCAATGGCTTCCTAGACCCCTTCAGACTTCATGACCGCTGCATCCTAATTTGCATAACTCTCCACGGCTCTTCAGCCAGAGTAAGTATCATGGGCTTGGAAAATTTTCTTTCTTTCTTTCTTTCTTTCTTTCTTTCTTTCTTTCTTTCTTTCTTTCCTTCCTTCCTTCCTTCCTTCCTTCCTTCCTTCCTTCCTTCCTTTTTCTTTTTAAAGATTTTATTTATTTATTTGTCAGAGAGAGAGAGCACAAGCAGGGGGAGCCACAGGCAGAGGGAGAAGCAGGCTCCCTGCTGAGCAAGGAGCCCAATGTGGGACTCGATCCTAGGATCCTGGGATCATGACCTGAGCTGAAGGCAGACACTTAACTGACCGAGCCACCTGGGCATCCCAGGGGTTACTTCTTTCTCTGGGCCCAGTGACTTTCTTTGGGTCAGGATGAGGCCAGCCTCCTGTGTCTAAACCCCAGACAGTTTTAGGTCCACTATGTGTGGCTCTATGGCCATTGTCTAACCCCTTCTTTAGCATTTAATGCAATATACTCGACATGAATTAAATTCTTATATTGGTCATTTCTGCTAAAGTCATGCTTAGTGAAAGTAATTCCAGTATATGATTATTGAAAGTAACACCAGGGTTTCATTGGCCCCAAACAATCATTACATGGCATCCTGGAAAGGAACAAAAAGCAAGATTCTGAATAAGCTTAAGTACCAAGGACTACTGATTTGTAATTATGTAAGTATGTAAGTACTTTTTAATCTAATAAGAGCAATAGAGTTTGGGTATTGCACATTTTGAATAAGTTTCCTGGTTTGTAGTTCGCCTTTCAATTTTTTTTTTTAAAGATTTTATTTATTTATTTGACAGAGATAGAGACAGCCAGCGAGAGAGGGAACACAAGCAGGGGGAGTGGGAGAGGAAGAAGCAGGCTCCCAGCAGAGGAGCCTGATGTGGGGCTTGATCCCATAACGCCAGGACCACGCCCTGAGCTGAAGGCAGACGCCCAACCACTGTGCCACCCAGGCGCCCCCGCCTTTCAATTTTTTAAAAAAGATTTTATTTATTTATTTGAGAGAGAGGGAGAAGTAGACTCCCTGCTGAGCGGGGAGCCTGACCTGGGGCTCAATCCCAGGACCCTGGGATCATGACTAGAGCTGAAGGCAGATGCTTAACTGAGAACTGAGCCACCCAGGCACCCCTCAATTTTTATACAAAAGTGTTTACATTTTTTAAAAATTTGAGGCTAATTTGTCATTTGATCAGACAGAAAATTGTAAATATATCCAAATAACATTTCTTACATTTCTTTGGATTCTTTGAGTCACTGTGCTATAGAGTCAGGGTGGGGCTGGCAGGAAGTCACAAAGCCAGCTCCAGCCACACTCTCAATAGCACTTAATGTGCTGTGTGTGACTCTGCGCTTAGCCTCTCTGGGTCTCAGTTTTCTCCTCTGTGAAATGAAATGAGTAGATGAGATGATTTCAAGGTCTTTTCCATTTTAATACTATGATATGAAATCATGAGGGATATGATTTCATATGATGTGACTGATAAAAGGATAAGGCAAGGACTGAATTAGCTAAAGACCATAACTTTCATATTTAAATTCAAACTTTTTTGAGCCTACCAAATTTCTTAAGTGTTCAAGATAAAGCAACTATTGATTAATCTGAAATAAATACGGTATTTCTGATCTGAGTACATCTTGTTTTTATTTCTCCAGAGAACTGGCAGAAGCTCTCTCTAATATTTACTGGTAGCTGAGAAATTTGGTCTAGGAGCTTGCGGCCAGCGGCATGTGGCTGGTTACTGTAAGATCCATACAGCCTACTCAGATGACCCTGAGGGGCGTTACAGTGGCTTCTGTTTGATTCTCTATCTTGTCATGGTTGATCAGAAAGCTTCTTTCAATAACAAACAGGGACTTTCTGTACTCCACATAATCTAACTTGAAATATGAGTAAGAGGATGGAGCTACAGAAAGGTAAGGAGGGAAAAAAGATAAAAAGAAAAAGGTCTTGGAGGAAGGGTGTCCTGTTAGCTTTATGCGTGTATTGGGATCCCATCCAACATCCTCTTAGGAGGTCAGGCACTTGGAAACGCTTCTGGACACGGAGGCAGAGACTAGCATGAGAAAAGTACCGCTTGTTCATTTCCAGTCTTGAGGTACCTGTTCGTGTTGAGTACGTTTCCAGGGAAGACAGACACACAGCATACAGCAAGAGGCCCAGGGAATAACTTGACTGAGTACTGGAATTCTGGTCGTGAGCTTATGTTGTTTGTGAAGGACAGTGTCTGAGTCAGACTCCCTCACAGACAACCAGGGTGCTGGCCAAGGGGCGCAAGTGGGGATTGGATTCTTAGCTCTTGGGTGGGGATTAGGGATTCAAAATGTGGATGCGGGGCTGGCTCCTTCATCGTGAGCGTGCAGCCAGCGCTGTTGCACACGGCCCACTGCTCAGAAGGATCCCGTGCTGGATCCTTAGTGTTTTCAATTGCTATCTTGAAATTTTTAATGATTTTATTTTTGAATTTATGTTTTATAAGTGAAGTCAGAGAGACTGTGGAGCATGACCAGGGGCTTGCAGTCTCAGCTCACAAGCAATCCTGTTTTTTACCACCTCCTGCTCCCAGCTTCTCAAGCTGCCAGCACCTCCAGCAACCACTGGCACCCAAGCCCCTGGCTGGGGCCTGGGAGTGAAGCAGGAAGATTTGGGGCTAGGTCTGCTCATGCTTGTCGAGTTGTGGGACTGGGCCTCATTCATTCCTCAAGTACCCCCGAGCACAAGGGATTGCAACATCAAATAGCAAATAGAAAACACCACGACAAGTTGAAAGAGACACAAAATCTAGAAAACCCTTTTTCTTCTGCTTTTTAAATGAGAGGCCCCACATTTTCATGTTGCACAAGGTCCCACAAATTATGTAGCCAACACTGGTGAGAGGGGTAGGTAATGACTACACAAAAACCGAGCTAGGCTGACCTCAGGACACAACGGGTAATAAGCGTGAACACCAAATCCAGGGGTGGAGTACGGAGGCCAGAGCTGGGCAGTGGAGTCAGCAGTTTGAAGCAGGAGACAAGAGAAACTGGAGAAAGTTGAAATCAAGAAGAAAGCGTGGCTAGGGTATTCCGAATATAAATTTAAGCAGTGGTTGGTGTTTTAATCTTGTTTTATGTGTGATTGAGGGTCCATCTGACTCAAATGGCCAAAAATGAAGCCAAACAGTGCTGCCTATGTTCTAAGCCCAAGTCAGCCCCTGTGAGGGGAAATGAAAGCAATCATACATTTTTCTGATCCTGAGGGAGACTACAGAGGCCTGAAATGTTCCTTTAGCCCTCCTGAATAATGGGATGAATTAGCATAATAAAAATTCAGTTGTCTGGGGGCGCCTGGGTGGCACAGCGGTTAAGCGTCTGCCTTCTGCTCAGGGCGTGATCCCAGCATTCTGGGATCGAGCCCCACATCAGGCTCCTCCGCTGGGAGCCTGCTGCTTCCTCTCCCACTCCCCCTGCTTGTGTTCCCTCTCTGGCTGGCTGTCTCTCTCTCTGTCAAATAAATAAATAAAATCTTTAAAAAAAAAATTCAGTTGTCTGTTAGGCATTTAACGTGAATAATTCTTGAAAAGAAGACTGTTCCATCATATAACATGCTTTTGTGTGGGTGTTCTCATCTGGGGGGGGAGAAAAAAACCTTCATAGTTTCTCGTTAGAGTTTGGTGTCTGTAGCCATACATACAAGGGACGTTGATAGGAACTATTGCTCCTGATTAAGAAGGCTGGAAACCAGAAAGTGAATCCTCCCCATTCGGGGTTCATGACCTTGCGCAGCACCTGGCTCAGCACCTCTGAAGTTGTGCAGGGTTTGGGAAAGAAGTGCAAACAATACTCAGCACCTCCACTTCTTTTTAACAAAGTGGAATTTAAACACAGTTTGCACTCTTAATTTATTCTGAAGCCTTTATAGTTTCAGTTGCTAATGTTAACTACAGGTGAGTGGCAGGAAAGTTTTTAACCATATTTTGAAGCAGAATTTACTTATCAGAGTGGCAGGGGGAGCAGGGAGGAAGTCTGGAGGAAAGTAACACCTGTCTTGTCTGACACTGTTTACAGTTTTATTTATTTAACACACACTCATATAGTGCTTACTATAGTGTCAGACATCGTCCCAACTGCTTTACCAACACTAATTAATTTAGTGTTCCTAATAATAAGGGTTGGCTTATCCAATAGGCACAGTGCCTGATTTTTCAAAGTCAGGAGGAAAAAAATTGAATAGAATAATATAAATATATAATAAGGAATCCAACCTGGATTATATGTCCTTAGACCAGTGCAGCTGTAAAATATAATTTTTAATATTATTTTATGGAAGAAGGGGCCCGTGAAGGCAAAGGTATATAGGGCCCACAAAAATCATAATGTAGTTCTAATAACAACTCCCCCATTATCTTAATTTTATAGATGAGAATTCTGAAGCATGCTTAAGCGATCCACAGCTACTAACGAGAGCTGAGACTCTAGTCAAGTGTTGCTTCAGTGCTCTGTACGACACTGTGCTGAGCTATTCCGACACGCTCCTCGATGGCGTACTTCACATGGCTTTGGCAGATGCTAAAAAGTTTGCTCTCAATAAACCAAACTTTTTGTTTTAATAATTTTAGAAGAAGGTTCTTCTATATATTTGTAACTCAATTCCTGCCTTATTAATTAGGTTATCCTGGATATAATCTACTCTTCTGCATGATGCCACAGTATCCTTACCCATAGGTAAACTTACTGAGTATTTTTTATGTACTTGTCACTCTTTTTTTTTTTTTTTAAAGATTTTATTTATTTATTTGACAGAGAGAGAGAGACAGCCAGCCAGAGAGGGAACACAAGCAGGGGGAGTGGGAGAGGAAGAAGCAGGCTCCCAGCAGAGGAGCCTGATGTGGGGCTCGATCCCAGAACGCCGGGATCACGCCCTGAGCCGAAGACAGGCACTTAATGACTGAGCCACCCAGGCGCCCCACTTGTCACTCTTCTAAGATTTTTTTTTTTTTTTACCAGTGTTAAATCATTGAATCCTCACTACCCTATGAGGCAGATAGATTTTATAGATGAGGGAACCCAAGTTACTTGTCCAATTTCACCCAGCCAGTTGGTAACAATGGAACCCAGGTGTCCTGGCTCCAGAGAGGACCCTCCCAACCAAGAAAGAGTAGCTGCTTTGCACTGTGCAGTATAGAGTGATAATCTCAGGAGCTTTATTCCTACCCCTTATATTTTTGGACCCAGGTATTATTTTAAATCTGCTGTCAACTTTTCAGGGTATCTGCCTTTTCTCTCCCTGTTAGGCAATTAGCTAATAATTTTAGCTATGCTTTGTTTCTAGCACTTACGTTTATCATTTGATAAATTCATGGAGGGCCCACCAAGTGCTGTGTTGTGTTTATTTGCTGCTTTCAACTACTGTAACTGAAGAACTGGAGAGTCCGTTACTCTGCCAAGTAGCGACAACATGTGCTGTGTGGAGAGATGTTCCTGTAATTGGCCTTGTGATCCTTATTTCCTGGCGTTGTGAAGATGATTTGGGATGCATTGAGGGCCTTTGTTGGTTAATGGTCATTTATTTCTTGGTTTTGAGCCAACGTTTCAACAGTAAGTGCTGGTAAATTGCATTATTATATATAAGGGGGAAATATTTGGCGTAATACCTTAATTGAGCAAGTGGCTCAAAAGAGTCCATTTGTTGGGTAGCTGCACTATCTTTATGGTCTTTATTGAATGGTGTGACAAATGATTTAAGTGGAAAATAAAACTCCACTGGGCTACTCTGGATTAGTCTTCCCTTATAGCTCAATCTTGAATACTAGTCCTGAAGTTGGGAGGGACTCATTCTCCCTACCTATGTATCTGCTTTCCCAATGTTTTTATGTAGAAAGAAATGTTTGCTTTATATCTTGACCTTTGCTCATACCCAAATATCACATTAGGCATATCCTAGATTTTGCCTTCATGATTATTTTAAAGCTTATAATCCAATTGACAACAACTCTAGGATTTGAAAACTGCTCTCTGCCACCAGTTTCATTCTTTTCTGTTAACCTCATTTCAGTTCTTGGTCTTCACAGCCCTCTCAGGAAACAATGCTACCATGCCCAAGACGGTACTCTTTATGACTGGCCCCAGAATGCTCTGCTGATTGGCAGTTTACAATCCTTCAGAAGTTTGACAGTTTCTGGGTCCTACTGCTTAGTCATCATGGAAATACCTAGAGCTCTTTGTAGCTCTGGAATAATAACAAATATTTTAGATAGGAGGAAAACAAGCAAGAGATGAGCCAGTTTCTTGAAACATCTTCATCTTTTTTCTTTTTTTTAAAAAAAACAAACCACTCCAGACTACTACTTAAGTTAGAGTTTACAAACTGGTGACCCACAGGTTAGATTTAGGCCATTGACATGATTTGTTGGGCCTGCATCTTAAACTACACAAATTTTAAACCAATTACTTTCATTTAAAAATCAGGAGAATTTACAAAAAAAAAAAAAAAAAAATCTCCAGACTTCTCACTTCTTTGGAAATTGGGTGATCTGACAGCATCAGACCCATTCTTCTATGGTGACAATGAGCTAGAACTGGGCAGTCCCTGGCTGCGTTAGCCAGAGCAGACACTGCCTCACTTGCCACGATCCACATGCAGTTCAGTTTGCTTAGTTACATAACCTGCCTGTGCTCTGGAGGCATTTAATTTTGTAACCCCAAATGTGAGTCAATGAAAGACACAGGCTTACAAGCTCAGGACCACAGTAACTCTGCTTAGTTAACGTAATCTTAAAAACTGAAATGGAAAAGTAATACATACTCATAAAAATTAAAACATGTGTAGCAAAAAGTATAAATTTAGTGACCTCACTGATCCAATAATTCTTTTTCCTCATTCTCCAGAAATAATACTGGTAATAGTATCTTTGTATTCATTACAATATTTTCCATGAATACGATTTTTTTTATCCAACTGGAGTTACCTGCTTTTTGTTAGGCTATATGTGTATAAAACTACTGGGTCCCACACATGTGCAAAGAATGCTATGGTGCATTAAAGAAACTATCTGTATAATTGACAAAAAACTCTTGCTGAAATGTCCAAATATTAGAGAAAAATGTTTTAAAATTATCTGACTAGTTGCCTTCATTAGTCATCCTTTCAGCTCCTTTCTTTATGGAAGGAATCCATCCTTTCAATAGACATTCATTGAGTTTCTATTATGTTCAAGGCACTCTGCTAGGTCAAGTGGGAAATAGATGAATTAAAAACAAGATCAACAACACTAACATAACAAAAAGTGATTAATTTNNNNCCCTAAAAGGAATAGGGTGAAGATATTGGATTTTAAATTAAACATGCTCTAATTTCAGTGGACCAAGCCTAGGATTTGAGGGATTACAGAAGACTAGGATTAATACAAACTTGAAAAGATAAATAAGAAAAAGTTTCAGCTGAGTGATTTCAATGACAATTTTGCTAAAGTGAAGTTGCGATGAGAGAACCACAAAGTAGAGATAGAATTAGAGATGTGCCGATGAGAGATTTAAGGAGAAAGAAATTTTGCCTTTGAAATCTTATATCTCAGTTACCTGGAAAAAATTATTTCTGTTTGTTGAACACTCTCTTGAATTAGACAATGGTAAATGCTGCCAATCTTTAAGGAAATAACCAAACCAAACCAAAAAACCCATAACATTATCTTAAGGGCTTTTCCCCCCACTATAGTTTTTGACAGGTGGGGCCTCTTGTAAATAATAGAAAATATCCATTTGTTACAGATCTGCAATCACTTGTGGATACAGAATTATGGGGGACACAAAGCACACCCTTTCCAAAGAAATATCACCCTTCAAAAATTCTTTATTTTGATCTCCAGCAACCTGATGCTCAATGTGGATGAGGAGTTTAAGAGTTGTGCAACTCTAGTTTTGACATATATAATGGCCATGTAAGATAGTTATTAACATCGGATAAAGCTGGGTGAAATGTTTTTGCAATTTCTTGTGAGTCTTAAACTATTTCAAAATATAAAGTTATTTTAAAAATGATCATTCAACAGATTTTCATCCTGCTTTGGAATGTCTTATCTTTTGTCTTCAATGACTCAGTTAGAAGTTCTAATTAAACTTCTTACTTAAATTATTTTATGGATAATGCTAATTGAAATATCAATGAAATTGTCTGAATTATTCAAGCAAAAATATCTGTTTTTAGAAAAGCATTTTATTCTCTCATTATCTAGGTCATCTAGGATAGATTTCTTCAATGACAAAGTTCAGAGGATAATTGACCAGCCTCAATTTCTCTTTGCTTTGCTTTAGAACTTTAGATAAGAAAGAACATTTTTCATAATAATCCCATAAATCTATATATTTTTTTGTTTTTTGTCTCATAAGTGTATCAGCTATTTGAAATATCAGTAGTACCATAATCAACAACTATTTTTTGGTATTACTTTGCCAACAGCTTTTTCCCTCCATAACACATATCACACCAATCTATAAATTTTCTTAATTCTGTATATTAAAAATACTATAAATTCACTTAGAAATATTAAAGCCCACTTAAAAAAATTCAGTGCTATGGTCTCCAAAATAGGGCTCCCATGTCCAGGAGATGTTCAGGTTGAGTCATACTAATTGTCTAAACTTGAAGAACTAAGATGAGATTCATAGCAGTGGTAGCCAATATACTGTGCCAATGGACTTCAAAATTCATTTAGCCAACATTTCTCTACAAGATTCTTCATAATCAATTAAAAATTTCTTGTATTCATACTTCTAGTAGGTAATAATTATTCTTTTGGGGAACATGTATCAGTCATTTACATATTTCCATAACTTCCTAAAAAGCATTATGGCCTTTTTAGTGAATCATCAGAGTAACTGTTCATCCTTTTCATTCAAGAAAGCATATAATTTCTGTTTAGAAGAGATCTAGATGCTTTCTAGCCTGCCTACTGCTTGAATCTGCTTTTTGAAATTTTCACCAAGCATTCATCTAGCTTAAATCACCCTATGACCTGGAGAGCCTCAGTCTCTCAGAGCAGTGCTTCAAGGACTACTGTGAGAAGGAGGTGGGAAAAACTGGAAAAAGTGAATGCTGACCCGGCATGGATCCAGTTCTCCTCATTCACTCATTGACAAAGAGCAGCTGGGATAGCATCTGATTCACTTAATCACCTTCTTTGTCAGATTTAATCTGCAAAAAGCATTCCATTGCTCAAGGAAGTGACCCTTGAGCTGAGTCTTAAGGATGAGTAGGAGTTAGCCATCAAAAATACAGTAATTGGGCACAACCATTTGAATGGCAAAATATGTCGTCTCAAGCCACAAAAGAGGGATGTCAGAGAAAATGGGAGAGTAAGCACCTCCGAAAAAATCTTCATAAATTAAAAAGAAAACTGGCAAAAATTATGAGTCAACTTTTTCAGAACTTTAGATATTTAATCAAGGGCTTGTAGCAATCTGGGGAGTGTTTATTCAAGAAAAATGGCTGAATCTCAGTAAAAACTGTGAGATTTATGCATTTTACCTTGTCCTATTCCCATCCCCCACTCTCCATCTCTATGATAGTTTTGAAAATAAACTACCTGCAATCATGTTGAAAACTGGCAACCTGGCAGCCACTGGAGGTTGCAGAATGGAGTTGGATCTCCTTCAAAGCCCCATTCCCAGAGAATTGTCAGTGTCTGATTTGTTTGGTAGTTCTCTGAAAGATTCTACTTGCATGGCGGTCTTTACTTGACATGACTCAGAGTGGAGCTCATCTAGTGGAAAAAGCCTTTTCACCAGCAGTGTTTATTAAAACAATTAGTGGCAATTGTTTAAAATTTGTGGCTGCCAGGGGTGATAAAGTTAGAATAAAAAAATGGGCTAACCAAAAAGTTTAAAGGAAAAGATGGGGAATAAGATATCCATAAGGACTTTGAAAAGCTCCGACATATTCCTAGGAATCTAGAAGGTCAAGTGCATGCATAGAGCTATGTATACTTAGGACTCTGTGCATGCTGAGAAAGACCTGAGAACACCCTAAGCTCTTAGCTCTGGATGACCTTGAGGGTCTGTGCATGTAGAAAGTGAAGACTAAGGCAGAGTTGTTAACTTTCTGACTGAGTGTTGAAGGCATGCTCCAATATACAGACACATGGCCCCTTAGGAGACTCACTGATTTCAGGCATTTAAGGAAATTTCTGCCCAATCATCACCTGACCACTAAGCTAACTGAGCAGAGACTTCAGCAGTGACATATGGCATGGAACATAGACTTTATCATTCAGAAAAGCCACTAAAACAAACAAACAACAACAAACAGCAACAGCAACAAATCCTGAGAAGGGGGGATCTGATTTCCAGAGTTGCCACAATTTATTATTTAAACATCCAGTTTTCAACCAAAAATCACAAGATGTGCAAAGAAATAAGAAAATACGGCCCATACATGGGGCAAGGGGGGGACAGGGAAGTAGCAATTAATAGTAACGGTCCCTGGTAAGGCCCAAATGGTGAAATCACTAGACAAGGACTTTATTTTTTTATTTTTTATTTTTAAATATTTTATTTATTGATTTGAGAGAGAGAGAGCAAGTGAACATGGGGAGGGGCAGAGGGGAAAGCAGATAAGCCGACTCCCCGCTGAGCAGAAGGCCTGGTGCAGGGCCTAATCCCAGGACCCTGAGATCATGACCTGAGCCTAAGGCAGATGCTCAACTGACTGAGCCACCCAGGCACCCCTAGACAAGGACTTTAAATCAGCTATTGGCCAAGAAACAATGAAAAGATGCTCAACATCATTAGCCATTAGGGAAATGCAAATCGAAACCATTTAATATCCATTAAGATGGCCATACTAAACAACAACAACAACAACAACAGTAGTAATAATAAATGTTGGAAAAAATGTGGAGAAATTGGAGCCACAGAATACAGCAGTAGAAAAGGGTTCAATCTAACAAATCTTATTTTGGTAAGTGAAATCTCCTTCACTTCAGAGGCAAGAAAAATATCTATAGGTAATCAGGGCACTTTCTAGCATTTTCCAAATTACTTCAAGTACCCACAAATCATACTGAGGTGTCCCAAAAGCATCTACTTGAAAGAGCAAAGAAAGACTTTATGGGATAATTTAGTGGATTAAATGCCAGAGGCACATTCTTGAGACATACATTCCTCTTTGTATATGCTTGACTTCTCTTTGTTATGAAGAACCATAGATCCTGGTTAAAGTGACTTGTCTAAAGCTCAGATGAAGTACCTTGCAGGCCAGCAATGTTCTGTCTCTAGTGCTATAGGAACCAATACAATTCAGCTTTGGAGGCACATGCTATTTAGCTTTACAAGGTATTATTTTGATATGTAAAACTGATTAACCACTTCAACTCTAGGCTATTGTGCATTTGAATCTTTTCTCAACAAAAAAATAAATTAGCACTTTCTGTAAAATGTATGACAAATTTGTGATTGCATGGGTTAGGATAAATCAAACAAGGTATAGGAAAATAAATCACATTAAATACAATTTAGTCCTTTCTGTAAATAACAAATGTTAATGGTCTCCTTAGAGGCATATATTGAAAGTTAAGCATAGTAGCCTTTGTAAACCTACTGGTCAATTCTGAATTCCCCTGAATAGACTTATCATTCCATTATTTTGTAAGATATTTTAAAGTGGTAACCATAAATCACCTTCTATTACATTAAGAATTAGATGGCTGTGATGGATGTGGCAGTTACCCTCTGAATCGGTAAAATGTATTCAAGTGTTGCCAGGTCCTGTCAGATGTTCAGCTAGTTGAATGTGTCTTGTTCTGCTTTTACTTGAGAGAGAGTAAATTTTGTTAAATCAGACAGATTTCTTGGTTCCATCTTTCCCACTTAATCATTAAAACGGTTACTAGTAACTTTCAATAAATATAGTTATTTTTATTTTTCCTCGCTAACTTATGTCTCAGTTAAAGTGTAAGTACTTGAATGATATCTTCAAACACAATGTAAAAAATGAGATTCAAACTGGTTTTAATCTTGACATTCAGAAAAGCATAAGTCAAGAGCAACATATTGGCACAGGATTGACACTGAATGAGAGATTTTGGTGATTGTCTTATGTTCTAAATTGCACACCTAACACTGAAAAAAAAAAAGTTTAAAAATAGAATAAAATCTTGTTTTGGTATGTGCCTAATTGGATGTTTTAAAAGAATATATATATATATATATATATTCTTTTAAAGAATAATATATATATATATTCATGGTCTATATCTATCTATATATATATAGATATAGACCGTGAGAGTGAGCAGGGAGAGGGGCAGAGGGAGAGAGAGAATCTCAAGCAGACTTCACACTGAGCACACAGCCCCATATGGTGCTCGATCTCACAACCCCAAGATCATGACCTGAGCTGAAATCAAGAGTCAGACACTCAATCGACTGAACCACCCAGGCACCCTCCTAATTGAATTTTTTGATACTTCTTAGGGCAGTTCTTTACATTTAGACATTTTTCTCCTCCAACCGTATCATTTAATGAATGGTCTTAAAAAATCCTTCATTGGCATCTTCCTTACCCTTCCTGGAAGCCTCAGAGCCAATTTACACTGTTGGAGCCCAGTTGGATGCGGAAAGCTGGCAGCCTTCCCTGGCAGATGGTCAGGCTGAGCACACCTTCCACAAGTCTGTTCTTTATTTTTTCTCTTTCTTTTCCAAAAACTCCAATCAAAGAAACTGAAATTCAAAGCAAAATCAAGGACACCTTGATTGAAACAAGATTAGAAGAATAGCCTCCAATCTAGAGCTGTTTTTTTTTTTTTTTTAGCAGAATCTTTTTTATCATTGGATTTGTCAGATCATTCAGTCATTGCAGGTTTGTATTGGGGTAGAATAATATCCTATCTTTCTGGATGTAAAAAAACTAAAGAAAGAGGTGGAGGGGTAGATTAATCAGTCTCAAAGACCAAAAATATACTTTGAGAGGGGACCAGTATGTCAAGGAGCCACTTCTTTCACAGCTATTTAATAAACAGCCTTTGGTGTTAGGCTCCAAAAGTCCCACCTCTGTTGGCAGAGTTTCCCCAGCTGGAAGCTTTTTCCTTTGGTAGATTTGGTGGTTTGTGCCCTCTCACTGCCACTACTGATGCTGCTCTCTAAAGGTCCCTGTAGGGTCCTGCCACAGTTTTCTGCTGCCAAAGTCCCAGCAAAGATGTCAGAAATGAGTCATTAAAGCACCTAATTTGGGGTGAATCTCATTGTCAATTATACTGATGTACCACTACAGTGGCAACTTTCTGATTGGAAACTTGAGTGGTACTAGACCTGCTATCCTCACCTCCAAGTACCGAGGGTTATGATAAATACCCTGCATGTGATCCTATCCACTCTCCAAAGTGAGTCTGGGTTCTAGATGGTAACCCCAAATTACTATCATAAAATTCATCCCTTATTGTTCCTCTTCCTTTCTCTAATCAGATCACTTCTTGGTACTTCGGCCCCCACATTATCAGTTTTGTGTTTGTTTGTTTTTAAAATTTTCATTTAAATACAATTTAGTTGACATATACTGTATTATTGGTTTTGGGGGTAGAATTTAGTGATTTATCAGTTGCATATGACACAGTGCTCATTTGTCAGCTTTGTTTTTAATAACTAAGCCTGACTGATAACTTTCTTGAAGGATAGAAAAAAAAAAAAGTAGAAACCTAATGACTTAAAGGGGTTAGTGTCAGCTGCAACACTCAAAATCACCTGCCACGTTATAGAAACTGCTTCAGGTCCAAAGAGCCCTAGTCATAAAAGCAATCTGGACCTCATTTTCCTCATGTGCAAAATGAGGAGGAGACCTACATAATTTTTTAGTTTTCTCCCACTTTTAACACCCCAAGAGTCAGCACATTACAGTTTTAAATTAGGATTTAGGGTCTCCTATTTGCTTAAATCAGATACCCCACTTCCATCTCCATTCTTATTGATGTTTCCTGTATCAGGAAATGGCTCTTTTTTTTTTTTTTAAAGATTTTATTTATTTATTTGACAGAGAGAGAGCCAGTGAGAGAGGGAACACAAGCAGGGGGAGTGGGAGAGGAAGAAGCAGGCTCATAGCGGAGGAGCCTGATGTGGGGCTAAATCCCATAACGCTGGGATCATGCCCTGAGCCGAAGGCAGACGCTTAACCGCTGTGCCACCCAGGCGCCCCAGGAAATGGCTCTTTTTTAATTTGCTAGATACTTATTAAATGCTTACTATGGACCAGGCACTCTTGTGGGTACTGAAAGTACAAAGGCTCTGCCCTTAAGAAGCTTGTGGTCTAGTTAATGGATGCCCTCACCCTTCTTTCTTCTCTCATCGCCTGGGGTAGTAAATTATTATTATTTACCCATCTCTCTTATCACCCTTTCTCTCTCTCCTTTGATGGCTCCTCTTTCTCCTTGCAGTTGTAATGAATCCCAAGATGAGTCATCCTTCTGTCCTGATTTACCTCCACCTTCCCCTAGAGGGCTCTCCCAATGGCCGCATAACATATACTTTCAAAAATGCTCATTTTCTTGACTACTTTAACCTTTCAGCCTTAAGACATTCTGTCCCACTGACATGCCAGGGCAGTAATCCAAGGCACAGACACTGTAGTTCTATATCTTTCAAGAAAATTAATCGCTTCTGCCTAAATCTGCTCAGGGCATTTCTACCTCATTCCCAGTTCTTAGTTTTGTCTCCATTTTTGGATCTCCTCTTGTCTTTCACACTGCTCACTGAACTTGGTTTCTATATAAGTTTCCTTGGGCTGCTGTAACAAATTACCAGAAACTATGTGGCTTAACACAACAGAAATTTATTCTTTCACAGTTCTGGAGACCAAAAGTCTAAAACCAAGGTGTCAGCAGGGGCCTGTTCCCTCTAAAAGCTCTTGGGAAGAATTCTTTCTTAAATCTTCTAACTTCTGGTGGTTGCTGGTAATGCTTGGCACTCCTTGGTCTTTATATACACCGTTGGAATCTCTGCTTCCATTTTCATATGCCCTTCTCCCCTGTGTCTCTATCTCCCTCTTCTTATAAGGACATTGGATTTAGGGCCCACCCTAATCTACTATGACTTCATCTTAATTTAGTACATCTGCAGAGACCCTATGTGTGTGTGTGTGTGTGTGTGTGTGTGTCCTACTGGTTCTGCTTTTCTGGTGGACTTTTTACTAATATAGCATGTAATAAACATTTATTGAATGAATAAATTGAATGTAAAAATGAACAAACAAGCCTTCTATAGCTATGTACTGATTTCATTTTCCCAGCTTTACTATATTCTGCCTTTCACTAACAGATCAATCTTCCTTTAACACCAATTTTATTCATCTTTTAAGACATTGACTTCAAACTCCTTGTTTGGATTTCCAGGAGCTCATAGTCTGAGTGTTCTATCAAGTACAAAGATCTAGTGGTTAAAAATATAGTTTATGATATCAAAAAGACCTGGTGCAATACAGACTTCACTCTTTACTAAATCTGTGGTCTTGGACACATTATGTTATTTTTCCGAGCTTCAATTTCCCCATCTATAAAACACATATGTTAGTACTTACCTCTAAGAACTACAAGAAGTAAATAAGACAATATATTTCAAATTGTTAGCTGAATGCCTGAAAAGTACTAAGTACTAAACAAATGCAATGTTCTCATATTATTTTCTTCACTCTACTCCAATATGAATTATTCAAACTAGTTAAGCTGGTCTCCTCAAGGTTCAGAGATTTATTCCCAACCCCATGTCCTCTTAGAAGTGCCCTCTTTTTAAAAATTTTATATTTTTATTATTTGGTCTCTTTTTCTTTCTTACTCTCTTCATTTACCATTTTTGAAAGCTAGACTCAAACCTATTTCCACGATGTCAGTCCTCATTTACCCAACCTGCTTCTCTGTGGGCAACATTTTATCTCTATTGAAAATGTTAGTTTTGCTCCAGGGAGATGGAGTAGATGTGCTTTTCCATATTCTTCCTGCCAAACACAACTAAAAATCCTGAATATATGTTTATTTTATATAAAAAATAAATGGAAGAAGACTTCAAAAGTAAGAAAGAAAAAGGCATAACAGTTTAAGACTTAGGGGCACAAAGAACAACATAGTGGTGAGTTCCCTGGTTTTTCTTTTTTGTCTCATATATCCCTAACTAGTAGCTGAAGAAGGAATCAACTCAGAAATGTCAAATAGGAAGGCAAAAACAAACAAACAAACAAAAAAGCCCCAACAAAACCTATATCCAAAGGGTTATTTATCCAAAGGACCAACGAAGGGGAAACCTGGCAAGCCAGAAAAGTTTCAGACAATAACAACTCTACTCCAGCCAAATGCCACAGAAAACACTATGGCTTCACTCCCACCCATGCCAGCAAAAGCAAAATGGGGAGCCTAGACTTCCACACTAGTGAGGCATTAGTAAGACACTCAGTACTCACTCCAAGTAGGGTGTCAGAGAAGGCCAAGTAGTCAAGTAGGGGGCCTCTATCCATCTCCCTTTCCCTGGAGCCATCTCAGAGGGGGCCTAGAAGAGATTCAGGGCTTTCCCCATCACTCAATGGTAATGAGGATACTCCTGTTGCAGTGAACACATGAAAATCAAAACTGAAAATACAATGCCATTTACATTTGCTCAGAGAGAGAGAGAGAGAGAGAGGGAGAGAAATATTGGGAACTGGGGGCAGATAGCAGAATAGGAGAACACTAAGCTCACCTTGTCCCACAGATACAGCTAGATAACACCCACTTCAGTGTAAATAACCCAGAAAATGATCCCAAGACTGGCAGAATGAACTCCACAGCTAAATATGGAGAGGAGTCACATTGAAGAGGGTAGGAAGGGCAGACCTGCAGGACAGTCCATTAGAGGAAGCAACCCAGGGCATGGAGAGGGGAGAGAAACAGACTCTCACACTGCAATGACTGCATGGAGAAGACAAATCCACATAACAGGTAGCTTTGAAAATCAGAAGGGCCAAATTTTGTGAGTTCTTACTGGTTAAAACCTGGAATTTAAACAATCAGTAAGCTCAGCTCTGGGACAGCTGGGAGGATGGGAGGATAAGAGGAAACTGAATCCCTGACCTTAAAGAGACAGCACAACAAATAGTTTGCACAAATTAGCATAGAAGCAGCAGTTTGAAAAATGCCTGGGGCATATGGGAGGGAGAGTATGTTACTAATCTCAGAGCATGTTCTGCAGGGAAAAAGATGTTGGGAGATTCCACTAGGATTAAAGGAGCTGGCAGGCACCATTTCCTTCCCAAGCCCCTCAAATAAACATGGCCACCTGTGGGAATCAGTGCAACTCTGACACTCACTACCTAACTTGTTAACACTGCCTCCCTGTTCTTCCATGCTACAGCAGATCAGCCCCCTCCAATATACTCTTGGCTGGAGCCCATGCAAAGAGATGCCACAAGCCTGGCAGGGTGCAAGCAGTCCAACAGCAGTGTAAGCAGCACTACTCCAAAGTGACTACTGTGCCAGGGAGAGGGAAAGATAATCACACATACCAGTCAGCTGTGGCCCTAGCAGTGGGCTGGGGGCAAACAGCTGGTCTGACTGCAAGCCCTGCCCACAAATGAAGGCTTCTCAGGGGACAAGACAGGGAAAGTTTGGTGCTACTGCATCTCTGGCAAATGTCTGGTCTGACTCAACTCAAGTCCAAGGTGGCCCAGACTGGCCCACTAATACCACAGGGACCAAACATTCCCCACAACAGCCACTGAAGATGACTGGACTGAAAGAAAGAGCAGCTCAGCCACAACAGCAGGGTACTTGCAACACACACAAAAGACACTCCTGAATACCAGGTTCCACCAGTTCCACACTATGCTGCAGGGCACTAGAGGACCTCTCCTTCATAAGGCCACTACTTTCAAGTACAGGAGACGTAGCTGACCTTCCTAACACACAGGAGCAGACACAGAGAGTTAGACAAAATGAGGAGACAGAAGAATATGTCCCAAATGAAAGAACAAGAAAAAAAATCACATCAAGAGACCTATACAAAACAGATATAAGTAATATGCCTGATAGAGAATTTAAAGTAATGATCATAAAGATCCTCACTGGACTTGAGATAAGGGTGGAGGACTTCAAAGAGACCCTTAACAAAGATAAAGAAAGAACCAATCAGAGATGAAGAACACACTAAATGAAATTTAAAATATACTAGATGGAATTAATAGTAAACTAGACAAAGCAGAAGAACGATCAGGAACCTGGAGGACAGAGCAATGGAAAGTAATGAAGCTGAGCAGGCAATGAAAGAAAAAATAATTATGCAAAATGAGAACAGACTTAGGGAACTCAGTGACACCATCAAGTGTAATAACGTTTGCATTATAGGGATCCCAGAAGAAGAGACAGAAAAGGGGGCAGAAAATTTATTTGCAGAAATATTAGCTGAAAAATTCCTGAATCTGGGGAAGGAAACTGAAATCCAGATCTAGGAGGCACAGAGATTTCCCCAACGAAACGAACCCAAGTAGGTCCACACCAAGAGATACAGTAATTAAAATGGCAAAAAGTAGTGATAAAGAGAGAATTTTAAAAGCAGCAAGAGAGAAGAAGGCAGTTACATACAAGGGAAACCCTGTAAGCCTATCAGTGGATTTTTCAGCAGAAACTTTGCAGGCCCGAAGAGAGAGGCATGATATATTCAAACTCCTGAAAGGAAAATATCTGCAGCCAAGAATACTCTGTCCAACAAGCCTACCATTCAGAATAGAAAGAGAGATGAAGACTTTCCCAGACAAACAAAAGTTAAAGGAATTCATGACCATTAAACCAGCCCTACAAGAAATATTAAAGGAGACTCTTTGAGTGGGAAGAAAAGAACATAAGTAAAAGCAAGAAAAGTAGGAAGGACAAAGGCAGTACAAATAGGTATATCTATAAATATCAAAGGGCTCACAAAACAAAAGAATATAAAGTATGATACCATATACCTAAAACATGGGGAGTGGAGGGAGGAGGCATAAAGAATGGGTTCAGACCTAAATGACCATCAACTTAATATAGGCTGCTATATGCAGAAGATGTTATATGCAAACTTAATGGTAACTATAAATCAAAATCCAGTAATAGATATGCAATAAATAAAGAGAAAGGAATCCAATTATATCGCTAAAGAAAGCCAACTTATTGTGAGAAAAGAGACCAAGGGAAGAAAGGAACACAGAAGAACTACAAAAACAATCATAAAACAAGTAATAAAATGGCAACAAATACATACCTATCAATAATTAATTTGAATGTAAGTGGACTAAACACCACTCAAAAGACAAAGGATGACAGAATGGACAAAAAAAAAATAAGACCCATCTATATGTTACCTACAAGAGACTCATTTCTGACCTAAAGACACATGCAAATTGAAAGTGTAGGGATAGGGAAGTATTTATTATGCAAATGGATGTGAAAAGAAAGCAAAGGTAGCAATACATATCTAACAAAATAGATGTTAAAACAAGGACTATAATAAGAGATAAAGAAGGACATTATATAATCATAGAGGGAATAATCCAATAAGAAGATATAACAATTGTAAATACTTATTCACCCAATATCAGAACAACCAAATATATAAAACAGTTTATAACAAACATAAAGGAAGTAATTGATAGTAATACAATAATAGCAGGGGACTTTAACACCCCACTTAAATCAATGCACAGATCATCCAGACAGAAAATCAAGGAAACAGTGGCTTTGAATGACACATTGGACCCATGAATTTAACAGATATATTCAGAACATTCCATCCTAAAACAGCAGAATACACATTCTTTTCAAGTGTACATGGAACATTCTCCAGAACAGATCACATATTAGGCCACAAAACTAGTCTCAACAAAGTCAAAAAGATCAAAGGCATATCATGCATCTTTTCTGATCACAATGCTATGAAACTAGAATGAACCACAAGAAAAAAATCTGGAAAGAGCACAAATACATGGAGGTTAAATAACATGTTACTAAATAATGATGGGTTAACCACAAAATCAAAGAAGAAATAAAAAATACATGGAGACATGGGGCACCTGAGTGGCTCAGTCAGTAAAGCATCTGCTTCTGTTCAGGTCATGATCCCAGGGTCCTGAGATCAAGCCCCGCATTGGGCTCCCTGCTCAGTGGGAAGTCTGCTTCTCCCTCTCCCTCAGCTGATACCCCTGCTTGTACTCTCTTACTCAAATAAATAAATAAAATCTTTAAAAAAATACATGGAGAAAAATGAAAATCAAAACACAGTGGTCCAAAATCTTTGGGATGCAGCAAAAGCAGTTCTATTTTTTAAAAAGATTTATTTATTTATTTTAGAGATAAAGAGAGCATACAAGTGGAGACGAGGGGTGAAGGGAGAGGGAGAGAATCTCAAGTAGACTCCCCACTGAGCACAGAGCCTGACATGGAGCTCAATTCCACAACCCGGAAATCATGACTTGAGCTGAAATCAAGAGTCAGCACTCAACCAACTGAGCCACCCAGGCACCCTAGCAAAAGCAGTTTTAAGAGGGAAGTTTATAGCAATGCAGGCCTACCTCAAGAAGAAAAATCTGAAATAAACAACCCAACCATACATCTAAAGGAGCTAGAGAAAGAAAAACAAACAACCCAAAACCATTAGAAGGAAGGAAACAA
Source organism: Ursus maritimus (assembly GCF_017311325.1). Lineage (NCBI taxonomy): Eukaryota > Metazoa > Chordata > Mammalia > Carnivora > Ursidae > Ursus > Ursus maritimus. Next base: position 806,055 of record NW_024426663.1, read on the forward strand.
TAAAGATTGGAGCAGAAATAAATGAAATAGAAACTAAAAAATACAATAAAACAGATCAATGAAACCAGGAACTTGTTCTTTGAAAAGATCAACTAAATTGATAAACATTTAGCCAGACTCATCAAAAAGAGAGAGAAAGAGAAGGAGAGAGGGGAAGAGGGGGAGAGAGAGAGAGAGAGAGAAGGAGAGGACTCAAATAAAAAAAATCAGATATGAAAGAGGAGAAATGACAACTGACACCACTGAAATACAAAGGATTGTAGAGGAATATTATGAAAAGTTATATGCCAAAAATTGGACAACATAGAAGAAATGGATAAATTCCTAGCAACATATAACCTCCCAAAACTGAATCAGGAAGAAACAGAAAATATGAACAGACCAATTACTGGCAATGAAATTGAATCATTAATAAAAAAATAAAACCTCCCAAAAAACAAAAGTCCAAGACCAGAGAGTTTCACAAATGAATTCTATCAAACATCTAAGGAAGAGTTAACACATATTCTTCTCAAACTATTCCAAAAAATAAAAGAGGAAGGTAAATTTCCAAATTCATTTTATGAGGCCAGCATTACCTTGATACTAAAACCAAGTAAAGACTACAAAACAGAGAACTACAGGTCAATATGTTTGTTGAACATAGATGCAAAAATCCTTAAGAAAATATTAGCAACCCAAATCAAACAATACATTAAGAAAAATCATTCACCGCAATGAAGTGGGATTTATTGCTGGGATGCAAGAATGGTTCAGTATTCACAAATCAATCAACATGATGCATCACACCAATAAGAGAAAGGATAAAAACCATATGATCATTTCAATAGATGCATTAAAAGCATTTGACAAAGTACAACATCCATTCCTGATAAAAAACCTCAACAAAGTAGGTTTAGAGGGAACATACCCCAGTGCAATAAAGGCCATATTTTAAAAACTCACAGCAAACATCATACTAAATAGGGAAAAGTTGAGAGCTTTCCCTTACAGTCAGAAACAAAACAAGGATGTCCACTTTGACCACTTCTATTCATCGAAGTACTGGGAGTCCTGGCTACAGCAGTAAGACAAGAAAAATGAATAAAATGCATCCAAATTGGTAAGGAAGAAGTAAAACTTACTATTTGCAGATGACATGATACTATATATAGAAAACCCAAAAGACTCCACCAAAAACTACCAAAACTTATAGATGACTTCATTATGGTGACAGGACACAAAATCAATGTACAGAAATCATTGCATTTCTATACACTAATAATGAAGCAGCAGAAAGAGAAATTAAGAAAACAATCCCAATTACAATTGCAATAAAGTTAAAAAATATTTAGGAATAAATTTAACCAAGGAAGTGAAAGAGCTGGACATTGAAAACTATAAAACATTGATAAAATAAGTTGAAGATGACACAACAAATGGAAAGATATTCCATGCTCATGGATTTCAAGAACTGAAATTGTTTAAATGCCCACACTACCCAAAACAATCTACAGATTTAATATAATCCCTATCAAAATACCAATAACATACTAAAACAAAAGACCCTGAATGGCCAAAACAATCTTTTCTAAATAGACTTAAAAAAATTTTTTTTAAATCATTAGCCATCAGGGAAGTTCAAATCAAAACCACCTTGAGATACCACCTTACACCAGTTAGAATGGCAAAAATTGACAAGGCAGGAAACAACAAATGTTGGAGAGGATGTGGAGAAAGGGGATCCCTCTTACACTGTTGGTGGGAATGCAAGTTGGTACAGCCACTTTGGAAAACAGTGTGGAGGTCCCTTAAAAAGTTAAAAATTGAGCTACCCTATGATCCAGCAATCCACTACTGGGTATTTACCCTAAAGATACAGATGTAGTGAAGAGAAGGGCCATATGCACCCCAATGTTCATAGCAGATTGTCCACAATAGCTAAATTGTGGAAGGAACTGAGATGCCCTTCAACAGATGACTGAATTAAGAAGATGTGGTGCATATATACAATGGAATATTACTCAGCCATCAAAAAGAACGATTACACAACATTTGCAGCAACATGGATGGGACTGGAGGAGATTATGCTAAGTGAAATAAGTCAAGCAAAGAAAGACAAGTATCATATGGTTTCACTCATTTATGGAACATAAGAAATAGGAAGATTGGTAGGAGAAGGAAGGGAAGAATGAAGGGGGGATAAACAGAAAGGCGAATGAACCATGACAGACTGTGGAATCTGGGAAACAAACCGAAGGCTTCAGAGGGGAAGGGGGTGGGGGATTGGGATAGGCCGGTGATGGGTATTAAGGAGGGCATGTATTGCATGGTGCACTGGGTGTTATACCAAATAATGAATCATGGAACATTGCATCAAAAACTGGGGATGTACTGTATAGTGACTAATATAACAAAATAAAAATTAAAAAAAATTAAAAAAAAAATAGGCTCTACATCCAACATGGGGCTTGAACTCAAGACCCCATGATCAAGAGTCACATGCACTACCGACTGAACCAGCCAGGTGCCCCAGCCAAAGCAACCTTGAAAAAGAAAAGCAAAGCTGGAGTTATCATAATTCCAGATTTCAAATTATACTACAAAGCCATACCAATCAAAACTGTGTGGTACTGGCACAAAAATAGACACATAGATCAATGGAGCAGAATAGAAAGCCCAGAAATAACCCCATGATTATATGGCCAACTAGTCTTTGACAAAGGAGACAAGAATATCCAATGGGAAAAAGACAGTCTCTTCAACAAATGGTGTTGGGAAAACTGGACAGCTACATGCAAAAGAATGAAACTGGACCACTTTCCTACAACATATGCAAAAATAAACTCAAAACGGATTAAAGACCTAAATGTGAGACCTGAAACCATTAACATCCTAGAAAACAGCACAGGCAGGAATTTCTCTGACATCGGCCATAATGTGGCTCATGGCCACATTTTTCTAGATATGTCTCTGAGGCAAGAGAAACAAAAGCAAAAATAAACTATTGGGACAACATCTAAATAAAAAGCTTCAGCACAGAAACAATTAACAAAACTAAAAGACAATCTCCTGAATGGGAGAAGATATTTGCAAATGACATATATGATAAAGTGTTACTATCCAAAATATATATTATACAACTCAACATGAAAAAACCCACAAATAATTCAGTGAAAAACTGGGCAGAACACATGAGCAGACATCTCTCCAAAGAAGACATACAGATGGCCAACAGACACATGAAAAGATGCTTATCATCACTCACCATCAGGGAAATGCAAATCAAAACCACAATGAGATATCACTTCACACCTGTCAGAATGGCTAAAATAAAAAACACAAGAAACAGCAAGTGTTGGTGAGGATGTGGAAAAAAAGGAACCCTTGTGTACTGTTGGTGGGAATGTGAACTAGTGTAGCCACTGTGGAAAACAGTATGGAGCTTCCTCAAAAAGTTAAAACTTGAACTACCCTATGATCTGGTAATCACACTACTGGGTATTTACCCAAAAAATACAAAAACACTAATTCAAAGGGATACATGCACCCCTGTGTTTATAGCAGCATTATTTACAATAGCCAAATTATGGAAGCAGTCCAAATGCCCATCAATAGATGAATGGATAAAGAAGATGTCTTTTCATCTTCTTCTATTAAGCCATAAAAAAGAATGAAATCTTGTCATTTGCAATGACACAGGTGGAGCTAGAGAGTATAATGCTAAGCGAAATAAGTCAGTCAGAGAAGGACAAATACTATGAGTTCACTCATATGCGGGATTTAAGAAACAAAACAAATAAGCAAAGAAAAAGAGAGACAGACCAAGAAAGAGACTCTCAAATATAGAGAGAACTGATGGTTGGCAGAGGGGAGATGGCGGGGAGGGATAGGTGAAATAGTTGATAGGGATTAAGGAGTGTACTTTTCACTGTGAGCACAGGATGATGTGTGGAATTATTGAATCACTCAATTATATACCTAAAACTAATATAACATTGTGTGTTAACTATACTGAAATTGAAATAAATAAAAAAAGAAATACTTATATAGATGTGAATCTAGCAAAAGGTATGTAGAGAGATACCATGTTCAAGGAGTAGAAGACTCAACATAATAAAGATGTCGATTCTGTCCTGTCGATCTACATCTTTAACACAATTCCCATCAAAATCCCAGCAAGATGTTTTTTTTAGATAAAGACAAAATTATTCCAAAATTTATATGAACAGGTGAAGGAACTAGAATAGCTCAAACAACTTTGAAAAAGAATAAAGCAAGGGAAACCATTTACCCAATTTCAAGACTTAATACATTACAACAATAATCGAGACTATATGACACTGGAAGCAGGATAACACATAGATCAATGGAATAGGATAGAGAACCCAAACAGACTTATATAAATATGCCCGACTGTTTCATGACAAAGGTACATAAATAGTTCAATGGGAGAAAGATAGCCTTTTCAAAAAATTGGGCAAAAAATAAGAAGGAAAAGAAAAGAAAGAAACTTGACATGTCTCATTCCTTATACAAAAAGTAACTCAAAGTGGATAATGGACTTACCCGTATAATGTAAAACTATAAAACCTCTAGAAAAAAAGCTTAAGAGAAAATCTTTGGCACCTAGGACATGGGAAAAAGTTCTTAGATTTGACACCAAAAATATGAACTATATATAAAATTAACAAATTGACTTCATCAAAATTAAAGATTTTATTCTGTGAACGACCCTGGTAAGAGGATAAAGATATAGACTGAGAAAAATATTTGCAAACCATGTATCTGAACAAAGCACTAGATTTTAGAATATGGAAAGAACTCTCAAAACTCAAAAGTAAAAAAGGAAATGGTACATTTAGAACATCAGCAAAGACATGAAGAGAGTTTTCATGAAATAATAATACACAAGTGTCAAATAAGCACATGAAAAGGTGTTCAACATCATTTGCCGTTGGAGAAATACAAATAAAACTACAATGAGATATCACTACACACCTATAGGAACGGCTAACATAAAAAGTAGTGACAACATCAAATACTGGTGAGGATAGGGACAAATAGATTACACAGACATTGTTGATGAGAATGTAGAGTGGTACAGCTACTCTGCAAAACAATTCATCCGTTTCTTAAAAAAACAAAATGCATAGCTACCATGCAACTAAGCAATTGAACTCCTGGGTATTTATCTCAGAGAAATGAAAAGAATGTTTACAAAAAATGCTTAAACAAGAATGTTTATAGTAATTTTATACATAACAGCCCCAAACTGGAAACAACCCAAATGTCCTGCAACAGGTGAATGGTTAAACAAACTGTGATAATCTATGCCATGGAATACTACTCAGTAATAAAAAGAACAAATTTTGGTGCACATAACAACATGGATGCAACACCAGAGAATTGTGATGAGTGAAAAAAGCCAACCCCACATTGTTACATATTATATGATTCCATTGAAATATCATTATAGAAATGGATTATTGGTTAATGTTTGCCAGAGGTTAGGAGGGGGTGGCATCAGGAGAAAAATGGGTATGTCTGTAAAAGATAACTTGGGGGATGCTTCTGATCATGGGAATGACGGAAATGTTTTATATCTTGACTGTATCAATGTCAATATCCTGGGTGTGGTACTGAACTATTTGTAAGATATTACCATTGGGAAGAAACTGTAAAGAATATTTCTAATAAATATATGTGAATCTATGATTATTTCAAAATTAAAAGTTTAGTTTAAAAAAGTTATCATATATTATATTCTCTTCTATATTGTCTGCTGTTTATTCCAAGTGAAATCATCTTGGCTCTCTAATAGATTTTAAACTATTCAGAGTAGGGACTATCTTACTAATCTTACTTCTGCCATGGTGTTTGGCACAAATTAGGCATTCAGACAGCATTTACCGAGTGAATGAATATTGTTAATTGAATCCTCCTCTGTGCCTAGGACAGATCAATATATGCATATGGCTTGAGCTCATTTGTCAAGCCAGATGGAAGGAATCGGGGGGGGGGGCGGATATACTTTTTGCATTGCCCAACATCCTTGCAACTTCTCCCAAAGGTAAGACATAGGAATCAAAGCAACACAGAGTGGTCACAATAACCATGCCCAGACAAAACCTACTTCTAATGCTCCCCACCCCCATTAAAATGTTGAAGGAAGAGAAAATGAGATAGGATAAATATCTTAGTAATCTTTCTCCTGTTTGGAGAAGCAGAGGGGGAAGTTCTCGCATAGAATAACGCAGCAGAGAAGTTTATATAAACCCAACTGTGCAACTTGGAGCAGAGAGTAACCAAGTAGGAGTTTCTCAGTTATCTCTCATCACTTTGTTGCTGTAGCTTCTGAATAAAGTGATCATGGACCCTGTATCCTTTCATGATTCAGTGCAGACCTTAAAGGGTTAGCTGAGCTGGATATAAACCAGAACATATTAGGACGTAATTAATAATTTGCCTTCTTTCGATTTACGTTTCTAAGGTTCAATTTGGGGAAATCAGATTTTGCGTCTTTTGTGGGTTTTTTTTTTTTGTTATTTAAAAAAATCTCTTGTTGATTAGCTTCTAGTTTTTTATGTATATGTGCCTATATTAAATCTTAATATTTGTCTCAATACTGATAAAAGTAAAAATACTAATTGGGTCCTTTTTCTTAAGATTTTATTTATTTATTTGTCAGAGAGAGAGAGAGCACAAGCAGGGGGAACAACAGGCAGAGGGAGAAACAGGCTCACCTCTGAGCAGGAGCCTGATGCAGGACTCGATCCCAGGACCCTGGGATCATGACCTGGGCTGAAGGCAGAGGCTTAACCGACTGAGCCATCCAAGCATCCTTAATTGGGTCCTAATATGTAATTGTTAATGACAATAAACCCAAAAGAAGTTCATCTCCATTGTGGCTAGTTGTGCGGATGACTAAATTAAGACATGATTAGATGGATATTTATAGATTAGATATTAATTGGTCCTTCATTAAATGTCTTATTATAGGGCATTCATGAGGATGAATAAGACAACTTTTTTTCTTTGAAGAGATCACAGACCAGAAGACAGACACATAAAAAAAAATTACAACACTGCAATAAAAGCGACAACAGGGGTGTGTTCACAGTGTTATGGAAACAGAGAAAGGAGAAACTAACTCAGCCAGTTATGTGGTGGCAAGTTTCTAAAAGTCACAGAATCCTATGGTTTTCAAAAGATCTATGTTTGTTCCCCAGCTCCAAGATCATCTCTTCACTTAACTGTGAGAAATTACAGGACACCATGTGGTGTCAAAATTTAGGATCTGAGGTTTCTCATATATGTGCTATGCCTGAACCTGCTTGAGGTCCAACTACTTGCAGGTACTGCCTTGAGAATAAATGGGTGAAGTTAAGAACTTAGGATCCTTGAGTTTGAATCCCTTGCTTAATTGTTTGACCATGGTCACATTACTCGCTACTCCGGATTTTACTTTCCTCAACTGTGAAATGGAAATAATAAGAGTACACTTATCACTTGCTAATTTCTGAAACCACCCATGAATTTAAATGGTAAATCATTTGCCTAATTGCATTCTTATTCTCTTGCTTTCAAACATCTACATGGTCTTCGGCTGTATGATATTAATACATTCCACGCTTGGTTTAATGCTCTGCTGCTGTCATCTTGAAATTCTTAATTTTATCTTTAAACTTATGTATTCTCCATCTATTGTATAAAGATGAATTTCAAGTTTCTCAGATATCTCATACAACTTTCCATGACATTATGCAATTTTCCTGAACATACATACCTATATACATATTTGATCAGAAGCAAATGAACTGGAAGTTGTAGCCGTTAGAATCCTGGCAAGAAATGGATAGGCACAGTGGATTTGGGTTGATTTGAGGAGAGTTTTAAAAGAGACTATTGACAGATGTGAAGAGGGTGTAGGAAAATCACAAGACGTGGTAGAGCACCCCAGATAGAGTAATACCAGGGAGCCATTACCATTATTGGACCTGAAGGGCAAGGAGAGAGAACAGTTACCAGAATTAAGAGAGGGCCAGTTGGCAGGAGCAGTCACCTTTCATAGGTCCAGGGCAAACCAGTAGAAAGAGATCTGGGGGAAAAGATACCCTAATCTCACTCTGCTTTTTCCCTGTGACCTGCAGGTTCCCCCCATTGGTCAAGTCCAATAGAAAGCTAGAGAGCAAGAGACTCGTTGAAACCATGTATATAGATCAGCTTCCCAGAGCACTGAGCAGGGCTGACGTAAATAGAGAGTAGTTCTGGGGCCAGGAGGAAGGGCGCAAATGAAAGAAAACCAATACAGAAGGTTAGTTATTTTATAGTGGAATTCTATTGCAACAACAGCAACAGCAACAAAACAAAACAATGAAACAAAAACAAACTCAAGACTTGTTGACAGCTTGTCACTAACTGGCCTCTAAGACAAATTTAAAACCTGGAGAAGGATGGTGCAAAAGCTGAGAAGGCTTTAGAAAGAGCTCATGTCAGATGTGGCCACAAGAGCAATCTACAGGGAATGTCTCCTTCAAAATGTATAACCAGGAGGCAAGGGGAGAGAAACAAGGGGGATTTCCCCCGAGGGCAGAGCCAGGTCTGAGGAGAGAAATTCTACTGCCTAAGCAGAGGGGCTCCTGTCTAGCAGGGTGTAATACGGGCTGCGTGTTTCACATCAACATTTCCAAATGAGAGTTTTTATTACAGTTATCTTGTTTCTTCCCCCTTAATGGTACCAGGTATATTTGAAACAGGTATCTTTACTTTTAAAATTAAGTTTGCCAGGCCACATGTAGCCACAGCCAGAACTGTTGAAGAGAACTGGATATCACCCAGAGACACTGGACTTTGATCTAGATGTAATAAATCGAGCTGTATTCCTTGGGGGGAAGAAGTAAATGTATTCCACATGAGCACAAATATACGAGAATAAGAAAATGTATGAATGTTGTGTAGTCAGAGGGGCAGACAGTGGGGGCCACTATGCATGGCCTACCCAAGAGCCTTTCATCAACCTCTTTTTTCTTGACTTTCTCTACTAGAGAAATGAAAAGCTAAAAAACATACTTTTCAGATTTCCTTACAGCTATATAAAAAACACAGTTGTGGCTACTGAAATGTTGAAAGAAGTCTCTAGGATTGGTTACTGCCCTCCTTTCTCCATAGAATGTAAACATGATGCCTAAAGTTGGAGCAGTCATCTTCTGACCATGAGGATGAATTCTGCATGGGAACTATGATAGAGCAAAGTGATAGATGAAACCTGGTTTCCTGATTATTACTGAACAAGACCTGCAGCCAATGTAATCATAATTATTATAGACTTATACAATAATGTTGGTTGGCTTTTTTTTTAACAGCTCTTTAAAAGTTATACCATTTTGGGGCACAGACTCCTTTTATTGTTGTTGTTGTTTTAATTAATTTATTTTAGAGAGAGAGTGTGAGAGCGGGGGGAGGGACAGAGGGAGAGAGAGAGAGAGAGAACCCTCAAGCAGACTCCCTGCTGAGCATGAAGCCCGTTGTGGGCTCAATCCCAGGACCCTGAGATCATGACCTGAGCTCAAACCAAGAGTCAGATGCTCAACTGATGGAGCCACTCAGGTGCCCCTCCTTTTGTTGTTTTTAATATCTTCATGACTTGTTCACCCCCAAACATACTAAGTAGATATAGTATAAGAAGTGACATTTTGACATTACGGTTTCAGGCAAAGAAACACTCAGATAAATCATGATGACACAGTTGTTAGTCAGGAAATATTATGCAGACCAAATATGAATTATGTACCATACTGAAAAGCTTAAATTCATTCAAATATATAAAGCATTTAGAAAAGGGCCTTCCACATAACACAAGCATAACTAGCTTCATGACTGTGGACCTAGAGTCACTCAGGGCTCAGTGCTTACAAGGGTTCCACGTTTGGTTTAATGCTCTGCTGCCACCATCTTGAAATTCTTAGTAATTTTATCTTTGAACTTATGTATTATAAACACTGATGGAACAATACAGCATGCACAAGTGGAGGATATACATGCAATACAGGTTTCTTCCATTCTTTGCTGTGTCATTTGCAGATAATGTCTGCAATGGTCCATGAGCACAGATCTGGTCCATAGGTCTGGTGCACCCATTAGTGTGGGAGTTGAGCAAGATTCAAAGCAAGAACAAAGTAAACAGGTTACATCTGTAATTGAGTAAATGATGACATTGACAGCCACAGAAGGCCATGCTTTCGTTTTGAACCAGAACTTGTTTTAAATGCAGAAGGAAGGCAATGTTATTCTAAGAAATATACACAAATGAGGAAACCTAGCATATCTTTCCCATTTCCCTTAATAGCCAACCACTTACACTAAAAATTATGACATAGAAAGAAAGAGAGAGATAGGACAACCCATAGTTCCTTTTCCTTTCTATTCTTCTTCCCTCTGAAGAAAGCCAAAGGTAAAGAATGTTGATGGAAACACACATAACAAGAAGCAAAAGAAAAACAGTTATTTCTGTGCTGTTCTGGGAAGACCAAAATGCATATGCATGTTTGAGCTACAAAGTACGCATTTGTAATTTCAGTGATTCTATAAACAAGTTAAATGTATTTGCATTTAAAAATGGCATCACATAATATAAAAATGAATGGTAAAATTCATGCTAATAATTTAAAAATTTGAGTTTCTTTACATAGAATGACAATAAATAGGAAATTAAAAAAAAACAGGACAAGTTCAGAGACAGTGGAAGAAAAGAAAAGGCTTCATATTTTAGTACCTTTAATAGCACTTTTTATTAATCAAGGAGCCCTACATTTTCATTTTACACTGGACTCTAAAAATTATATAGTTGACCTTAAATATGCTGTACCTTTATGCATAACAAGGTAGCCATAATAAACACTAATTAGACATCCAATTAACAATAATGCTCCAATAAACAGCCCTTTAATAGAGGGGGGAAGAAAACACAAATTTGCTAAAAAAGCCTATTCGGCTTATAGTGCAGAATTTAGCTAAAGACCCATTTCCTATAATACCTGGGGAAAAAAACTAATTCTCTCTTCAATGTAACGCTGGTGCAAGAAAAAGCAGAGAGGCAAGAGCCATAGTTCGGGATACTATGGATCTTGGAAGAAACTTGATTCCCTGAGCCCTTCCAAGCAGCTCTGCTCTGTGCAAAAGGGACAATCGCTCTCACTGTGATTGGATGTGGCTGCAGAGATGGGGCACATTAGTGGTTGCCAGTCTACCTCAGTCCATTGTTTTAAGTTACCCTGAGGCAGAGGCCAGTGGGTTACCAAGAAACTGGCACTGGCCTGTCGGTAGGATCAATAATTTCAAAGGCCAGATCCCACACCTAAAGCTTATGACTCAAATGGATCTAAGGCATGGGTTCATAGCCCATGAACTTGAAGCCTCTAAGTTACATGATCTGAAAACCCGTTAAGCATGGGCTCTTAACCTCATGGAGCCTCCAGAATTCACAGGAATAGAAAGTGTTCTCGGAAAGAGGTATAGCCACCAGAACAGTCCAATTACTGTTGTAGTTCTAGGTTATGAGACAAGGGAGATCTTCAGAAAGCAGAATCATTGATCATGGAAATCATGGTGAGCAAAGGAGATGCACTCTCCAAGATCAGAAGCTGGGGCAGCTGGCAGTCGACTAAGAACTGCCAGGGCATGCAGTCTTTTCCAGTCTTGTCCAGCAGGAGAAAATACCTGCTGTGGTCCAGGGACAACTGTGTTCTCTCCTTTCCTAAATGGCAGTTGGTATTGAAGTTATCCTGTTCTCTTTTCACTAATATGTATAGGGTTGTTTGATTCAGCTAAACATGAAGAGCTACGTTTGGAGGGAGACTGGGTATCACCCAGAGAAGCTGGGTGATAGCACTTGGAGCTGAAGTACATAGAAGGCACATCGTTTAACTGCCCTTCAGTAGTTTGCCAGCAACTAGCTTGCTGATATCCACTGCCACTGTCATGGAAGTCCACCGAGACTCTACTGACATCCTGGCCAAAGCTGCTGCCTCCTGACACCCGAAGCTGCCAGTCACCACCGGTGCTGCCCTTTTCTGAGTCCTTAGTATTCTGAAGGCACACTGCGGTCTGTGCCTCTGAGGGGAGAGGACGCCTCCAGCTGATCTGGGCACAGAAGCTGCAGGGCCCGCTTCCTCACGCCTCATAGCGTCACACAGAGCCCCTTAGGAAAATAGCTCCTTCAGCCTCTGCCTGTGGCCACTGTTTCCAGACACTCAACCCCAGGTGTCCGGGGCTGGCCAAGGCAAGGGAACATCATTGAAATTCTACCATGTGCCCCCACATCTCCTGCCCTCCAGAGCTTGGGCACCCTGCCTCTCTCCTTTTTCAGCCAACGAAACAAAGCCAGTCCTCTGGCCGGCCTGCCCTACCAGTTCAGCAGACAAGCCTGGTCCTGTCTGAATCTTGGTTAAGAGTCACTGCAGAAACCAGACCGACCCAGTCATTCACACAGTCTATTTAAGCAGAAGGATCTCAGAGTAATTGAGCAGAAAACCGAAAGAATCTGAAATTGACTTGCCATTTAATTTTCAGGGTAATCCATTGGAATCAAGCAGAGACAGCAGAGGAGAATTATTTCTTGAGTGAGGGTTATTGTGCATAATGGCAAAACAGGATTTTTCTTACTTTCAGTTGAGGCCACAAAGTCGAGAATAGTAGATGGCAAGTACCCTCTATATTCTAAGGAGAGGTGCTGGGCCATCTCAATAGGACTTACTCAGAGGTGACTCAAAACTGGCTCTGCTACCTCTTCCAGGTTTAGTGAAGGATTGAGAACGAGGATTTCTTCAAGTTTGATAGGTGCTGAGCTCTGTGGTAGGGTCCCTACCCTCCTTGTGGAAGAGAGTGAGTGCTACCCTCTCCCACTTCAAGCCAAGTGAGGGGGTTCTGTAAGCTCTTCTGAAGTGAAGGTGCTGGAATGGAGTGTGGTGAGGGAGTTCATAGGAGATTTGACACATGACTCCCTGAGTTGGAAGGATCTGGGGACTGACTCCTGCCTAGAAACTTCTGAGGTTCCAGGTCCTCTGGACCTGCCCCTGAAGCAGCACGATGTGAGCAGTTGCAGTTGAGGTGATGGTGGCCGTACTTTCCTCGAGGTGCGGGAGATTCCCTGGGGCCACAGTGGCCCTTGTGGACATTCCACTGGAAACAATATCTGGAGTGGGGGGAGTAAGCTGCCATCTGGGGGGTGACTTGCCTATGTCAAAGCACAATAAATGACAGATATATCTGAGGGCAAAGTCCCCAAAGAGAAAGAGCCCACTTTGGTGCTTCTGCAGGGGTTACTAACACTGGATTACAACAGCACCCATCAGGTCAGCCCTGTGTGCCCCCTTCCCTTTCCTCTCCCTGCCATCTCCTCCAACCTTGGAAGAACAAAAAGGTACACAGTGAGTGGGAGAGGAAAAGTGCAGAAGCCAAGTAGGGAAATTGTGAAGATGAGAGTAGACCATGCCCCTTCCCCACTGCTGGTCTGCGGATGGAGGCAGAGAGAAGCTGGAGAGACCAAAGTAGTCATTTTTATCGTACAGGACTTGTTAATACTGTGCCTGAAAATACAACCTTTTAATATCTGAAAGGGAGTGCAGAACTATGTGATCTGCTTACGCTCTGAGCCAGGGCCTGAGAAGGGAGATCCAATAGAGGGCGTATCTGAAGATCCAAGTGGGAGAAAAATGAAGGTGCTTCCTGTCTGTACCCCATGGGTCCGACGCAGTCTAGAAGCCTGTTACATCTGGGATCTGGAGAGAAACTGGAAGAAGTAGCTAACAAGTATGGATTACAAGTAAATGCCTCACTAGAGAAAATACGAACTGATGTTTGCAGGGCTGTATTTCCCTATTAAAATGATAGCATTTGACTGGGAGACATCAAACGTGGATTGTTCTCATAGTTTCTGTCAGTGACAACCAAAATTATTTCCCCACCTCAGTAATTAATTTCTTTGGGAGAAAAAAAAATCTAAGGACTTGCTTTTTTATATTAACATTCTATCATAACTATTTCCCATACATTTTTCATTTTCTCCCGAGTGTAGTTTTAAATGACTTTATAACCACATCCTATAAAGATATTTAGATTACTAAGAATATTTCTTACTTATAAATAGCAAATCATGTAGGTAGGTCTTTTTCAATATTTTTAAAGTTTATTTCCTTTGGTTATATTCTAAGAACCAATTGAATTGTTTTAAGTTTCATGATTATTTCATATTGAATTCATCATAATTCAAGGTGTAATTGGTTTTTATTAACTATAACTGAAGTAATTTTTTGCTCTGTGAGTTTCAGGACCTTACTGGTTAGAAAAGAAAGGCAGTTTCATCTAAAGCTGATCACTGTTTTTTCTTTTTTTTTTTCAAATCAAAAGCTCATAAATTAACAATTTATTCTATGAGCTTTCAACTTCTGGTTTCGGCAATAAACTATTTTGTGGAAATGGTTTGTTTATTGTTCATAAGATGTTACTTCATTTTACTCCCTATTTCTATATTGCATGTGCTATATTAAGAATAAATTGCAGTTAAACATATTTTCAAGTTAAGAATTGTCACTTGGTAGACTAGCCATTTCCTTATTGTTTCCAGTTTGTGAGATTTAATCATAACATGCTTACAGTACAAGACTCAGAGTTGGCTTAAGAGTTCACAGGAATTTCATTTCATTGGCTAGACAGTTCTATGGAAATAAAATAGCTTATACTATATGTGAGAAAGTCTGGTGAAGTAATCACTTATTAAAATTCTCTCATATTTAATAATACGATAATGTTAAGTTATAAGAGCAGAATGAAGCATGTTCCACATTATTTTGCTTATAAATGTAGTTTTATAAAACAAATAAGGTTTCAATTGTCAGAGAACAGGAAAAGAGAATGGCAAGAATAATAAACAATGCCTGATCTAATCCCATGATGTGTAAATATTAAACAATGTCCATACATAAGACTCAAATTTAAGGACTTGCATTTGCTGTCATGGTTTTTAATGTGTGCAGGATAACACAGATAAAGGTAACATAATTCTAAAGTTTAATTTGAATTTTTGGCAATATGTCTTTCAGCAAAGAAAACTGGACTCTTTCCCCAGCTGCCTTTGGCAATAAGCCCTACAGTGACTGATCTTCATGACCTCATCCTGGAATTTGGCTTGAGTGACCAGTTTTAATCAACCTGAAAATAATGCTCCTTTGTCTATTAGAAAACAAATGGCGACAGATTGGCTCTTCCTGCTATAACCATAGCTCATCTCACTAGCTTTGCCCATGAAAGTCTAAGAAAGTATGGAATACAATTTGAAGAGTTAGTTGTGTGTGAAAATCTTAATGAACTCAGTCACCTTGTAATTTCATAGCTAAGAAGCAGCTGTCTGAATAGATTAGCCATTAAATCTTAGATGTGGGGCTGTTTGACCTTAATTTGCATATTTAAAACATCTGATTATGCAGGCTACGCTCAGCTTTCTGAGGCAAGTGAGGAGTCTTTGAACACGACTTCCCTCTGTCAGGTTATGAGGCTACACAGCAGCAGCTGAGCCAGTTCCTAGTAGAAAAACAAAACGTGGCACTGCTTTCCTTTGTTTATTAAATTAGAATGGCTTTATATAATTAGTTTTAGCTCACTGGTCACTTTTGTTTTCTGAGATGCTTAATCAACATTCATTTACAGCACTGGGGAGAGCTGTGCTGGGCAAGAAAACATCATTTATGTTGGTCCCTAAAGTATATGTATTTCTGAATATAGATATGACCGTGGTGCTGGGGTTCAGAAAACTGCAAATAAAATAACAAAGATACAAAAACAGTGTTGCCAAAGGAAATACCGAGAAGAACCAGGCGCGTAAAAAGTTGGGTTGTATGAGTGACTACTGTGGATCGCCAACATTAGTAACAGAATCCTGCTCAGAAGACATAGTATGCTTCCCAGGCTCCCTTGCAACTAGGTGGGGCCATGTGCTATGGACTGAATTGGAACCCCCTAAAATTCATGTTATGTGACTATTTCCCCTCCCCCCCCCACATATCCCATGTGACTGTATCTGGAAATAGGGTCTTCAGGAGGTAATTAAGGTTAAATGAGGTCA
Source organism: Ursus maritimus (assembly GCF_017311325.1). Classification (NCBI taxonomy): domain Eukaryota; kingdom Metazoa; phylum Chordata; class Mammalia; order Carnivora; family Ursidae; genus Ursus; species Ursus maritimus. Next base: position 822,151 of record NW_024426663.1, read on the forward strand.
TAAGCGTGGGGCCCCAATCTGATAGGACTGTGGCCTTTGAAGAAGAGGAAAAGATGTCTCTGTTGTTCTCTCTCCACCATGTGAGGACACAGCAGGAAGGTGGCGAACGGCAAGCCAAGAAAAGAGGTCTCACCAGAAACCAAATCAGCTGGCACCTTGATCTTGGACTTCCCAGCCTCCAGGGCTGTAAGAAAAAAATGCTGTCATTTATACCGCTAGGCTGTGGTGCTTTGTCACGGCAGCTTGAGCAGAGGATGCCACATAATAAGTTCTGGCCAATGAGGGATGAGAAGCAATGATAAGCATGACTTCTGGGTTGGACCATTATAGAAAATGCACACACTTTCCCCTTCTCTTTCTCATGAGCAGGAACCTGTACATGGGGGCAGATCACCATCTTGGACCACTCAGGTGAGGACAGGGATGACTGAGCAACAACACAGAAGGGACTGCATCCCTCATACCATGGGTTTGCCATCTTAACCCTATATTGCCTATGCTTGAACTATATCACATGAGAGAAAACCAAATTCGTTTCCCTTAAACCACTGTTACTTTGGGTCTTTGTCTTAATGGCAGAATCTACTTCTTCATTCACCAGGTATATAAAAGAATTAAGAAGAGTGGTTAAAATCTTAAAAGCATTAACATCCAAATTTTAGAAAAAATGTGCAGGCAAAACAAAAAATAAGTAAAATATAGTCTTAGGGTAGATTGAATTAGTTTACAGTTGTGGTTGCCAATTTTCAATCTCTTTCCTGAAGCCTGGACTCAAGAATTCCTGGAGGGTTGCCGAATACCACACTCATTCCACACTGTTCCAGTTTGTTCAAATCATCCCTCTCACACAGCCCAATAAAGGGGACTCTGCCTGTCAGTCCTTTAGAAGATCTAGACCTGGGGGTGGCGATGGGCGCACATAGTTTAGGTACTTCACTGTTGACTGCTTGATTCATTGTGAAAACGGGGAGTCGGAAACCAAGGGCCATGGATTTGTGAGGTGCCAAAAGAAAAGGAACTTGTGGATGGACTGGAGAGAAAGCCCCTAGAGGGGATGGACACAGAGCCATCCCTTCCTGTTGTATAGGTTGTAAACTGCACAACTCTTAAGGGAGAATATTCATGAAGTCAGAGATTTGTACATTCTAACAATCTCCCAACAAGTGCTAGTGAAGTGCCTTGTCAAGGGGCCCTTTTCCTATTTGCACACAGTTGTGGTATGGGCTAGCACTACCGCTTGGGAGGGTGCAACTCTCTGACTGAGCCTCAAGACCGAGAGTGGGAGCCTTTCTGGGAGTAGAGAGAGAGAAGATGGCCATCTACAGAAAAAGGAAACAGGTACCTTCCCCTTCAAAAAAAAATCAGTGAGGAAGGGGCGCCTGGGTGTTGCCGTGGGTTAAGTGTCTGACTGTTGGTTTCAGCTCAGGTCGTGATCTCAGGGTCCTGAGATCCAGCCCCGTGTCAGGCTCTGCGCTGAGTGTGGCGTCTGCTTGGGACTCTCTCTCCCTCTCCTGCCCCTCCCACTCGTACTCTCTCTCTCTCTCTCTCAAATACATAAATAAATCTTTAAAAAAAAAATCAGTGAGGATTCAGAGTGCCAGCGGGGCCTGAGTTTCAGAATATGCAGAGACGTAGCATCTAGACCTTGAGACAGCACCAGAGTGAGTTGTGCAACAGGAGGACCAATGATAGGCGTAAGGACACTGGATTAGAAAGGTTTCTGTATTTTCAATCATTGTACAGGGAATCCTAGACACTCAAAATGGTGGTGCTGGGGGGAATGGGGTGGGGAAAGATTTATAGAATTATATTCCAGCCATTTAAACAAGTTGGTTTTATGTCAAACTTATCTTAAAAGTAGCTGTCCCACATTTCATATATTTCCAAGAGTTGAGGGGAGAGGGAGAAGGAAATGGCAACACCGTGAAAGTCATTGTTCATGTTTTAAAATTCTATATACTGTTCTGCATCAGAGGTTGTAAACTGGCTGTTCAGCTCAAATTTGGCCTTGCAGTCATGTTTTGCTTTGCTGACATAACATTTTTAAAAAGTTTGTATGTTGTCACCAATGTTTAAAAAAGAAGAAATTTCACAACAAAATTGGGATTTGAGGCTTGTTTTTTGAAAACTGGAAAGTGGGGCAAAACTGAGCTCACATTCCCTTATGGAAATAATCGATGAGGCTGAATAAAGGCAGCCTTTTTAGATGGAGCCTCTACTTCTCAGTCTACCACGATTCCCAATTCCCAATTCCCACCTGGCCTGCTGCATTCATGTTACCTGCCTGACTTCTGCAGGCATTTCACTTGGCGACCCCTGGTAGATTTCAAACAGGGACTGTTCCCACCCCTCTCCCCAGCCCAGGGACATAATGTATTGGGGGTAGAGTATGTGCTTTATAAATATTCATTGAATAATGAAGGAACAAATGAATGGATCCTGTTCAAGTTTCACCAAAGTCTAATGTCAATGATTGTCCTCAGGCTAGAATAAGTTATGGACCAGTGTTTTGATCTTCTTGCTCAGACCTCTGCTTCTGGACAGGAGACAGGTGCGCTTTGAGGCCAGATGCCATGGACCCATCTCCAGGGAAGCAGTGTTTGTAGTTATTCCTGAAGAGATCATGGAACCTGGTCCTGCTTTTCATTTTTATTGAAACCTTTATTTTCTGATTGCCTAAGCCTGGTATTTTGGGTGATTTCTAGATGGAGGCTTTTCTGTTTGTATGTCTTTGTAAAGCTGCTTTAGATTCTCTGTTCAAAAAAAGATGACTTCTGCCTGGTGACCTGATTTTGCTTATCAGTTTATTCAAAAATTCTGTGATTTCAGTTATTTCCCCAGGAAACTGTGTTTGAGTCCAAATGAAACACTTAAGTGTTTTATCTGCAAGTAACACACAAAGTGTCCCAAATGCACTGACTTTAATTTATGAGTCATTTGAGAGAAAAGACTATTAAAGGGAAATTGGGTGTGTGTGTGTGGTGAGGGAAAGCAAGAAGAAAGGAGCAGTTGAGAGTGTTTTGTAGTCTCAGCAGAGGGAATGGGGTTGGGGTCGCGAATGAATAATTTAATCCTGAATTACACTGGGGCATACTGGTATAAATTCAAATGCAAAGCTCTTCTAAAATTAAAAGAAAACCATCCAATTAATGCTTTGGGGGTAAAATCTCTCTCGTTCTGGGGTAATATTTTTTGCCATTCTACCTAGCCCAATTGTCATGGATTCTGCTCGTTTTTGTGGAAGTTGAAACAGAGAAGAAATGTCTCTAGAGTTCTGCAAGCTGGTTGGTGCTTCATAAATAAGCCAGAGAGGATTTTAAACTCCTCCTGGAAGGATACAATGTATTAAAGAAATAACACTAAAATTTGAGTTGCCTCGTTGCCAAGATCATTTATGTCCCTATATGCTAGGCATATCATTTTCAGGTAACTAATAATCATACCCTCCACAGAATTCACAAAATAAAAAGCATTTTCTTTTCTAACTTTGAATGTGTTTCCAAAGCCCAACATTTAAGGGACGGAAAGGCATTCCCATTCCGAAAGCATTTATTAAGTGTCTCTGGCATACCTACTACCTGGCCAAAGAAAAGGCAGAGAGTGGTGGGTAGAAAGACAGAGAAAGGAGAAAAAGGGGCACAAAAGAATACAGAGGAATCTTAGCATGAAGTAGCTTCTGATCAAAAAGCCAGGCTTTGGGGACAGATAAAATTTACACGTTTCATTCATTCAATTCATTCATTCATTCACTCATTCATTCATGTATCCATTATTCATTAAACATTTATTGATTTATATTTAGAAAAATATAACATGAACAAAATTACAAGACCTACAACTGACTGGGGAAACAGTGCATAAAAGCCCTCAATAACTGTAAGCTATTATGTTTACTAGAAAATAAAAAATATCACAAAGAGCTTCTATAAGTGTTAAAAACACTCTAACAGAAAATTGAACAAGGATTATAAACAGGCAATTTATAGAGGAGGAAATCCTAATCATCAGTAAGTGTATAAAAATATGTCTAGCTACACTATAGGTGAAGGGGAGACACTTATTTAAACATCAACGTGGGGGCACCTGGGTGGCTCAGTCGGTTAAGCAGCTGACTCTTGATTTCAGCTCAGATCAAGCCCCAAGTTAGGTTCCATGCTCAGCGGGGAGTCTCGTTCAAGATTTTGTCTCCCTCTGCCCTTCCCCCTGCTTGCTCACTCTCTCTCTCTAAAATAAATAAATATTTAAAGAAATAAAATAAAAATAAAATACCAATGAGATACTATGTTTCACACATCAGGTTGACAAAATCAGAAAGGGCTAGTAAGGATGGGGAGAAATAGTTGCTACATCTTTGGGAAAAGAAATTTGGTGGGATCTGTTAAAAATAAAAGTACACATATCCTCCTTTGACTAGTGGTTCATTTTGGCAGGAAAAGTACCTGGGGTGAGAATCAGGTATTTGCTGTGGAGCTTGTCTATGCAGGGGAAAGCCCCGCAGAATTAGAGCTGTGGCTAGTCACAGGGCTGGAGCAGGGAGATGAGGCAGAGGATGCGGAGATGACGTAGAGGTGAGGTAGAGATGAGGCTGCGAAGAGAGAAGACCACATGCAGGAAAATGAGGGTCTGACATTAGGGCAGCAGGCCTGAAGGGTATGGATGCTATCAAGACACTTAGAATGTGAAGTCCACAGGCCACCTAAGTGAACATTCCACGTTGGGATGGTTTAAGGCAGACGCCCCTGCGGTGGAGCTGAGAAGAGTAGGAACCAAGACCGCCCTAGACCAACTTGTGAAACAGCTCGCGTCTAGACTGAGTTCTTCCTTATTGTTTTGGTCTGGGCCCTCATGCCGCCCTGGACTACCCAGAACTCTCCACCACGGGGCCTCCGCAAACCCGCCTCCCTCCAGCACTGGGGCCGGCTTCAAAAGGCACAAGGCACGAAGCTGTGAACCATGAGGCTGTAAGCCACGAGAGGGCGGCCACTGCCTCCTACTCATTTTTGTGTCCCAACCTCTTGAGATCATCACATAGTAGGTGCTCAGTAAGTATTTGCTTATTTTGAGCTTTCGTCTGGTTACTAAGAAGATCATTAGCTAGATTACACCAAACTACACAAGACAGCAACCCAACCTGTGACCCCTCGGGAGTCCGTTGTTAACCCGAAGGGATGTATTAGTGATGATAAAGTTTCTGGGAGATGGAGAGGTTTGGAATCTGGAGCTTCCAGGGCTGTCGCATCATACAACACTGGCAATCACTAGACAGACTGCATTAACCTGGCTCAGCAGGAGAAAGGCCCGAGGGCCACGTTTGGTTATGAGAATCCAGTCAAACGATCTACAAAAAAAGTATAGAAGAGGGTGAAGTGAACTAGAGATGAAGCTCTGTCACAGTCTGATTCCTGCTCTACAGAGTTCCCTGTACGGAGCAGCACAATCTGGGCCTATTCGTGGGCGTGAATTCAGTTACATCAGCCTGTGGCTCCCAAACACGGAAAGTGTATACCTTAAGAGCTCTGCAGTTTGGTCCTCAATCTCAGTGTTTCATACTGTAGCTGCTTTGGGCTTTCCACGACCCAGACTTGCCCTGAGCTGATGAATTACCCATCTGATTTCCCTTATTGTCTCTTTTCTTCACCCCTTTGTAGGTGCCCAGCTCCACTGGAGCCAGAGATGTCCCTCACCTCTGTCCACACTGAGTGTGTATGTGTTTCCCCCGGAATACCTACAACCAGCTCCTGGAGAGCAGAGGCCTGTGCTCCTCATGAGTGTATCTTCCACAAGGCTTTGTGTTTGGCATTCAGTAGGAGCTCAGCACATTGCTGCATTTCAATTAGCATAAACCATAGGGAAGGGGTGACTTTCAGCTCCTCTAATTGGGTTGAAAGGAAGCTGTGTCTAGAGATGGAGACAGATTCCGAAATCACAAATTTATTGCTGGTTCCCAGAGAGGCCAGACTCTTGCTTGCAAGACACTCTACTTGCACGTCCATCATTCACACCACCTACTCAGAAACAACTTCTGTGCTGGTCAGGAACCATAACGATATCATAACGGCAGCCTTTATTTATTGCTATTTGTCAAGCAGGGTGCTAGTGTTCTTTGTTATGTTTTATTTTTATTTGTATTTTTTTAAAGGTTTTATTTATTTGACAGAGAGAGAGGCAGCGAGAGAGGGAACACGAGCAGGGGGAGTGAGAGAGGGGAGACGCTTAACGACGGAGCCACCCAGGCGCCCCCTTTATGTTTGGAACACAAGCAGGGGGAGTGGGAGAGGAAGAAGCAGGCTCATAGCGGAGGAGCCTGATGTGGGGCTCGATCCCATAACGCCGGGATCACGCCCTGAGCCGAAGGCAGACGCTTAACCGCTGTGCCACCCAGGCGCCCCGGAATTCGTCTTCTTAAATCGTTGAAATAAGATCAGAGAGGTTAAATGAGTTGCCCGAGGTCACTGGGCTAGTAAGTGATAGAGTCTTTAGGTCTCTGTATCTGTGCTTGAGTCATAAGATAGAGCAGTTTGTTTGCCTCCTCCTGTCCCCATCCCCACACTCATTTATTTAAGAGTGTGTCAGGAATTTTCCTCAATGTTGGCAAGGTAAAGAGGTGTCAGCGAATCGTTTATAGTAAAATGTACTCAGTGCTCCGATAAAGGGATATGGAAAGTGCTGTGGAAAAGCAGGGCAAGAGATGAAGCTGACTACGGTCAGGAGTAGGGCTGTCTTCTCAGGGGAAGAGATCCATGAATTTAGTTTTGCAAAACAGGAGTGTTATAGGTGGAGAAGGGGGATAGCCTTGTTTGGAGAACTGCTAAGCATTTGGGTTTATATCCTGATTTATCTCTGCACTAGCTGTATGACCTTGAAAACTTATTTAAACCCACTGAGCCTCAACTTAACTCATCTTAGAAGCCTTCTGCAGGGCTCTGGTGAAAGCCAGTGGGGTAACACAGGTAGAGCACCTGGCTGGTTGCTGGCTTTGCAGAAGCTGGTAAATGGCAGTGGTGATGATTGGTGGTGGCGGGGTGATTGTTCTCATCATGATCGAAGGAGGTGGCTTGTGGCAGAGCCTCTGGAACTGGCGAGACTGGGGAGTGGGCTACGGAGTAACCTGAGGCAAGGCAAATGAGGAATGCTGGAAGGAGAGGTGGGGCAGATTGGATTGACATTTCAGAAGTTGTAGGTAACATAGGAAGAATCTGGTTGTTGCTCTATAGTTAACGGATTGAAGGAGAGGGAGAAACCTTCTCCCAGGTTACAGGCTCAAGCGCCAGGTGTGGTGACAGCAGAAAAGGGAGAAAAGATTCTAGCATACCTACTGTTGAGAGCCCACCACCCTGTGGGGTCAGGAGAGATGGAAGCCCAGTCACTTAGATTTGACATAGTGACTGTGGCAAGGGGCTCAGCCTGACTGCAAGGTTGGGAAGGAAATGGTGCTGCGTATTTCTAACCCCTAACCTCATGTCCCAATTAGTTTCTGTGATCTTGAAGAAACGTGAGCACGCTCAGACAGTAACTCTAAAATTATTTGGGATGACATTATGTCCCTAATTTTATTTTATTTTTTTAAAGATTTTATTTATTTATTCGACAGAGATAGACAGCCAGTGAGAGAGGGAACACAAGCAGGGGGAGTGGGAGAGGAAGAAGCAGGCTCATAGTGGAAGAGCCTGATGTGGGGCTCGATCCCACAACGCCAGGATCACGCCCTGAGCCGAAGGCAGACGCCCAACCGCTGTGCCACCCAGGCGCCCCTATGTCCCTAATTTTAAAGCATCTTTTTAAAACCTCAGGAAGATTTAAAATTTAGTATGGAGGCAAACCCTGGGAATCAAGGATTTTTGTGCTAAGGGACCTGTGCATATTTGGTACTTAAGTGTTTGTAATATTTAAGGGAATTGAGCCTTTTAGAATAAACGAGCAGCCTTGTTTCCAATATAAATTTGTAAGTGAATCATTAATTTAAACTTGTGACTATAAGCTGGAAAATATAAGAATATCTTACCAAGTTTAAAAACCATATTAGAAATCTTAAAACATTTGAAAAATATGCTTCACATCCATGTACAAGAGTAATTAAGGTTCTTAAAAAGGTTTTACTTGTTCTTTAGATAACTGAAATACTCAGATGGAAATAAAATGTATAAATACAGTTTAAATGTTTAAGGGTATTTTTTATTAACTAACTTTATATATTAATTTAATACATTAATCAAAACTTCCTTAAAAGTGCCTGTTAAAATTTGTTACTTTTATGAACAGAATAATAAGATTTGTAAGTGAACTAAAAGCTCAAGAAAAATCTAGATTTTTCATTTTTAGCTTCAATAGATTTTTTTAAAAATAATATTCCTGAATAATTGTTTCTGTTGGCAAAAGCCTCTCAAAGTTACCAAAAACACAAACATATTGACACGGTGTATGCCTAATTAAAAAGAATACTATAGGGGTGTGTGGGTGGCTCAGCTGCGTAAGCGTCCGACTCTTGGTTTTGGCTCAGTCATGATCTCAGGGTCTTGGGATCCAGCCCCACATTGGGCTCCATGCTCAGCGTGGAGTCTGCTTGAGATTCTCTTTCCCTCTGTCCCTCCTGCTTCTACTCTCTCTTTCTCTGTCTAAAGGAAATAAAAACCTTAAAAAAATAATAATATATACTGTTCCCCAAATAATATATAGGACATATTAATATATTCTCAAATATATATCATAGATTATATATTATATATCATAATAATATTTTCCCAATATATATTTGTGAGTATACATGTGTATATGTATTCCTTTTTCCTCTCATAGGAGAAGCAACTGCATGCAAACATCACACACTAAACGTTGGATGGTCTCGTCTGAAAGCTGTTTTCCATGGCTCTGGTACTCAGTAAGCCATGTAGAGAACAAAGGGATTTTGCTCCATGAAGCCTAATTGCCTGCTGAATAAATAAATAAATATATGAAGTGCTGCACACGTTTAATGATAGTAAATATTGACCCTGACACCATATGTCTGCTGAGCTACCAGCTGAAGTGTGCTGGCAGGTTCGATCAGTCAGGGGATCTGCCAGCCTTGCAAGCAGGGGCCTCAGTCATTCAGGAGCAGGGTCTAGGGAGAGACTGAAATATCAATAAAGCTTTTTGCTCGTGCCTTAATCCCTCCCAACATACAAGCACCAATCCTTCCACCAAAGGCAGCTTGCAAAATCTCAAATCCAAAATAGGAAAAATAGGATGAATATTGATTGCTCGACTTCGGAGGGTCCCATGGGAGCCTTTGTTAAATCAGACTCAGGAGGAGAAGCATATCTTTCGTTATGTTCACTTCTACTCAAGAAAGGAGCGTGTGGACAATTGCAGCGTGTCTTAGTGGGACAGACTCCCTCCCCCTGCAACACCACTTGCTTGGGAAGTCCCGTCACCTCTCTGAGCCGGGGGTTTATTCGACATCATGAGGACAATAATACTGGTCCTGTCTTCGTCATAGGGTTTAGAAGTTCAAGGGGGGTTAATTACATAACGAGGCCTGGAGAGAAGGGCTGTGGATTTTAAAAAGTTAATTATGATGACTTCTGAGAACAAGTCATTCTGCAGTATCCCTTCACTCCACCTTGGCTTTCTGACCCCCTTCCTGCTTCCCAGGCCCTGGGGGGCCAAAGGAGGGGCAAAGACAGGACAGGCTGCTATTACAGGTGGTCATGGTGACTTCTGCAGGTGAAGATATCCCTTTTTTCCTTTTAATTCCTTCTGAATTAAGAAATTCAGTTACGGATTTCCAAGGAAATGAAACTTATTATTTCAAGGATTCACAGAATCAGAGAAGTTAAATATTTTCATTCAATAACAGACAAAACTTATTTCAAGGAGTGGCATATAGCACAGAAGCAAGTGGTTCTTAAAAACAATCATGTAGGTTCTTTGGTTTCTTGCTATCTTACACAGTTAAATAGATGTGTGTGGATTCCAATCGGGATTACATTTGGTCACCTGTAACAAACAACAAACAAACCCCCCAAAACAAACAACAGGGATTTGAACAGGTGGACATTTCTTTCTCTCTTTCTCATAAAGAAGCCCAGAGAGAGGTGGCCCAAGGCTGGTGTGGTGGCTTTGTGCTTGCAGGTACAGGGTCCTTTCTCATCCCCCTGCCATCATCTTTACATGGCTATTTGCACCCCAGTCATCCCTTTCCAATTCCAGCCACGAGAAGGGAGGACAGAGATGCTGCATGTCTCCTTCCTTCTTTTTAAAGACTTTTGGGCAGACTTTTGAGAGACTCTCAGGAAGTACCATTTAATACTTAACATGGACATCTCATTGGCCAGGACTGAGCCACACGTCCATACCTACTTACAAGGAAATTTGGAGAAAATGCCCAACTAAAAATTGGGGTTTAGTTTCAGAGGTAGATTATATGCTATATTTTGCTTTGGTATATAGATAATGGGAAGGAAAACTTTAACCTCGAGTTATCATAAATTGCAAAATCAGCAGTATCTTTTGGATAAATACTCAGAAACTCCTCTTCCTACCTCTTACTCACTCCAGCCATGCACGCTACTGCTTTGGAGTGAGGACCAAATTAATTAATTAAAAGCTATATATATATAGGATGTACCAGGCAGTATCTTAGGCGTTACAGATAAAAAAACAAATAGGGTGTTGCCTCTGCCTTCAGGCAGCTCATAGTCTAACAGAGAAGACAGACATGCACAATGCATTCATAATTATAATACTGTAGTTAAAAAATAAACTACTCAATAAAAAATTCACAAATAGGGTCCTATTTGTACTTCTATTTTTTTTAAAGAGTGGGGTAGAGGCAGAGGGAAAGGGAGAGAGAGAATCCTAAGTGGACTCCCAGCTGAGCAGGGAGCCTGATGCAGGCTTGATCTTGAGACCCTGAGATCATGACCTGAGCTGAAACCAAGAGTCAGACGCTTAAACAACTGCACCACCCAGATGCTCCTGTACTTCTATTTTATATACTAGTGATCTAGCTAAAGGAAGCCGAATGCTTACTGAGAACTATCATTCTATAAGATTGCAAAGTCCATGGTATCAGAGACCATGTCCAGTTTGTTCACTGCTAAGCCTGGTACTCAGTGGATTGTCAATGAGTACTGACTGAGTAGTAAAAGGAATGGAAATATGTGGGTAGCATTTAAAAAATGTATAATTTATATAACGTGGAAACTTGGGAAATGGAAATATATTTGTCAAAAATGTAAGGCATAGAATGATTATTTACCTTGAACACATGGTCTTCATTTCAGAGTATGATTTGTCAAACATTCCTATGTATTTAAATGATGACTTGTGTCATAGACATTTGTTGGTTACTTCTACTTGTTCTTACGCCTCAACTGCCTAGTTATTCCTTCCTATTGCCCCTATTTGGGGACCCGTGTGATTCCGTAGAAGCAAATTCTGTCTATCACTCTGGAGGTACCTTTTGATCTAGGCTAAGCCATTCAGCACAGTCTCCCTTTAGCCACCACCATTGCTCCAAGGGTGGATGACATCATCATCATCTTCATCATCATCAACAACACTTCCATAGTGTTTACCAAGGGCCAGGCACTGTTCTAAGCATTGTGTTAGTCCATTGAATCTTTACAACAACCACATGAAGTAGGCGCTATAATAACCCTTATCTTTGCTACTCTGAGGCACAGAGCTGGAAAATTGTGAGTTGGGTTGGAATCTGAACTCAGGCAATTTGGTTCTGGAATCTATGCTCCTAATGACTCCACTGGACTGCTCATGACTCAAGCTGGTCAATCAAAGTGAACCTTGGGCCTCCAACTAAGAGTTAGGAAGGTTGGCTCCCTTTCTCTGTGTGGTGTGGACACCAGATGTGAGTCCTGGAACTATTCCAGGATCAGACTGTTTCAAGAGAAGGTGGACTGAGTTCAAGACCAATACATGGAGGTGGTAGAGGTGAAGGGACAGAGAGAATCAGAGTCAGTTCTTGGATGCTGTTTGAAATTTGTAGTCAGTGAGGCAATAAACTCTATTTTAAAGGTTGTTTTAAGTTGGGTTTTCAAAAGCATCCTGATATTATTTGATTTACAAAAAAATTTATATATACACATTCTTTCTTATCTGCATCTGTTACATGAAAATATTTGTACCTGTGCCCATCACTTCTATTTATCAGAGAACATGGTATAAATACAGAGACATTAATGACATTAAATAGATTATTTTAGGGGCGCCTGGGTGGCACAGTCGGTTGAATGTCCCACTCTTGACTTTGGCTCAGGTCTTGATCTTGGGGTCGTGAGATCAAGCCCTGTGTTGGGCTCTACATTCGGCATGGAGTCTGCTTAAGTTTCTCTCTCCCTCTGCCCCTCCCCATTGTGCTCTCTCTCTCTCAAATAAATAAATAAATCTTTAAAAAAATAGATTATTTTAGCAGAAAAGAGTAGTATAAACATGGTTCTGATAAATACCATACTTCTTCAATTTTCAAGATGACATTTTTCTACATGTTAATATTTCTGAAATTGGGCTACCTCCTATAATTGATAGTATCTTCAATTAATTGGCAGTTTTTCTTTCTTTCTAAGCAGTAAAATAAGTTACAAATGTAACTGGTGGCACCTTAGATTCAATGAAATACAGTAATTTAATTAAAATTGGATATAAATCTCTTTAAAATTACTTTATCCTATGTACAACCTGGACTAAACATACTCAGATATACACTAGTGATATATACACTATATGTATATACAACAAAGCTTAAATTAATTTCATACTTTCCTAGAGTTCTGGCTGGGGATATATTACAAATAGTGGCAAATTATAAATTGAAAAAATTAATTAATTAAGACTTAAGGGCAGGAGTCCTGTGGTCAAACTCAACCCTGCCAAGTGCTAGGCACTTCTTTTCTTTGTGTCTTGATTCCTTCACCTGTGAAATAATTAGGAGGTGGGATTAGGTGGTCATTAAAGTTCCTCCCAGATTTCATATGCTACAGATCCTATGTAATTGTATGACTTGCGCTGTTTTGTGTCACCGACAACAACTACATACTTTCAGTAAAGCATGTTCTAAACCCAGATTAAATGAATTATTAGAGATAGCTCCTCATTTTGGGCACCTCAAAATAGTTCCTTCTAAAGAAACAGATTACTGCAACTCTTATCAGTATCATCTTGGTTATCAGCTCAAGTGCAAGCTCTAATATTAGTCAGGATTTATTCAATGCAACTTGAGTGTAAACTCTGGTCTATAAGTTTGCACGAAGGTCTAAAGTGTTTACTGTTGCCCTAACTGCTCATCCAAGTTAATTTCTACAGAAAATAAGGAAACATCTCATAAAACTTTTGAGATCCAAGTGCCAACCACAGAACCCAGTAATGTACAGAGCAGTGTGAACCCCTGAGGCTAAAGTGCATATTTCAATATAGAGCAATGGTTGCATGCTTACTCCAACTCTTGTTGTTGTTTTTTTTTTTTTTTAAGATTTATTTATTTATTTCAGAGAGAGCATGTGAGTGGGGGGAGGGACAGAAGGAAGAGAGAGAGAGAATCCTCAAGCAGACTGCTTGCTGATCATGGAGCCTGTCCCAGGGCTCAATTCCACAACCCTGAGATCATGACCTGAGCTAAAACCGAGAGTTGGCGGCTTAACCCACTGAGCCACCCAGGTGCCCCCAACTTTTTACTTTTTAATTAAAAAAATTTTTTTAAAAATACTTCCAACTCTTTATTACCACATCAACAAAAGTTGCTTTTGGTTAATATGGAAAGCTGGGAAAGTAAGAGTTTTCTAGAAGAAAATCAAGATAGAGTTCAGGTAAGAGTGCATGCAGCACACCAGAAGAGAAGCTTGTATAAATAATCTCATTCAGTCGGCACATATTCATTGAGAGTCTATGTCTATCAAGCACCGTAACAGGGGCTTGGGAAACAAAAGTGATTAAATCAAACACGGCCCTGATTTCAGGAACACTGGTAAGGGGGTGGTAATAATGCCAATCGGATGGGGACCCAAACCAGACCTGGGAGTCAGGGGAGCTTCCTGGAGAAGCAAGAGCAAAGGGGCTACCTGAGCAGCGAATGGAATGAAAGTGAGGGAGCAGGTGGAGGTTTTGAGAGAGGAGGGTTTTAGGAAGAGGAGGACTTTAGGAAGAGGAGGACTTTAAGCTGAGAAAAGTTCACAGTGAGAGAAGGCATTAGGATTCAGGGGCCATCTACTCAGCACCTGAGTCAGGTGACATGATTGCTAATAGAGATTTTATGGCTTCTTCCTTTGTTTTACGTGCTAATTTGGCCTCCTTTTGTTCTTTATTATACATTTTTTATTTTTTGTGATTAACGCTTAAAATTAAAAAGATTTATCTAGCTATAGGAATAATATTCATGGAAGAAAATTTATAAAAAATAAAGCCATAGAAGACAAAATTCACTCACAATTCTACAAAGAGATAATCACTGTCGATATTTTACATACATAAATCTAGGCCTTACTCTATGCAGGCCCACTTAAAGAAATGGGATCATAAACTATACTCCTTTTAAAAATGATTTTAGGGGCGCCTGGGTGGCTCAGTTGGTTAACCAACTACCTTTGGCTCAGGTCATGATCCCGGGGTCCTGCACTGAGCCTCAAGCCTCCAGTTGTCAGGCTCTCTGCTCATCAGGGAGCCTGCTTTTCCCTCTCCCTCTGTCCCTCCCCCCACCCATGCGCAAGAGCACGTGCACGCTCTCTCTCATTCTCTCAAATCAATAAAATCTTTGAAAAAATAAAAATGAGTTTAAAATATTTATGTAGTGACTAGGTAATACATATCTGAATAATAGGATTCAAAATTCTAAATGTACAGAAAGGAATACAATAAAATGTTAAGTCTCTATTCTGTTCCTGTCCCACCAACCACCCGTGTTCCCTCCCTGGAGTGAATGACTGTTTCCAGTTTTTCTTGGCAACTTCTTAGTTTTAAATCAGAAGACTAGACATTGAGCTTGGAGCTCAACTTTTTCAGATTTTTTTTTGCCAGATGTTATACTGGTTTGTTCCTTCCCTGTGATGCCACTCTAACCGGAAGAGCAATGTGCTATTTACAGAGGAAAGGGATGGGAAAACAGCATGCGGGGCATGAAGATCTAGAAGCACGAGAAAAAAAGTCCCGCGTCCCTCACTTTACAGAAGAACATTCTGAGGCACAGATGATGGGACTACTTCAAGGTTACATGGCTAGTCTGACCTACGATCAAAATAATTGCAGGATAACTAAAAGCTAATTTCCCCATCCCTTCCTCAAATTTCCATAGGGGGATTAATAAATTGATATTAGTAAAATTAAGTTGATATGCTTAATTCAGAGTATGAACAGAATACATGAACCACGTAAAATAGTCATTAGAGTCCAGGTTAGAACCTAGGAAAGTTGTTCATTTTTAAATAAGGTTAATTTTCTTAACCACTAATGATGCTCTTTTAATATAAAAAATCTATTTTCATTTAAATTAATTCACGCTCATTGTAAAAAAAAAAAAATCCAAACTTTGTTTTAAAAAGAAACCGAAATGGACCTTTCTATATGCACTGCTACATAAGCTGTTCTTTTTTTGCCTCACTACTCACCCTGATAACTTTGCATGTCAGGGCACATACGTCCACCTTGTCCCTTCTAGCGGTTGCTGGGAATTCTATTACATGCATGTGCTAGAATTAATATAACAGCTCCCTATTCCTGAGCGTGTGGATTGTTGGAAGAGCTTTACTATTATAAACATGCTGTAATAAATACCTTTCTTCATTTACCTGTGTCTGTTATTTGATGAAGATAAAATCCTAGATGTTGAATTTCTGGTTCAAAGTGTATGCATATTTAAATTGCTGTGTTTATAACAGATTACATTCCAGAGAGCCTGAATCAATTCACAACTCCCCAACAATGTATTAAAGTATCCCTTTCACCCACTCTTGCCCATCTTTGAAATCTCTCAGTCCAATAGGCAAAGATGTTAATCAGTTGTTTAAAAAAACTTAAAAAAAAAAAAAAAGTCTCCAAAGGGACTAGGGACTAGACTTATCAACCAGCTCTCCTTTTCTCTTTTCTTTCTTTCTTTCTTTCTTTCTTTCTTTCTTTCTTTCTTTCTTCCTTTCCTTTCCTTTCCTTTCCTTTCCTTTCCTTTCCTTTCTCTTTCTTTCTATCTATCTATCTATCTATCTATCTATCTATCTATCTATCTATACATATGAACAGTGAAGGGGGAACTAGGGTATTTCAAAGTGAAAGTTCCAAAACCATTTAAACTAAATACAAACCATATCAATGATTCACCAACAAGGATTTAAAAACTGCAAAATGAGGATTTTCAGTAAACCCCAAAGAACATTTATATGGAGATCACAAAGATGAAGAAACAGCTTAGATTGTTGTCTTAGGAGATGTCTTCTCTTGAAATGTGGGTAACACCCTTGAGGCATTTCAGTAAATGGGATCTAAGGGTTAGTAGAGGAGAATAGCTGGTTAATGACATATATATGAAGTGAGTCAGAAGGCAGCATGGTCTTAAAAACGGGATGTGCCTGAGCACATACTATATTAGAAAGAAAAATGAGGAAGATGTTTGAATAGAGTAGGCAGTAGTATGTTGAAACTAAAACAGGGATATTTATGTTCTCTGAAAACGACTCTTTCTGATGTAACATACTTGGCAGGGTCTTCAATACTCTTCCTTGATACGCATGATTTTGATGGATGAGATAGATTAATAGGGAGGGAAAGAATGAGCCACCCCCTTGGAAAAAATTATTTATAGGTAATCAGGACCAATGTTTATTATTTATTGGAAAGATAAGCTCTAAAGCAGTGGTTCTCAAACCGGCAGCAGAAGTGTCACCTGGGAATTTGCTAAAAATGCAAAGTTTCAGGCTCCCCTTCAGATGTACCGAATCCGAAACTCTGGGGGTGGAGCCAGCAATCTGTGTTTTAACAAGTCTTCCTGGTGATTCTGCTGCACTGCCTCCAGGTAGTTAAATGATTAAATTATTTACTGTCAATGCTTTTAAGGTGTTCTTTCTTTTTTCAAATTACAGTCAAATTTCTGAAGTTTGGAAAATGTAACATCATAAAAAGATGACGAAAGACATCTTCCTAAAAAGAACATGGTGCTTTAAAAAGAATTCTGCCTGGCATTTTGAAATGCACGTTTCAGCAAGGGGTGGGGGGCCTGCTCCATGTAGACCGAAATTGCTTCTTCCAGGATGGGGGTTCCGGCAGTCCTTCACAGATGGTCTACATATTTCCATAGTGTTATATCTGCTATGAACTTGTCATTTGTCTCACCTACATAGGCCTATTATGACAAAATGTCATCTTGACCAAAGGAAGTATTTTTCTAAAAAATCTCTGAAAAGAGATCAAAGGCTTTGGCACAAGGCTTTAAATAGACTGTATTATGTTATGCACATGTTGAAAACAAATACTATTTTCCTGGGGGAAAATGTGCTTGATAGTATCTTGTTAATTTTTTTCTCTGGATAGGCAGAGAAAGTCTTTCTCCAAAATCCCGTGGAAAGTATATGTGCAGTTTTTAAAGAAACTGTCAAAGTGTCATCCAGAGTACCATCTCACATCCGTACCAGAAACATATGAGAATTTAAATCGTTCCACATCCTTGCTGACACTTGGTATCGTGGTATGGTAGCCATCCTATCAGATCTGTAGTGGTATCTTATGCTGATTTTAATTTGCATTTCCCTAATGATTAATGACGTTGAATATCTTTTCAAGTGCTCATTTGCCATTTATTTATCTTATGATCCAATCAATTATTCCACATTTTTTTTTTAAATTTCAAAAGAAACACAAGCACATGTCCATACAAAGACATGGATCCTTGCTATGGTCTGCATTGTGTCCCTCCAAATTTATATGTTGAAGCTCTGACCCCCAATGTGACTGTATTGGGAGATAGGGCCTATCATGAGGTAATTAAGATTAAAGAGGTCATAAGGGTGGGGCCTTGATACGAAGGTTTAGTGTCCTTATAAGAAGAGACTCTGTAAGGCTTGTGCTAATTACCATGCCTCCCAACGAAGAGGAGGGCACATGAGCACACAGTGGGATGGCAGGCATCTATAAGCCAGGAAGAAAGGTTTTACCAGACAGCAACCATACTGGCACTCTGATCTTGGACTGCCAGCTTCCAGAGCTAGGAGAAAAGCAGTGTCTGTTGTGTAAGCCACCCAGTCTGTGGCATTTTGTAAGGGCGCCCTGAACTGACAGGTACAATCCATGTAGCAGGATTTGTAGTATTTGTATTATTTATAACAGCAGAAAACCGGAAACCACACAAATGAATGGACAAAACAAGTTGTGGGTACACATATGAAGAAATACTACTGAGCGACACACATGACTGGACTGTTGCTACATACAACAACATGGGCAAATCTCAGTTATGCTGAGTGAACAGACCAGACCAAAAAAAAAAAAAAATGAGTTGTCACTATTACGCCATGTCTATAAAAACCTAGGAAATGCAGATAATCTATAGTGCCAGAAAGCAGATCTGTGGTTGCCTGGGAGATGAGGTGTGGTGAGGAAAGAGAAGGAGAAATTACAAAGATATGGGAGGAAACTGTAGGGGGTGATGAATACATTTACTAGCTTGATTGTAGTAGTGGTTTCACAGATACATATGTCAAACTTTTCAAACTATATGCTTTAAATATATCCAGTTTACTGTATGCCAATTAGAGTTCAATAAGGCTGTTTTTTTTTAAAAAAAAACCAACAACCTGTGGAATCTTCCTATTATCTCTAGGAAACTCCAATTTTTGTTTAGACTTTTTTTTTTTTTCCTTTTCTCCAATCAACAAAGAAATGGAAAAGAAAGTGCTTCATTCAGGAAGGGCTTTCATATGTATGGGAATTCATGGTTTTGTGCTTTTCCTTGTAAGGGGCCTGGAACAGAATCCTTGCCCCCATCCCAAAGCCCCAGCCTTTTCATTACCATCGGAGGTAAAACAAAACCAAAACAAAGTCAAAGGATATAAAACAAGTGTCAGCGAAACTCAAAACTGCGAAACAAATGATTACACTTGGATTTTACCTTTTGTTTTTGCAAGCACAGGTGACCCTATTGGATATTGTGGTAAAGAATGAAAACCTGTTATGAAGCCTTTCAAACACATTTGGTAATTTATGTCAGGAACATTCTGTTACAGAAAAGCCTCCAGAAGTAAAGACGCCAAAATCCAGAATAATGTGTCAGCTCATGTCAGGCAAAACATTGACAACACAACCCAAAGTTGGACACAGAATTTGATTAGGAATTCAAAACCGGCTTCAGGTTCACGGAAGCACTGGAAAATACAATACGGTTTGATTCTTAGCTTTAGGTAAAGTTCATACTAAACGTGAGGGTTTATATCTATTGCACTTTGGGGATTGTGCTAATTCATGTTTAGATGGGCCTGAGGTAACAGGAAAAGAGGTGTTTTAGAAGGTCCTTCGTGGCAAATGACTATGGATGGAAACTACCTCCAAAGTTGCAAATTGTTCATTTCCATTCTACTGTGCAGCGGATGCAAGTATTTTTTTCTTTAAAAAAAATTTTAAGGTTTTAAGCAAATTTTGTGAGTTTTGATTACCTGGCTTATAAGTGGTCGAGGAGGGAACTCAAAACTATGAGATGCCAAAGCTCTTGCTCTTTCTAATACCCGAAATGAAGTATAGAAGTTTTCTGGGAGGCCTACCCTCAACCCTGCTCCACGTCTTCCCCCCTGTTGTCTGCTTTGACTTCTTGCATTAACTCGCTGCTGGTTCCCAGCTGGAGAGCACAGACTGCACCTGCTCCGAAGGCCTGCGGCCCGGCATCATCCGGCGCTCAGCCTCTGCTGCTTGTGCACGGACACGAGGACCCACCAGGGGTCACTGCAGCCTCAGAGCTATTGTGCCCGCCAGTCCTGGACACGGCCCGTCGCGCGGAGGGCGTGGGACTGGGAGCGCCGAACGCCAGGGTCCGAGCACAACTGCGCCCGGCCTTCCTGGAGCCAGCCTCCGGTCTCCCTGGGAAACGGACACAGCAAGCAGGACCAGGGCTCGGGACAGCCGGGCGGCCAGTGTGCAGCGCGCGGGCTCCTGTGCGGACCTGTCCGCACCGCGCCGTTCGACCACCTCCGCTTCGCCTTCCGCCCTCAGCCGGGACCCCGCCCGGAAGGGGCGCCCCTTCCCGGCCTCTCGGCCCCCGCTCGGCTCCAGGACTCTCTGCAGCGCCGGGGCCCAGCCCAGCCGCACCTGGGCTGCTCCTGCCCGGGGCGCCACCCCTCGCGCCGCCTAGAGAAGTTTCCCGGGAACCGCCGCGGCCTCGCGCCCAAGGCACACCCCCATCCGCCCGCCGGCGCGTTCCCAGCTCGGGCTCCCGCTGCTCCGCCCGCCGGCGCGCCCGCAAGCCCTCCGACTCCCCACTCGTCCGAATCTCCCGGAGGAGCCCCCCTCCGCCGCCACAGCAAGGCGCTCTCCGAGAGCGAGCTCGAACTTGGCCACGCGCAGCCCCCCAGGATGAGCTCCCGGGTCCCCAGACGGCGGCCGCGCCCCGCCAAGAGCTGACTTGCCCTCGCGGGTCTGGGTGAGGAGCGCGCTGCCCTTTCCGACGCTCTCGGGGCTGCTGGGTGCCCGCGGGACGCGCTGGCGGAGGGAGCTGCCTGAGCGACGACCCCCCCCGCCGGCCCTGCAGAGGAACCGGGACGTCGTGGGTGCCCCTGACACAAAGGAGCAGCCGAGTGCTCCCGGATCGGCGGGCCGCACCGGGGGCTGGGGGTGGGAGCCCGCCGGGGTCTCCTCAGGGAAGGAAGGCCGGGTGTCGCGGCCGCGCTCCGGGCGGCACCGGCTGAGGGGCTGCACGGCTCCCGGGGCTCCTCGTCTGGGGAGGGCCTCGAGCTCCGTCCCTCCCTTTTCCCGTTTCTCGCCCCCACTGCCAGGCGACTTTCGTCGTCCCCAGGACTGCGGGAGGGGCCCGAGCCGCAGGATGCGCGGGGACGCGCCGCCGCCCTCCGCGCTCAGTTCCGCCGGCGCTGCCCCGGCGGCTCCCGGGCGCTGAGTCCGCGGGCTGCTCCGCCCTTCTTACCTCCGCGGGCGCCGGGCGGCTCGTCCGCGTGGCCCTGGACCCCGCCGGAACCGGTCTTGTCGCGCCGGCCGCCGCGCGGACCGTGAATTAATGCCTCACGCTTGAGGGGAGGGGGCGGCTCGGCGCCTGGGTCGCGGCTTCCTCTGCCGGCCGGAGACGGCCGCGGCCGACATGGGCTGCTTCTGCGCCGTTCCCGAGGAATTCTACTGCGAAGTGCTGCTGCTGAACGAGTCCAAGTTAACCCTCACCACGCAGCAGCAGGGCATCAAGGTAGGCGCGGGCCGGGGCGCGTCCCGGGGTGGGCGGCCGGGCGGGCCCGGGGTCCGAGGCTTTGTCTGAGGGCTGGCGCGGGGCGCGGTGGCGAGGAGCCGCGGCCGCCTGCGCTCAGTGGGAGTGTGGACGGGCCCGGGTGGATTCACTTGGAGCCCCTTCCTGAAGGGAAGTAAGTTTCACGTCTCAAAACGTAGTCCGTCCGCCCGCGCTCGGCTGCAGCGCGCAGTCCGGCGGCGGAGACCGAAACTCTGCGCAGCCCCGGTGTCCCCCGAGCGCTCGGGCCCGCGCCGCTCCGAAGAGGCGGGAGGGAAGACGCAGCTGCGCGCGGCGCTGAGGCACCATGTCCCCGGGCTTTGCGGCGGGCTTCCCGTGTTAGTGCCGCTGGGAGTGGCGCGTGCCTCGCTCGCCGACCGTCTGCGGGGTGACCGGACTGCGGTGCCCGGGTGTGCGGTCGGGTAGTGCGGCGTTTGGACGGAGAGTAAGCGAACTGGTTACATCCCCACGTTCAAGTCAGCGTCTCAGAGCCACTCGGTAAATAACTTTGCGCCTGTTCGTAGGCCATTAAAATGCAATTACTGCTATTAACCTGGAGAACCCGAACCGAAAGGCCGTGGGAGAGCGCAGAGATCCACTTCCTTAATTTGGAAGAGTTCTCGTGTTTACGGTTGACAACCTGACGGACGCGCCTGCGCGCTTGTTTTGCTCTTGGTACCAAGGAACTACCCAAAGGTGACCCGAATTCGGAACGACTTGTTTTGTTTCTTTTCCTGCATGTTTAAATCCCCGGAGCGCTTTAGATAACCTCCGCGGCTGAATCCAGTGAAGGGCTGCCGCCCCTGCTCCCCGCTCTTGCCCCCGCCCTCCATGCCCGTGGAGCTGCTGGTCTGAGAACTAAGTTCCAGCCGCCAGTGTCCTCTTCTGTAGTCTTTATGTCGGAAGTTAATCCCAATGGCGGAGGCCCTGGGCATTTCCTTGTGTGAATCAGTTTTCACACAGCTTTATGTACACCGAAGTAACTGTTCCTGGCCAGAAGCTTCAGCTTTGATGTCACCGTTCCTGGTGCACAGAATGCTGATTTCACAGGTGTCATTCTTAAGCAGGAGATGGGGGCAAAAATGATCAATTGAAGCACAAGATAAATTTAACCCTTTCTTCAGGAAATTGTTTTGAACATTGTTTCCCAGGAATTATAAAAAGCAAAAGTCAGTCAGGTTCTCATTTGGTGTTTCCCCTCAAGGCCAATAAAAGACTCCTGGAAAAGGGTGTTTCATATTTTATATTTCCAGCTTTTCTTGATGTTCCCCTCCTCCCCTCCCCCCATGAAATCAGGAAAAGAACTTTTCAAGAGGGTGTAGCATTCTTTGGTGTACTGTGCAAATAGGCAAAAATCACAAAACATCATACATTTTTGATAATACATAGATTCTCTTTGGCTTGGGGAAAGAAACAATTAGAAAAAGATAATGGATGATCTGATACTAAAACAACAAAGAAATCTTTCTGAAGTGCACAGTCTAAAGTCATCTGGAGTGTGAGCTTCCTATTCAATCATGAAAGCCATACCCCTGTCAGCTGTGGACATTATTCTGTCAAGACAGCAGCCAAGACTTGGGATCAAATGGAATAATTTTGTCAAAGAAACATGAATAAAAAATCCTGATCCATAATTACTTTTTATAACCTGATGGTGCTTATCTTGTTTTACAAATATGTTGAAAATTGGTGAATGATTCAAAGGCAATAGCAACTTTATAATGCTGTTATTTTGGATATATGCCATTTAACGAAACAATAATTTAAGCAGGCTTTTGTTGGAAGTAATCATTTTGCAACAGGCTTGGCCTCTTTCAGTGTCACAAAAGCATGCCACAATTATTTTGATGGCCATATGTGTAACACAGATGTTGTCTGCTGAAGTTAACCACATTATCTGTAACTACCAGGCTACCATTAAATGCATGTGTTAAGCACCTATCTACTTGTGGTATATACTAAATTAAACACATATGAGTATGTATAAATGGAATAATGTACGAATAGCACCTCACAGGTAGATGGTATGTAACATTGAATGGGTATGTGTTTATTATTATTCTGCACGTATTTGGCATTTTCTTTAACTCCTACTTTAGTTTGTCAATGACATAGTAAACTAAAATGTAAATGAAATAGTCAATAGCTGCTATTATGGTGTTTTCCCCAGGATAGTATGCTTGGTAACTTTTATTATCATTACTTAAAGTCAAAATTAAGCATATGACATCAATTAGCCCATTTTACTCCTGAAATTAAAATAGAAAAATCTATTTATTTTTCAAAAGTATTTCCTAACATTTTGAGATGACCGTTTTCCACATTCTATCTCAAATGAAGACAGTTAATTTTGCCTTAAAATTATTCACTTATTTCATCCCTTCAAGGAAGAATGGATGTTAGTGATAGATTTTTACTGATTCCTAAATAGTTACTTAAGAATTTGCTTGTATTACTATTATAATAATGCATTGTGAGTTTAAAAAATTAATTGTAGTGAATTTAAGTAGAAGAAATATGAGAGAAACCAAATTAGAAATTGAAAAGTTAGTTATGAAGTGATTTTCTGCAACTTAGATCAAAGTCTTTCATTGATTAGAAAAAAAATTGACGTGTTTGCTCCCATGGAAAGCATTTCAGCCTGAAGACAATAGTTACACATCTCCTCTGTCAAGATGAATAGCATTTAAATGGAAAATAATTTTCTGTTTAAAAAATAAAACACGGTGTATTTGTATTCATACTAATGTTATATAGAAATTTGCTTCTTAACTTGCCTTAGAGGTAACCTCACCTTGACAAGCAGGAAGTCTTTCGTATGCAGTTCGGGAGTTCGAGCCCTATCCAAGATTTAAGAACTCAAGTTTATATAAACCGAAAGCTCTTGGTTGTGTGTTGACCCCCACAATAGCTTTTAGCTGTTTGTCCTATGCTGCTATCTCTGTTGTTTATTTAAGTAAGAATTTCTGCTGTGGTTGGTCTTTTGGTTTTTTGAGTAATGTTTGTTCAGGGAAACTTTTGTTAGGTCCTTTATAGTTCTCTGTGCTGGGGAAGGTAGAGATCTTTCTTTTTGTTCTCTGAGAAAGCAAAATTTGATTGTGGCTCAAACTACTTGTGTAAGTTGTCAAATGATTAGCAAAAGATTTTCAGGGGAAAAAAAAATCACAACGTTTGATTATAAATTTAGTCCTCAAAATTGCTGCTGCATATATGAACTAGATTAATATTTTCGTTTCAGCGAGGTTTTAGTGCTCTGAGCAGTAATGTAATAAACACTGAGGTGCTCATTTTTCCCTTGTCGTATTTGAGTAAATTAATGAAACCAATATGACAGCAAGATGGAAATTCCATTAACTTTTTTTTAAAGGTGTTATTGAGATATACAATTCACACAGTTGAAGTGTGCAATTTACCCATTAACTGCTAAATGAAGTTCCTTCCTAATCATCCTGAGGTTTCTGAGGAAATATTGTGAGTCAGTTTTGATGCTTTGATCAGAAACTTCCTAATAAACTAGAAAAACAGTTAGAAGGTGGGGACTTAAATTATTTGCATCTCACTTACCAAGAATTGTAATTTTCATTCCATTTGGACTGGTCAAGAACACATCAAAGAAGATTGGGAACACGTGAAAAGCACCATTGCTTCATAAGTCATATTAAATATATATGTAGATACCCATGTCTTTTAATATCAGTCTCATAAGGTATAGAGTCAGGGACCCGATAAACATAGGTTGATGCAAGTAATCATACATCAACATTTCTGTCAATGTGAGGTTGGCTTGTGGGTCTTGATTGGTTGGTAAATTAGATGTGACTGGGATAGAAGTCCCCCTCACCAGCACTGCCTCTTGTTTTTGGAAATTCAAATAGGATATCTGTGTTATTGTTGCTGTTTAAGATGGACTACTACATAAATGCTCCTTCAAATATCTTTTTGTTTTTAAAATGATTCAAAGTATTTTTTCAGCTTTATTAAGGTATAATTGACAAACGGAATTAGGTTACACTGCACAACATGATTTGGTAGAACAGAAGTTGCAGGAGTCCCACTATCCCACCATCGAGGTAATGAACACGTCCATCACCTCACATGGTTACTTTTTGTTGTGGTTGAGAATACGTGAGTTTTACTCTCTTAGCAAATTTTAGTTCTACAATACAGCCTTATCAAGACCCTCAAACTGTAAATGTCCCCTCAATTTTATAAGAAGTTTTTTTTCCTTGAAAATAATTATTAAAAATACCATTTATCATCCATGGTTTGAAAGTGATTGAAAAGTAATTTAAGGGGAGAAGCATTGTTGGTTACCTCCAGCAACTAATGGCTGTCCTTCTCTAAGTGCTTATAATTTTCTTGGTTTTTGGTGGACTACACTTTTTTTTTTTTTTTTTTTTTTTTAGCTCTGTTAATATCATTGTTCTTGAATTCTGTAATGTTAAGCTTGAACTGACTTTGAACTAAACTTCAACTAATCGGAGCTTTTTTTTCTTTTGGGCATGGGTGTTGTCTTAGTCCATTTGGGCTGCTGTAACCCACACCATAGACTGGGTGGCTTATAAACAAGAGAAATTTATTTCTCATAGTTCTAGAAGCTGGAAATCTGAGATCAGGGTGCCAGCATGGTCAGGTGAGGACCCTTTTCTGGGTGAAAAACTTCTTGTTGTGTCCTCCCATGGTGGAAGGGGCTATGGAGCTTTTTCGGCCCTCTTTTATAAGAGCAGTAATCTCAAAGGCCCCAACTGCTACTACCTTGGGGTTAGAGTTCCAACATATGTATTTTAGGGCCACACAAATATTCTGAGTGTAGCGGGTGGTGATAAAATTAAATCTAAATTGTAGAGACAAAAGTCTAGGCTCTTCTTTCGATTAGCCACATGGGCGGTGGTTTGTTATTTTTATTTAGACGCTTACAAAGAAAATGCAAAACTCTTCTTTGATGGTTTGTGTCAAGTTGTATCTCAGAGTAGGGCTGGGCAGTTCTTTGTTGTGGGAGGTTTTCCTGTCCACTGGGGGGTGACTGTATTCCCAGGCTCTACCGAGGAGATGCCAGTAGCACCTCTTGTCCTGTTGTGACAACTAAAAATACGCCCAGGTGTTGCCACCTCTCTCCTGATGGGCAATACGTCTAAATTCCAAACTTCATTGTTTGTGTTAGCAGCCTGCCTGATCTAGACCTTTACCAGTTCTGAGGGCCTACTCAGATGACTTGCTCTGCGGGCACACCGAAATGCTCAGTTTCCGAAACGTACCGGACTCTTGTACCTTTATGCATTGATTCCCACCGAGTGGTGTACCCTCTTACGTTTCCCTAAGTACACAGTCATTTGAGCCCATCCTTTAAGACTTGAATCAAGTATCCTATTTGCCAGGAAGACTTCAACCCAGGCTGACCAGACAGAGTTAACTGCTAGTCAGGGCCTCACACACACCCTGTTCCAGCACTTCCCTTGTCGCATTTCAAGCATTGTTTCTGGACACATCTGTCTCCTCCAGGAGCCTGTGAGCCCCTACCTGTGGTCCCCTAGCAGCTAGCGCGGTGAGCCTCATGCAGGAGATGCTTATTAACTGTCGTTTGAATAGAGGAATGGAAGGAGTGTTACAGCTGCAACAGGCCACATTGAAAATCTTATGGATAATGAGGTTCTTTTGCCATTTTATTTCTACTAGAAAAGATCCTAGAACAAACTAAACCTCGCTGTGAAAAATCTGTTGCCAAGATACTCTAATTCTTATACTGATAATGGGTAGAAAATGAGATGGTGCGGTGGACAGAGTGCACGCAGCGCGCCCAAGAGCCGATAAGCTGCTATTTCAGAAAACACGAAGCACACCCTTTGTATCCTAGAGGTCAGGATTAAGTCTGTCTCTCTCTCTTTATTTTTAAAAAAATATTTTTATTATTTTCCCCTTATATCTTGAGAGTCTTTTGGAAGAAAGGCATGTTTCTAGAATGGATAATAGATCCTCACACGTGGGTTACTTTTTTTTCCTTGTCTCCTATTCTGTAAACCGCTGGAGAAGATTGTCAGTTGGTCTCACAGGGTGGGTTCACACCGACAGAGACCATCCGTGTAATTTTTAATCTTGCTGTCGCACCCGTTTTACTCTTGAAGCTGCATAAAGCTCACCTGACACTGCTCTAAGGCTTAATGGCAGAGATAGGGTCAATAAGGTAAAATTGTTTTTTTTTTTTTATATAACATATGGTAAGTTTTTCTTTCCTCTGCACAGGGCATTTTTCTACAGGCCAGTTACAAACACAAGTCAGAGACAAGATTTACTGTGCCCTCTAGCTTCTCTGGGATCGACTGCTTTGGCTGAGCTTGGTCTCCAGTATTTTAGCCGCGAGTATAGCTCCTACGTAACACTCCTTATTAGCCTGCTTTGGGTTATGAAGAGTAACTGTCATTTTCTTCTGCATCACAAGATTTGTTTCTAAGTTTCATATATTAAAATTAACCAAGCATCTGTTATTACTTGTTTAGGTATCGCCTAGGTGTGCTGAGGTCAGGAACCAGCCAATATGGTTTGTGACTCAAAAAGCCTGTAACTAGACTTTGGTGAGTCTATACCATTCTTAAAAAATGTGGATTGCATTCCTGTGCCCTCTGAGCCGTGTATGTAGTTCCTGTTTTTTTTAAGTGGAGCAGTCATTGTTCCTTAGTGCTGACTGTTGGCCCGTTACTCTGTAACTAAACACTTTGCTAGGAGATTCCCAAAAGGCTGAGATGGCTCTCCCAGAGGCTTTCCTAATAATCATTGAAAACGTGAAAGGGCCTGGCAGTGGCTTCCAAATGTGTGAGGAGTTTGTTTTCAAGGATATTGACATGCCAGGAAGAAGTTAGAACAAGGGGGTTGGTGGCAGGCAAGGATAAGCACGAGGTGCTGAGTCCTAGCCCCCACGGACAATAACCAACAGGGCAGATGGTGGGGGAGGAATTAGCTGACTGAGACCTATGAGAGGAACAAATGTAGCAACACATTGTTTAGAAATGACACATCTGAGCACATGAGAAAGCATAGTTAATAATGCCAGGGGTTCTCAACTTTGTGGGGATGGTGTCCCAGAAGTTGGGTAGAAAGTACCTTGTTCAGAATACAGCTTTTCCATATAGTGACACGAGTCACGGTCAGGTTCCTGAGCTAACCCACAGAGACCGTTTGAGTTTTTAAACCATTCGGGTCCCACCTTGGTCTTCATTCAGAGCTGAGTTTGAGAGGCAGTCTTAGAGCCTCTGTTGCTTTGTCACTCATCAAATTGGTTTTTCTCCACCATTCTCACTGTTCCCAACTTAGTCCTGGACCTCATATGTCACACCTGAACCAGCCTTCAAACCTGGCTGCTGTGTGGTCACCTTCAGCCTCTCCCTTCTCCTCACTCCTGCCCCATGTTCAAACCCTGCTCAGCCTTGTGACCGGCCAAGTGACTCTTCCCTGGAACTAGGCTCTGTTTCCTCATCTGTAAGCTGGGGGGCATGATAGCAGCTGCAAGATGACTGTAAGAATTTGAGAAAAAATTTTAGGCTCATAGGAGCAAAAGGTGCTCAATAAATGATAGTTATGTATGATATATTATTTGCTAATAAATTTCTTTTTGAATTCTAGTTTGTAGTATCTAACCTCCCACTTCTGCTCAAAGTGATGCTGGTTCTCTAAGGGGTGTGGATGGCCAGTCACTTAGCCTCTTTGAGTCCACTTCTTCATCTACAAAACTAGGGTGAGGCTCTCCACCTTATTCTGAGATATACTGTATGTGAAACCCTTAGCTCCATGCCTGTTTTTTCTTATTGAATTGTCGTGGCGCCATTATCAAAAATCAGTTGACAACTGGAGTGCCTGGGTGGCTCAGTCAGTTAGGCGTCTGCCTTCGGCTCAGGTCGTGATCCCAGGGTCTTGGAGCCCCACATGGAGTCTGCTCCTCCCTCTCCCTCTGCCCTGTCCCCCCGCTTGTACACACTCTCTCTAATAAGTGAAATCTTAAAAAAAAATCAATTGATAATGTGAAGATTAATTTCTGTATTGTCAATTCTATTCCATTGATCTACATGCCTATTTTTGTGTATTTTTATTAGTTTCTTGGTAAGGTAGTAGGTGTTTGTCATTTGGCAAAGAAACACTCCCAGTTAAATTTGACGTGTAATATTTTGAAAAAAAGTCGTGCAAACTTCCTGGGGTCAGTAAGACAATTGTCTTACCAGGTTCCTCAAGAACCTAGCAGGGTGTTAGGCACCGGTGGTGCTCAGTAAGTAGTTGTCTTATCTGAAGGACTGACGGGATTGTTTTAGTGAAGGTGCTGCTACTGCTTTTATAGCTTGAAACTTGGGTTGAATATTTCGATTTCCAAAAACTATTCTGTGCAGCCTTTGACTGCACTATTTTCGTTGTGTGTAAAGGATTTGCCTTTGATTCTTGTATACTCTTTCTGTGAACACTTAGTAGAAGGCTGGGAAAAGGGTATTTGCATGTTTTATGAATAATTGTGTTAGTTTTGATAGGTGAAGGCATAGCATGTTTGGCAAGTTAATATTTAAATAGGTGTGTGGTTTTTATCTATTCCTTTGAAACATACTGAGAAATTGCTAGAGATTTGTCCTGAGCAGTGCGCTGCACAGTGTTTTCCTCCTAGGAAAATAACACATGGCTAGAAGACCACCTCTGAACACCATCCCCTGCCCCCAGGGCTTTCCTTTTGACCCAGAACTTCTAGGATTCCTAGCAGGATTGTAGGTTCAACCCTAGGAAGCATCTGTGGCTGTATGGAATTGGACTAACACCCCCTATGACTGAGGACAGTTGTAACAGCAAATCTCAGGGATACCGAAACCGGTATTGTGTAAATTTTACAGTTTTATCTGGATCGCACGATTTGAAAGTTGGTGGTATTCAAATACTTGAAAAACCCCAATAGATATGCAGGCTACAGGCAGTTCCCTCAGTGAAGAAAATCTCAAGGGTCTAGAATCTGGATAATGCCCTAGCAGGACAAAATCTTTCATACAAACTCGTTTCTACTTGTCATTGCTTTTTCCTGCCAGCCACTCATTCTTTTGCCATCTGATTCTCTGCACCAGACCTGTGTGTGGTCACATGGCCTCACTTAACGCAGCCCCAAGATGCTGCCAGAATATGCAGCAGACACCAGGGGGAGGATGTCGAGGAGATGACATGAATTACAGCAGACTGGATTTCACTTAGAATAGAGAGTTAGACCTGGCGTGGACATTCAGAATTGTCTCACCCTGTCCTCTCATTCTCTAGGTGAGGGAACAGGGACCCAGTGAGGGGCAATGATTTGCCAGAGCCCGGCACAGAGTCCGCAGAACCCTGTCTCTTGGTTTCCCATCTGGTGATTTTCTCAGTGCTCACCCACCCCTGGCTTCTTGACTGCATGCAAGAGAGGAAGGGCTGAGAGCTGACTATAAAGGAAGACGTCAGAATTGATTGAAAATCACTTAGCTTTACTGCCAATCCCATCTCTTCCCATGTTCCAAACCCCTCTCTACCCACCTCCCTCCTCCTTAAATTAAATCTTGATAGGTCTATGATTGGCCTGATTTCCTCCTGCAGTCTTGGAATGTGGATTTGTGGCACTCTTTTCAGGTAGATTTATGAGGGAGAGACGCTTTTGTCTCAAGGAATCTTATTTCTTTTCAGAGCAACGCTTACCACGTTGCATTTTAATTTTTTGGCTTTAAAAGAAACGCTTATTTATCTAAAAGGTCTGGAGTTCTTCCATGGTCTTTATTTTGTAAAGCTTTTACCCTGAGTTCTTACAGCTCCATTCTGAGTATCTCTTCAGGAAAGAAAATTAAAAACTGATTAGTGACCCTTCTTCCTGCCTGAGGGAGGTGCGAGGGAGGAGAGCAGAAAGGTAAAATTGCTCTTTCGTTGAAAGGTTTCAGATGGGCCAATCATCAGGAGGCTAATAGATCTTTTCCCTTGATAACGATTATTTCATGCGTCTGCAGCTGTTTACAAGGGCACTTGGAGGATGTGCAAATTTTCCAGAATTCCTCAGAGAGCCAGCTTTTTCTCCCCTTCCCTTTCAGACACTGTTTTTACGTCATGTTCTGGGGCAGTTATTTGAAGATAAATAGGTTTTTGAGTGTGAGGGTATACGGAGGTCTGGACCAATACCCTATATCTGTTATTGTCGGTATGGCTTTGTGAATTCAATTCTGCAAGAATTTATTCAGAGCCTGTTGTGTACCCAGTAGCGTCCAGGATTTCTGGAGGTGAGGATAAAATAGAGGAGGACTCTTGCCTATAAGAAATTTAACTTTGAGGTGGAAAGATGAACATTAACTTATAAAACAATAGACCCAAGACTAGACCATTTATAACCAAGTTTTGAGTTATGTGGTGGTGAGTCTAAGAGGTAAAGAAATTCTTATAAGAAATTATGTTTCTTATATGCCAAGGTGGGATTAATCAAAGATGTTTTAGAAAAAGTGAACACGGCTCACAATGCCTTGTCAGAAACTCTTGGGGCCAGGTGTGTTTCCAGATTTGAAATTTTTCCGATTCCAGCAAAGTGATGTGGTATATGTACCACGCGTTAGGCATCATCCCTGGCCGGGTCCGCAGTCGTACGTACTAAAACATCTGTGCAGCTCGTCATCTGGATAGTCACGACAAGTGTATGTGCGCGCAGGGGTCCGTAGAGACTTAAGTAGTCTGTATTGGTTATCTATTGCTGTGTGGTGTGTTCTATCCAAAAGTTAGCAGCTTAAAGAACAAACGTGTATCACCTACAGATTCTGTGGATCTGGAATCCAGGAGCAGCTTAGCTGGATGATTCTGGTTCAGGGTCTCTCATGAGGTTGTACTCAAGCTGTGAGTGAGGCATCAATCATCTCGGGTGGTGGAGCTGTTTCCAAGCTCACTCACATGCATGTGGCAGCCCTGGGTTGCTCACCACATGGGCTCCTGAGTGTTCTTACAGCGTGGTGGCTGGCTTCCCTCCAAAGCAAGTGGTCGCAGAGAGAGAGCAAGCCCAGGATGAAGCCATGGTCTTTTTAGCATCCTCTTACTTGTGCGATATTCTGTTGGTCACACCGGCTCACCTTGGTCTGAGAGGGGACTGTATAAGAGTGTGACTTTTGTGAGGCAGGGGTCACTGGGAGCTGTCTTGAAGGTGGACTGCCATAGTCATCAACCGAGTTTTGGCATCCAACTTGAGATAAAACTCAGAGTTGTCATATCTTCTTGGGTGTTGGATGGTGGCAAAGAGAGTGTGGACTTATATAGACTTTGGTCTCCTTTAAGGGATGATGTGTGAGGATGGACTGAAGCCAGTCCAGGGTGGCAAGGTAGTGTGAACACAGAGGAGTGAATTTGGCGGAGGAAGAGGAGTGTCTGAGAGTACTCAGACTCAGTCTGCCGTGTGCCAGGCCCTGCACTTGGTGCTGGGGATAAAAGGGGAAATTAGACATAATTGTAACCATCTGGAACTAGAAGTGTGCTTTGAGAAATCTAGAATTGTACTTTGAGAAATAATCAGTGCTTGATGAAAATACTTGTTTTGAGTGTCTACAGTAAAAAAAGGTAGCCTGTGTCGTGGGAGAAGGAGAGAATACAGACTCAGAAAATCTGGATTCCGGTTCCAACTCTTTCATTTCCTGGTTTGGAGAAGTCAGTGTTTTGGAGCCTTACTTTTTCATTTGTAAAATTAAACTGATGCTGTTATTCCATCAATATCATAGGCGTTGTGAGGCTCAAAGGAGATAATGGCTGAAAAAACTCTTGTAAAATCCTGAAGTGCTATGAAGTGTTAATTATTATTATCTTGTGGCTCTAACATTTACTAACTTGTGAGCTTTGGCAAGTTATTTAACTCTGTACCTCAGTTTCATCAACAGTGAAATGAAGATAATAATACCACCTGCTTCATAGTTGGCTATGGGGTTTGAATGACATAATACATGTAAGAAGAGCTCAGAATAGTGCCTAGCACATAACATGAAAACTACCCAATAAACATTAGCTGTTATTGTTATGTAGCCATACAGTGCAAAACCTAATGACAGATTAAAAAGAAGTGAAATGATGAGTTAGAATGTCTTTGGGCAGTTCTAAACAATGAGCCAAATTACAGTTTCCCTGAAAAGGAGTTTTATTATTTGTATCTGCATTTACTGACTAGAAAACTGATTTATCGGGTTGGACAGAGTTCACTTTGAAAACAACTACCAGCTTCCTCCCCACCTCCTCTCTCTTTTTGATGTTGACCTTGGTGTGCAGCTTTTCAGACTTTTGAAGGTCAGAGCTGAAAATAAATCCCTTTGCATCAATGGTAATGTAGTAGTCCGTTTGCCTGCCCAAGCATAAAGAGGTAAGTTCAATTTAGATAATCTTGATCACTTGATGAAGACATATTTCAAAAATGAAGCTTTGGTTTGGAAATCTGACAGGATTTACTCATTAAAATTCCTTGTAGGACTAAAATTATGAGACAAAACTGAAGACTTGCAATTTTTTGGTAATTTCACTGATGATGACAATGAGTTTATTAGGGTTTAGCCTTTGTAGGAATCTGAATGGCCTTATTTTGAGGATCATGAGAACTTCAATAAATCATTATTTTATAGAATCTTTTGTCCCAGAAACCCTGAAGAACTTTTCCTTAGATTGCCTTTAAGCCATTACATGCACCCGGGGAGAGAAGGCTGTGACAGTGTCAGGGAAACACTGGTATTGACACAGGCATGATGGCAACTCCCAGAGCACGGCCATAAAGGACACTAGACCCTAGGCTCACAGCAGATCAATCCCCTTAGGTCACAAATATCCTGTGAATCATGGTGAAGAAACTTGGGTACCTTGTATGTTTATAGGTTAAAAATCCTTGAGTTTTCCTCCTCCTGCTTAAAAATGCTGAGCCACGTGTGGGTACCTTTCCACATATATGTCCGCCAGAAGGAAAAAGACAAGTGAGTTAACATTTAAGTACCATTTTAATATTTGGATCCCTTGTGTTTGAGCAGTGTTGATGTCCTGAAACAATATTCATTTTAAAGTATGACATCAGGGCTACTGAAAACAGGCCTGCCTATTCAATAGGTGTACCTAGCTTGAGCCAAAAAATGATTGTTCTGAATTCATTCATGTTTTAAGATGCTTCCCATCTGGTGTCATTGGAAAGTTGAAAACGACGTACAGATTCTGCCCTACCCCCCCTCAGGGAGAGGGTGGTGATTTTATGGGCTGAATTGCTTACAGTTTCCTGGGTCTTCCATCGGCTTTTTCCCCTGGCCACGGTCACCGCTGAGCTGACCAAAGCCATGTTCCCAGTACAGAGTGCTGATGTTTTCAGCACAAAGTGGCAAGTAGGTGTACCTCTGTTTGGTTTTATCAGTATATGTTTCCAGCTTTGTCCTCAAATAAATAATTTTGTGCTTTCTGCCTGAGGTTCGGGTAGCAAAGTGACAACAAAATGCACCGTATCCCCTCATGCTTAGTAAATTCTGCTGCTTTGAGTGGAATCCGTGGCTTATTAGACAAGCCAAGTTGTTAGTTTTCTAAGGATGTTCAACCAAAAATGAGGAGCTAGGATGGCTTAGGCTGACTGGCGTATTTTGAGTCTTACTGCATGTATTTTCAAAGAGTTTGGCTCTCATTTTGGTTAATCTCTTCTCCACAGAAGATTCATAGACACTACTTGGGCCAGTTTCGCTGTATTTCTTGTGTTCAATTCCTAGTGCAGGCAGAAAAAGAAGTAAGAGCTAGTCAGAACCCAAATAGTTGGAAACATCTGTAATTTTTTATAATGCTTTCTAATAGATTTTATACTTCCCCTTAAATTAAAACTTTTGGGCTGAGAATATAGCATATACAATCCACACATATGTTCGCTAGTCCATGATTCTGGCGTTTCTGGTTGTGGCAGTGCACGCAGGGGTCACATTTTAAAAAAATTCTTCAAAATTAATGAGACAACCTTGACTGAGAACTTGTTTCCTCCTATGTAGGAACTGTTCATTCTTAACTGAGTAAAGGTTGGGAAAGGGTCCTGGAGATTCTGGGTAGGAGTATGTTCAATGCATGTTTGATACAAGCATTTGAACATTAGAATAAATAGCCCAGTTTCCTTCTAGCTCTGAAAGGCTGATGGGTTGTGTCTGCAGTGGCTGTGGTGACGGGTGCTAGTTTTCAAGCCTGGAGATCGTGTCGGTGGATTATCTAGTTTGGAGCTACAATCAACTTTTCATTACTCAGGCTTCACAGATTTACTGTTGCTTTTTTCAGTTCTCTTCCTAGAGTGGACAGGGCCCAGGAAAAGCAATTAAATTTCTTGTTTTCAACAACTTGGATGATTGATTTGGTAGGGGAAGGAGAATTGAAGCAGTTTGTTTTTTCTCAAACTCCTAAGCGTTTACATTTTTTAATTACGCCTTTTTTTTCTGGATTTTATTATTTTCTTCTTTAAGGCTGCTTCATAGAGTAAGACCCCATGCAGTTAAAGATTCCCATAAGATAATGTGAGCCAGTCAATTCAATGGAAGTTTTAGCAGTACTTACAATGCACCCAGATGTTTTATATCTCCCGTAATGTCTGACACCTAGTGGTATCCAGTAAAGGCTAATAACTTTCCCTTCTAGCCAGTTGAGGGGAATACGGAATGAAGTACGTGAAATTGTAAGAGAACAGTGAAATCTAGACAAGGACTGGAAGTGTGATGTTGCAGTGGGAAGCATGATCTCGTGGAGAAGTGTGTCTCGATTTTACTTGTAAGGGTAAGTGTGCTTTAGATGCACAGAAAGTAGGGGTTGCCCAGTGGAACTCCTGAGACAGTGAGGAGCCTGGCTGACCCCGGAGGCAAAGGGGAAAATCATTCATATTGCACCCAGTTGGTGTTATTTGATAAGGAAAGAACCTGAAAACCGTGACGAGGAGTGAAGACCTGGTATGCGATAAGTCAAAACAGAGGAGAGTCCTGGTGGGATTTTAGGAAGGTGGTGAGCTGGCAGGTCACTACCACTGCAGGGGGGATTGCAGTGGGCGGGAGCCTGGGGTCTGAGAAGGCAGTAGTGGTGAGGCGATGGGAGCTGGGCTATGATCCTGTGGTGGAGGAGAAAAAAAAACATAATTTTGGACATTTGTTGAACAAATATATGTTGAGAAACTTCTAGGCATCAGGCACTGTGCTGGGCCCTGGATGGGGTGGTGAGGCCCACTCACACAGCCCCTCCCAGCTTGGAGCTTCCAGCTTAGTGAGGGAGCAGGAGTGTGAGTGCACAGGTGTGGGGAAGAAATGTTGGCGGTGATATGAGACTATACAACAGGGACTTGATGGAAAGAGAGGGAAGCTTTCCTGAGGAAGTCCTATTTGGGTTGAATGGTGTGATGGGGGGCAGAAGTTCTAGGCAGAGGGAACAGCCTGTGCAAAGGTCCTGGAGCAGAGACAGAAAGAACCCTGTGTGATTGGAGTGCAGTCTGGGGATAAGTGAAATTGTTGGTGGTATATTACCACCATAAGTGAGGCAGGGTCTAGAGGGGAATGTTGGTAGAAGCTGGTGGTTTAGAAGGTTTGATTTGAGTGGGGGTGGGAGTACTTGGTGGGGGAGGTGGGAAGATGATGGATTTAGAATTTGTTGCTTCTGTATACCGGGCTACCTCTCGGTGGGACCTGCATACCAAGGCTCATTCCCTAGAATGGGTGATTTGCCTAATTATGACTCTACCTTTTGCTGGTGCCTTGTTGAATGTGATCTACCTGAGATCAGAGTCACTGCAGTTTTACTTAAGTGTGCTCATTAAAGGGTGCCCATTTTCTAGAGAAACATGCCTTCAAAATAGTCTTGTTTTGTTTTGGTTGGCTGCTTTAAGCATGAAAGCCGTCAGATTTATCTTTTTAAGAGAATTCTTAAAAGACAATAAAATGGTTGATCTTAAGTATTCTAAGACTTCAGATTCATGAAGTTGTCAGAAATAAAGTCTATTAGTTTCTCAAACATGCAGCCTGTTTCTGCCTTGGGGCCTCACCGCCTGCTGTTTCTTCTGCCTGGAATGCTCTTCTCCCAGAATTCCTCACGGCTTACCCTCACCCTTTCAGGTCTCTGCTCAGATGTCTCCTTTTTGAGGCCTTTCCTGACGTTCTCAACTCACTTGCCCAAGTCTTTTCTGCTCTCTTTTTCTTCAACATACCTACCACCTTCTACCATACTGTATACTTTATTTACTGGTTTTGGTTGTTGCCTGTCTTCTCCACTAGAATGTATGCTTTGTGAGGGCAGGGATTTTTTTTAGGATTTGTCCAGAGGTCTCCTAAACATCTACAATGTTTGGCACATAGTGGGATTGCAGTAAATATTTATTCAGTGAACATCTGTTTTTAATATGGGCTAACCTCATTTTTCTGACTGGCTCTAATCAAAGTGTACTGTTATACCCCCTCCTCCTTTTTCCACCCTCCCTCCCTCCCCCACCCCCTTTTCCAATCCTTCCTTCCTTCCTTCCTTCCTTCCTTCCTTCCTTCCTTCCTTCCTTC